>NW_005362753.1:308546-342287 GCF_000412655.1 Myotis brandtii | reverse complement strand
CTCCAGCAGCCCCCGCAGCCGCCCCTCCTCCTCCTCACGGAGGCCGCGGAGCTTCTCCAGGACTCTCCGCATCTCCTCCAGTTCTCGGCTGATCTTCTCGGCACCCAGCGGAGAGGTGTTCCGGATGACCCCCACCGCCTGCGCCTCCAGCCGCCTCAGAGACTCCTCGCCCCTGGGGACGTCCTTGGCTGTGTTGTGGGCGGGGGGGGGGGCGCTGGAGAGAAAGCCACTGAGGCCCAGAGCCCGGTGAGAGCCGGCGGCACCGGTCCACGGGGGGCTGTCTGCCCCAGGTGCCCTGACGCACACCGTGAGGCTGTCACTCCCCACCCACCTCCTTCCCAGTCACCTCAAAGCCCAGGAGCACTTCGTCTCAGGGGGGCCCCGTCTTTAACACCCCGGACATTGGCTAGTCTGCCTTTCTAACAGGCAGAGCCGGCTCAGCAGAGCCTTCGGCCGCAGCCGCGTGGGGCCGGGCAGAACCCCACGACCCCGTGTGGTTGCAATCAAGTTTCTTTTTAAAATAAATGATCATTGGCTTTTAATTTTTAAAAACTTGTTCTACAAACACCTTTAAATCTATCTTATTTGAAATTGCCTTTAAAATGAAGTCTACAGGCCTTAGGTGTCACTGTTCAGAGTTTTGAGAAATAGGCATGCTCATGTAGTCCACCCTGTTATCAAGTCATACAGCATCTCCAACATCCTGGAAGATTCTAGAACTTATTTGAAATCATAGGAGATGTTCTCTATTGAAACTGGCTTCTTTCACTCATCATAATGCTTTTTCAGATTCTTCCATGCTGCATTTCAGTACTTCATGCCTTCTAATTATAATATTCTTCCATATATATAAAGAGTAATATGCAAATTGACAAATAACCAGAACGACCGCTCAACCAGTCGCTATGAGGCTCACTGACCACCTCTTGGTCCCTCCCCCAGCCAGTAGGCTCCAATCGCCCAATGGCAAACGGGGAACTGGGGGCAGGGGGCGGGGCCAGCTGCCGGGGAAGATGGCCCTGATCACAGGCCAGGCCTAGGGACCATACCCACACATGAATTTTGTGCGCCGGGCCTCTAGTGTATATATATGATATTACATTTATTCAATGCCCTACTGACACGAATCCGAGTTGTGTCCATCTGGGCTACCCTGACAGGCTCCCGTGTAAGACCCCTGGTCTAGACCACGCTGCCGTGGCCCTGGGCTTCCAAATGCCCTGCTGGTTCAGGGGTTTCCGTGAGGCGGCCGAGGCCCCAAACATTCGCCACCAGATTCCACGCTTCTCCTCGCGTGGGACCTGTGGGCGTGGAGGTCTGCACCTCCCTTGGCCTCGGCTCCCCGTGACATAAACGCGAACCTGTGCGGGCTCCCTGGCGGCCCTCCGTGGACACAGCCCGGTTACCTGCAGTGCCGAGAGCCGGCGGCCGGCGGGCAGCGAGCAGCTCCGTCCCACGCAGCCGTTCACCTTCGCCACCACCGCCTGCAGCCACAGCTGCAGCTCGTCCATGTCCGCCTGGAAGCGCTCATGCTCCTGGGTCACCTGCTCCAGCAGGTCCACTCGGTCCTGGGGAGGGGAGAGGACCGCCATGAGGGAAGCCTGGCCGCCTGGCCTTGGGGCCTGCGTGTGTGTGTATGTGTGTGTGTGCATGTGCGTGTGCGTGCGTGTGTGTGCGCGCGCGTGCATGTAGGGGATCTGGGATTCTGGGATATTTCAGCCCTTTTGCTGGAAATAAAGAAGTCCCAGACACCCTTCTCTATCTTTTTTTAAAATACATTTTTATTGATCTCAGAGAGGAAGGGAGAGGGAGAGAGAGAAACATCAATGATGAGAGAGAATCATTGATCGGCTCCCTTCTGCACACCCCACACTGGGGATCGAGCTCACAACCCGGACATGTGCCCTGACTGGGAATCTAACTGTGACTTCATGGTTCATAGGTCAACACTCAACCACTGAGCCACACCGGCCGGGCTCTTTCTTCTCATCTTCTTAGACCCAAGCATTCGGGGCTGGGCCTGTCCTGGGAACAGCACTCAGTCGGGGGCCTGGTAACAGCAACTGCTGCCCCAGACACTCACCCGAGGGTCCCTGCGGCGCCAGAGCCGCTCCAGGAGCGGCACGGACAGTATCAGCTCCCCGAACCCTCCCACCCACCCATCCCGGCAGTATTGCTAACCCAGTCCGACCGACAGGGAAACTGAGGCCCAGAGAGGTGAAAGGCTGTCCCAGGTCATCGCCTGCCGGGAAAGCACCGAGGGGCAAGCCCAGGGGTAAGGTTGGTCCTGGGGGTTCCGCCCGTGACGATGGCGTGTGCCCCGTTTCCTCCGAGGGCGGGAGGGCAGCTCTACCTTCTGACAGTCCCACTGACATTCTAACCACACGGGGACAAGATGGTCGTCTGAGGGGGGCTGACCTTGGGGGAAGTAACGGTGTTCCTGACAGAAGACCTACTGTGCGCCTAGGAACTCGGTTTTTCCAAAACACACCCTGATCACGGCACCATCTCTTTAAACCCCTTCCTGGCTCCCTCCTGACCCCAGGCTCAGGTCCAAGTGCCACAGCCTGGAGGTCAAGGGCAGACGCGGTCCAGACCCTGGGCTGGAGAGCCCATTGCCTGCGACTGGAACCCTGGCCCGCCTCGGGCCTCCCCATCGGTGTGGTGTGTTAACAGTACCTGCCTCACTGGGTGCCGTGGACTGAGTGTCAGAGCCGCAGCTCCCGCGAGCAGCACCGGCAGCCGCGAGCGCGAAGTGACGGAGCACTGCTTGCCGGCACCGCTGGCCTGCTCTGCGGGGCTACCCTGCAGCCCCCCTTCTCTGAAGAATCGCCCGCTGCCCGGGCTCAGTGAACAGCCTTCCCTGCTGTGGCTCCTGCTGGGGGACCGAGGCCCCCCCAGACAGGCTGCCCTCGTTGGGTTAGCCCCGGGGGCAGCTCAGGGCAGCCATGTGAAAGCTTCCGAGCAGCAGGAAGAGTGCAGGGGGCGTGTCTGCCAGCGGGGTTTTCCACGGGGGAATGAGGGGGTTTCCGTTTCATAAGCAGTTAAAAGCACCTGAGCGCCGACCGGCCTGGGCAACACGCTCCTGCGTAACCTTCACCACAACCACCAAACCCGCCATCACGCCAATGTCCAGCTGCGAGGTCACCCGGCTCGTGCAGGGCCTTGGAGCCAGGACTCACAGGGCCCGTGTCGGGCTCCCCGTCACAGCTCGAGACCAGGTTGGCCAACGGCAGACGGTTTGCTTCACCGCCCCGTGGTTTCTGTTGCAGCTACTCCACCTCCCAGGCGCCTCTCCTGCCCTAGCAGCTCAGAGGAGCAGCCCCAGGCACCACACCAAGGCGGGGTGTCTTCTGGTAAAACCAAAATTTTTACTTCATATTTATACATGTCATGGAATATTCTGGTTTTTTATTTTCCCCGCAATCATTCAAAAATGTAAAAACCACCCTAACTGGTTTGGCTCAGTGGATAGAGCGTCGGCCTGCGGACTGAAAGGTCCCAGTTTCAATTCCGGTCAAGGGCATGTCCCTGGGTTGCAGGCACATCCCCAGTAGGAGATGTGCAGGAGGCAGCTGATTGATGTTTCTCTCTCATCGATGTTTCTAACTCTATCCCTCTCCCTTCCTCTCTGTAAAAAAATCAATAAAATATATTTTAAAAAATGTAAAAACCACTTTTCGCTCACAGGCCAGGCGAAATCAAGAGGCGGGCTGGATCCGGCCTGAGGGCCGGGGTTTGCCGAGCTGAGCTCTCGGCCAGGGGGCCGGCCGTGCCCAGCAGCAGGTACGGATCAAAGTCAGAAGTTCTCAGCTGGGAAGTGTGGACAGACAGACTCAAACGCTTTCCTGCTGTTGCACCCGGCTTGAGAGGCTCCTTGTAAATGCAGAAACACTGATTCATTCCTTCAAACCTTTGCTACCACCATTGCAAGGAGGAGAAAATGCCCCCATTTTAGAGACGGGGAAACCAAGGCACAGGGCCAAGCCTTCAGCGAAGAGCTGAGAACCCTCTAACGGAAGCGAGGCTCGCAGCTTCAACAGCTCACGCGCAGACGGGAACACGCTGCTCAAACCCCAAAGGGGACTAGGGACAGCCGCTCCCTCGCGCTGCCCTGCCGGCTGCCCCTTCACGGCCATCTGCCTCCATCCAGCCTTCCTCCTCCCGCAGGAAAGGCTCGTTTATGAGACAAAGTGGGTCGTGAAGCACACGCAGGGGGTCAGTGCAGGTCGGCTCTGACGGTTACAGATGCTGTAATGAGGCAACTTCTCCAATGAGCGTGCGGCTGGCTGGCGTGTGCAGGTGCGTGTGCGTGTGCGTGTGCGTGTGTGTGTGTGTGTGTGTGTGTGAGATGAGGTGCTGGCACCCGGGACAGAGTAAATAAAGCCTCGGGGAGAGGCCCCGGACAGGACCGCGGCCAAGCAGGGCAGCCATCCAGACGAGCTCCGTGCCAGGCGGCGCGAGCAGAGAGCACGGTTCAGCCGCCGCCGGCCGAGGATGACAGGGTGACAAATGGGAGAGTGCGCAACCTTCGCTCGTTAGACCAAACAGCGAAGCCACCTGCGCCGGCAGAGTTGTCAGGATGTCAAAACCCAACCAGCCAACCAGGGCGGCGTGGACGCAGCTGGGCACGGGCGGCGTGGACGATGTGATTCCTGCCCAGATGCCGGACGAACGCCTCTGTGAGGCAGGAAACAGGGGAAGGGGACCCCGCCATGGCCCTGGCCCTTCAGGAAATGGAACCGCCCGACTAAAACCCCTCAGCGAAATAAACACGCAAGACCCCACTGGCTACCAGCCTGCTCTCTCCTCGCTGAGGACAGTGCTCCTGCTCACCCCCCCCTCCCACCCCCCGCAGGGCCAGGCGTCCTCATCAAGAATCTCCCTCCAGCCCGGCCGGTGTGGCTCAGTGGTTGAGCGTCGGCCTATGAACCATCAGTCAGTAGGTCAACCACACACATTAAGCACCACCTGTGTATGCAGCACGGAGTGACACTGGGTGTACGGATGGGAGATAATGGGTCGATGGGTGGGTGGGTGGTGGAGGGATAGTTGGATGGGTAGACAGAAGATTGGCGGGTGGGTAGTTAGGTAGTGAGTGGGTAGATGAGCAGATGGGTGATAGGTAGTGAGTGAGTAGGTAGGTGGGTGAAGGGGTCAACAGTGGTGGGTAGTCATAGTGGAGAGATGGATGGGTGAGTGGGTGGGTGAAGAGGTGGGCGGGTTGATGAGTAGGTGAATGAGTAGGCAGCTGGCTGGGAGGGGGAGTAAGTAGTTGTCAAGACGAATAGGAGATTAGGTTGGTGGTGAGCAGTGAGAAAAGAGATGTATGGGAGGGTGGGTACTTGCATAGATGGCTGGGCAGGTACGTGGAGGAATGAGGTGGTGAATGGGGGACAGTGAAAGGGAGATTTGGCAGTGCAGTGGGGACATAAGTGGGCGAGTGGACAGGGAGGTGGAGAGATGGATGAATGCTGGTGGGTGGGTGCTGGTGGGTGGGGAGTAGTGGGGAGTCAATGGGTGGCTGGATGGTCACTTAGCAAATGGTGGGGTAGACGAGATGGGAAAATGGCGGGAGGGTAGACAGCCCACGGCTCCCCCACCTGGGCTCTGGCCTTCACGGCCTCGTACTCGGCCTTCATCGTCCTCTGGGCGTCCTCGTCCACGCTGGGGTCCCCGATCCTGTGGAACAGGGAGGCCGCCTCCTCCAGCAGCCGGTCCAGGAGCACGGCCTGGTGGCTCACGTCGTGCAGCAGCACCTGGGCCTGGCCCAGCTGCCACTGCTTCTCCTTCAGGCCCAGCTGCAGCTCCACGGGCGGCGCCAGCGCCACCGTCATCTTCTGGAACCAGCGGTAGAACTCGTCGCGGGCCAGGAGGTACTCGCTCCAGTGCAGCCACACCCACTCGATGCGGCTGTGGGCGCAGAGACACGGGCCGTGACCAGCCGCTCACCTGGCTCCGGGGACGAGGGGCTGTGGGGGGGGACAGGAGGACGCCCTCTCGGGGCCTCAGAGCCGCCTGGGCAGCTCGCAGACACTCGGATTCCGGGCCTCTGTTCAGTCCTGCTGGACAGGACCCTGTGTCTGCTGAGTAAGCTCCAAGGGGCTAAGGGTCAGGGTGGCTCAATTCCAGATCTGCTCTGAGACCTGCAGCCTTGCTAATGCGGCTTATGGAGCCTTAGCTACCAGCACCCCAAATTCCAGCCCTAAACCCCCACCGGGAGTGTGTCTGATAATTTGCAGGGTACAGTAGTATCTGCGGGCTTGTCACCCCACAGTGGGGACATAAGGTTGAGGGCCTGCGTGTGGGCTCCAGGGACGCCATAAACTTGCTGCACAGCCCTGCCTCCTCACTCGCCTCAGTTTCCCCATCTGTAACATGGATGTGGCCCTGTCTGTCCGGTCACAGCGAGCCACTTTGGAATTCCAAGTGACAAGGGTTGAAAAGCAAAAGTGAAAGGTCCCCCAGCTCACTCAGCATCCTGGTTTTAAGATGGTGCCGGGCGGCGTGGCTCAGGGGCTGAGCGTCGACCTGTGAACCAGGAGGTCACAGTTCGATTCCCAGTCAGGGCACATGCCCGGGTTGTGGGCTCGATCCCCAGTGTGAGGCCTGCAGGATGCAGCTGATCAATGATTCTCTCTCATCTCTCTCTCTCTCTCCCTCTCCCTTCCTCTCTGAAATCAATAAAAAATATATTAAACAAAAAACGATGGAGCACCCGTTTGCTGAGGGCCTACTGTGTGCCTTGTTATCTCCCCCTTCCATCCTCCTGACAGCCTTCAAGGAACATCTGATTATACCCATTGTCTAGATGAGAAGCCTGAGGCTCAGAGAAGTCAAGTAACTTTCCCAAGGCCATACAGCAAGTAGCCGCCAGAGTGGGAGGCCCCCCTCTGTCCAACCCCCATCCAGCTCTGGCCTGGCTCCCCACAGGCCGAGAAGCTGGGCTAAAAGGCTAGCAGGAGACAGCCTCCCTCCCTCCTCCGGGGCCATTCTCCCATTCGGGGCCATTCCTGTTCTGCTGGCGATGGGCACATGACAAGTCAAACCAGAATTAATTGTTGGCAAAACAAGCTGGGCTCCCACTGTCTATTCTCATCGTTAAGCTTGAATATAATTAGAACGAGGCAGGCAGGACTGGCTAACATCCCAAGAGAACGCCCCGTTCCCAGCGAGCCCAGCACTGAAGGAATGTCCCTTGGGCGGGGGCGCCAGGCCAGGGTGGCAGTGGGCAAGCAGGGTCAGGGGCAACGGCAGACAAAGCTTGGCCAGGTCCCCGGTGGCCCTACCTGTGACAGTGAATCATGTAGGTGACCGTCTCCTCCCACTGGGCCTTGATGTCCCTTAGTCGCGCCAGGACCGCGGGCTTCTGGTCCTCGGGGCAGCCGGCCAGGCGCGCCTCGGCCGCCTGCAGCACCAGGTCCACCTTCACGCGCCCCTCCGGCTCCAGCTGGCATATTTTCTGTCGTGGGCACAAAAGCCAGTTTCCAGGGGTTAGACAGAGTGCGAGTGGGCAGAGCCACAGCCGGCGTGCGATGGAGGAGCCTGGACTCTGAGCCCGGAGGTGCTGGGGTTCGAACAGTGGCCCCCCACCTTCTCCGGGGCCCGGGGCAGCCTGCTGCGGCTCTGAGGGTGGGCGCCGGAGCGAGGGTTATGTAGGAAGTAGTCCGCTTGTAACGGAAACGGTTACTGAATTTCCCAGGGCAAACAGAGCAGGGGGAGGAGGGGAGAGGGTGTAAGAATGAAGAACTGTACATGACCAGCAGCACATTGTCCAGGAAGATCTGTCCGCCATGACTAGACAGAGGGAGGTGGAGACAACTAAAAAAAAAAAAAAAGGCCTCAGCCTGTATTTTTAAATAACCCAATAGGGACAATAAGACCGAGGTGACATGGGGGGAGGGGGAACTGTTAACCCCACAGTACTCCGCCAATGAGGAACCAAGGCAGGGACTCACACCGTAGAGATAAACAGCCTGTGATGGCGGCTCTGAGTGCGCCTGCTCAACCAGACACCGCTCTTGCAAGACCGCATTAAAGGTCTTGTGTTCGCCATACGTCATGGCTCCGGGTCCGCTATTTGAGTTCGGACAGGTGAGCGTCTCTCGCAGGTGAGCACTGAAGGACAAACTGTCTGATGACCTGAGTTCCCTCCCTTCCTCGCATGGCCCGTTCCTTGCTGTGTGAACTCAGACAAGTTTCATTATCTCCCTGGACTTGGTGTTATCATCTGTAAAATGGGGACGTTCAGAGTACTTAGCTCTCAAATTCTCTTTTCAGAATTAAATGACAAAGTACGTGTCACGGTGTGAGGCTGTGCTTCTCGGGTCTATGTGGGGAGCGGGGCTGACCTAGGACCCCAGCCAAGGCTCCAGAATCATCTCTGAGTTTGCACCAAGGCCTCGCCCCTCGGCTGCTCCCACCAGGGACCAGGCAGGAATGCTGAGGCTGGCCCGTTCCTGGGGAACAGCAGGCTCCAGTGAGGGGTGTCTGGTTCAGGATGACCCACGGCCTTGCCAAACCCCCTCAGAACGGTAAGGCAGTCTGAGTCGCTCCCCCTCCCCTGGACTCGGGCCCGACCTGCATTGGACGGGCCTCCTCCCTCCCAGCCTCTTGGGCTCCGGCCCCAGGAACATCCCACAGGTAATCTCACCTGGGCTTGGGCTGCTCGGAGGACCAAGACTAACAGACAACGTGCTAGCTATTGTCACTATTAACCGTGATCATTCCAGTTCTTTGGCAACAAAAGCTTGGTCCAATTCCAAGGCCACTCCCTGGTACTCCCGCTCCAGGCCTTGACCTGGGAGATGGCGGCTCCGCCCCAGGGCTCCAGGGAGCAGAGCCACAGGGAGCGCGTCAGCACTGGCCTGGCTCACAGCGCACTCACCAGGGCTGACTGCTCACTGAGATCATCTCCTTACCTTCGGGTCTGCGTGTACCTAAAGCTCCCGCCCCGCCCCAGCTGGTGTGCATGAAGGGGGCTGGCAGTCACGTTCACAGGCTGATGTCCCAGGGGCTGGCTGTCTCTGACCCTCCCTGTGGGTGCGGTGGGGGAGGAGGCCCACAGGTAGCTGTGTGATCCCAGGCAGGTCTCTCAACCACTCTGGGCCTCCCTTTCTCACCCTGAGATAACCATCCCTGCTTTGTCTACCTCACTGGGGCACTGCGCTGGGCACAGCTCTGGGCAGTGCACTGGGTACAGCTGTGGGGTCTGCACTGGGTACAGCTGTGGGCAATGCACTGGGCACTGGAGTCCAGGAGGAACAAACATGGCTGTGCCTGCAGGCTGGGGCGGTCTGCAGACAGGAGCACAGAGGCTGTAGAAGGGCCATGAGACACCATGTATTGCTGGAGCTCCACGGGGTTGTTGTTAAACTCGGGGGGGGGGGGGGGGGGGGGGGGGGGGGGGCGCGGAGGTGTCCAAGAGGGCTTCCTGTGCAGGCGGCACTGGCACGGAGCCTCCGTGATGGGCAGACGGTTGAGATAGGGCTTGAACGAAGGTGAAGCCAGCAGGAGCACGCACAGAGCGTTTAGGGACAGAGCGTCCGGCTTTGGGAAGCCAGGCCCCAGGAAATGCTGGCACCCCCCTGACCGGCTGGGAGGCACTGGCTACGCAGGCCCAAGTGCAGGCTTGGAGGCTGGGAGCAGACGAAGAGATGAGCCGGGGACCTAGGAGCTGCTCCCAAGCCCGGGGTGGCAGGATGGCCGCGTGCCTGAACCCCTGCACCAAAGCCACAGAAACAATGCCTCGGTGGGCGGCTCTGCCAGCGGGCCCTGCGCCGTGCCAGGCACGCCAGGCATCCTTCCCCTCAACCCTCCTCCCTCCTGCAAGGCAGCACCTCACCCCTTCCCGGGAGCCCGCAGCTCAGAAAACTCCCCAGGGTGCCACCGCCTTAGCCCCTCAGCCGGGACTCAAACCCAGGCCTGGGCCCCGGACTCAGGCTCTCAGCCTCTGAGTCCTGCTTCCGGGACCAACAGCCTCTCGGGCTCCCTCCCAGACGCCTCACCTCCATGCGGGCCCTGGAAGCTCAGCACAGGAGGGCCGAGTGGTTCTCCTGTCTCACTGATGGAGAACCAGGTCGTGGGAGGGCACGGGACTCGCTCCCGGCCACACACCTCAGAGCTGGATGGACGAGCACCTCCCGGCCACCCAGCCGGCGGGCCCTGGGCTGGGCATCACCGAGCTGGTGGAGGGGCCCCAGGGAGACGCTAGACGCCCAGGGGAGGTCCCGGACCCAGAGGCGAAGAAGGCACCAGCCACTCACTTTCACCAGACCACAGGAGTGAGTGTTTTTTTATTGCAAAGTCGGTTTTGAAATGTCAAAGCACATAGCAGATCAGCATCCCTGAGCCCGTGGGAGAGCGTGTGGGAGAGCTGGAGAGCCCCGAGGGCACACCCAGGACCAGGCCCCGCTCCCAGGCTCCAGGTCAGGTTCTGGGCTCCCCCCACCCCCGATGGAAGCGCTCCCTCGGCCTCCAGGGCCCACTCACCCTGGCCTCGCCAATGGCTCTTCCTAAGAACCACCCTGGCTTCCCTGAAGCCAGACCACCAGCCAGGTCATGACCTGCTGCAAAGGGTGCAGGTTCCAAAGGGACCGGCCCGAGACAGCGCGTGCACCACCAGGCGGTGGTGTCTGAAGGCAGAACCCCAGGGGCGGGGGGCAGTGGGGGGGTCAGGAGAGATGCGGGCAGGGAGTGTTTCATTTCACACCCACACCTGCACCCAAACCAAAGGTGTGCCAAGTAGAGGCAGCAGCACAGACAAAGGTGCAGTGATCGGCAGTTTAGGAGGTTTTCTGCCGACAGGAGGAGGCAGTGCTTGGAAGGTGGGGTTTTGGGGGTGAAGGGTGGGGGCAGGGCGTGAGGCTGGAGAATAGGGCTGTGCAGACAGTGAGTGACTTTTCCAGGTGACGTTGGTATTTCTTCGGTGGGCAATGGGGAGCCACGGGTGGTTGTAGAGGAGGAGAATAACATCACCAGATCCTTGCTATGGATGGATGTTCCTCATTCGTGCTTGTGTGGCCGCCCGGACCATGTGCACACCTGTGCCCTGTTACACTGTGAACCTGAGCACAGGGCCTGCCTCACCCACCTCCCCTGCCCAGGTGTCCGCACTCAGCCCTGGATTCAAGCCTCAACCAGATCAACGCCTCGGATTTGGGCCCGTCACTGTGTCTAGGAATGCGTCTCACTATTGAAAAGTGCGGACAATAAAAGCACCCTCACAGGGCTTTTGTGAAATGAAACTGGAGCCCGGATAGTGTGGCCGTGAGCACAGTGGGTGCTGAATGAGCCTCAGCTCCCCGCTCCCAGTGCCCCCGCGAATAATCATCCGATCATGAGGAGCTGTCGTCTGAGGAGGGAAGGGGCTCTGGGCTGCCAACTCCTGTCCCTCAGTCCCCGACCTTCCAAACCTCCAACCCACTGCCCCTCTGTTATGGAAGAAGGCCGAGGGCCTCGGCTGGTATTCCAGGCTGCCACCCTCTCACCCCGCCCCCTCTACACCTCCATACGCCCTGAGCCCTGCTTGGTGCAAGGGGGCAGGGGGACCAGGCCCTGGAGAAGCCAAAGGAGTCACTCTCATGGGGCACAGCCCCTCCCCAGGCCCCGAAGGCCAACCTGGGCCCTCCCAGACCTGGCCACAGGGAGGAGGGGAGCCAGGGCTGGGCCAGCTGGGCTGGGGGCCCACCTGGCTGTGCGTGCCCCTGCCAGGCCAGAAGGGCCAGAGGGGGGCTCTGGACCCTTACCCTGAAAGTGGCCCAAGGGCTGGAAGCAGTGGGTCCCCTGGAGCATCTCAGAAATGCCACCTTCCGGGCCCGCCCCCCTCCGGGATCAGAATCTGCACTTAAACCCCAGTCCCCGGGAGGCTGAACACCAGAGTCTGAGGAACATTAGCGAGTCCCCCCGCCCCGTGACAGTCCCCATAAACCTGGGGCTGAGCTGGAGGGACCCTGGCCCCGCCACAGGGGCGAGGCCAGGCCTCTGCCTACCTCGGTCTCCCGCAGCCGGGCCTCCAGGGCGGCCCGGGGCCCCTGGGTGTTGTCATTGATCTGCAGCCGCTCCTGCACCGCCTTCATCCACTCCCGGGCGTCCTCCACGCTGCCCTCGAAGCCCTCCTGGGGCTGCTGAGTCATGGCACCTGCGGGCTGGAGGCAGGACCAGGTGAGAAGGGGCAGGTGGATGGGATGCAGGGGGCCCAGGGCAGGCAGATGGGGGCCCAGGGCAGGCGGATGGGGGGCCCAGGGCAGGCAGGTGGGGGCCTAGGGCAGGTGGATGGTGGCCGTGAGGATAGGGGAGACTGTGACTATGGACGGGTCCACCCCACCCCTGTGCTCAGACAGGGGGACACCGTCCGGGTGATTGTGTTTGTCAAAGAGCCGAGGCCTGGAGACGGGCAGGAACGGTGCACAGGCCTGGCTCTCCTGTGGGGGAGCCTGACAGCGGGCCCAGGGCGCCCGGGAGGCGGGGACTCTCTCTGGCTCTCAGCCTCCCTGCTCCGGGCTCTCCCACCTGGGGACACAGGGGACCGCCCTCTGACCCTCAAACGCAGTGGCCTGAGGTGTCAGCGACAGATAATGAATCTTGATCTGAATGAATCAAACGCCTCAATTTCAGAAACCACTTTTGGCATCAGCCAAGCTGACACTAGCCCCTGAAAGTAACATGCCAGGCGGGACGGCCCGTTAGCCCCGGGCCTCGGGCCTGCTCGTCCACCAACCAGGGCTCCCGGCGACATCGCTTCGCCGAGCCACACACCACCTGCCCTGGGAGGCCTGCCTGCTGGTAGGTGTCCGGACTAACCAACCCCTCTCTGCACTGCCCGCCCTCCCTCACCCTCCCCTCCAAGGTGCGTAAATTCTCTTTCTCTAAACCCCTCCAAGCGCAAGCAAAACTCCCCTGAATGCCAGTCCTTGTTGTCTGTGTATGGGAACTCCAAGCTACTTTGGATTAAAATTCTTTAAATCTGCATTTTAGGTAAAGGATGTGTCTAGCTTATCCTCCAGTCTCCCATAATGCCTTGCCTTCAGAGTAAGCCTTCAGCGAATGTCGTTGAAATAGCCCAGAATTGGTATAAAGTTTCATGCACCCGAAACCGACCACAGCATTAGTTAAAATGGCAAAACAAGACAAAGCAAAACTAGCAACAATCCAACTGCCCGATACCAGGGGGTGGCGTAGGAGAGAAGTGCACTACACTTAGGCTTCGGAATATTGTGCAGCCAACGAAAGTATATGCTGCAGGTGAATTTGTGGTGGAGAATTCTTAGCGTCAAATGACAGCACCAAAAACCGAGACAAGACGGTACATGTGGTGGTCACAGCTCTACAACCAATACAAGCAAAACAGAACCACCACCACATAAAAACGGTGTAGAGACAGGTTGGGAGGCCTTGCCGTTGCATGTTCATGGGCCTGGCCTGCGTGAGGGGCGTTGTTTGTCGGCCCTTTCTTCGCAGCCACCAGTGGGCTGTGCAACAGGCGTGGACTGGACTCTGGGCACCCTCCCCGGAGCCCTGCACGGGGCAGGCTCTGCCCTCGAACACTTGGAAGGGTGCCCGCCGCGAGGGGGAGCGGGTGCCCAGGATGGGTCCACCCACCACCCACCACCCACCCTCCAGGGCTCAGCCTCCCAACCAGGCTTCCTTTCAGAGCGGCTTGGGTTTCTTCTCACAATTTAATCCGCTCCCCGCAGCCACGCCCAGGCTGTGAATGCTCCTGGGAAAAGCCGTCTAACATGGTGCCTGTGGCTTTCACCTCCTGTCTAGGGGGTGACTTGATCGGCTTCCAAAAGCTCCGCTTTCATTTGTATAAAACGAGACCCAGGAGAGAGGAGTGAGGCTCCCAGGTTTCAGCCGCCAGGGCGATGGGAAGCTCTAGTTACCAGAAGGCAGTGGGGTTTGACGACCCTCCCAGGGGGATGCCCGGGCCCCTGAGGCCTAGAGGTTTGGGGACCCTGAGGTACATCAAATGGAGCACAGGGTCCGTGGGGGCGGTGGGGCTCGGGCAGGCCTCCGACCCACGGATCAGCCCCTCGGACGGGCCTAACCCCCTGGGGGCGTGGTGAGGTGGCGGCAGAGTTCAGAGGCTGCGCTTCATGTCCTGCTCCCACAAACCCCTCCCTTCCAACTCAACCCACCTGGAGATGCCCCGAGGGAAAGTGCACGTGGAACAGGGTGGGGGTTGCGGTGGGTGAGCTAGACGCCGGTGGGGGTTGTGAGTGGAGTGGGCTGGGCTCTTAACCTTTCCTGTGGACTCCTCAGAACAAAGGCTTGGGAGGCGGAGAATAAAACTCGGAGGGTTACGGGGGAAACCGAAGTTAAAACACAGTTATCGCATTATCGCCAATGGAATTCCTGCGACCCCTCCACATACTTCTTCATGAACACGTTCCATCGCAAGACCTGTCCACGGGTCGCTATTGAAACAGGCTTTCTCTCTAAAACGCAAATCCACTCGCCCACTTCAGTGATCTGTGGCAGCATGGTCCACCCACTGGCCCCCAGGCCCCAGCGTGACCCGTTTCCAGCCCCTCACCACCAAGCCCAGGCAGACGTGCCGTTCTCAGCGGGCAGCCCCCTCACCAGTCGGCACAGCCAGCACCGGGCGAGACCTCTGTCCCCTCTGCTGAGAGCACGCTCCCTCCCCAAGGCCTCGCCATCGGCCATTCGCCATCCGAGGAGGCTCCTTCCTCGCTCAGCGCCCGCTGCCAGTGAGCGAAGTGACCGTGACCAGAGCTTTGGGAATGTCAACTACAGAAACCAACGAGCAAAGCAAGCACTGTGCAGTATGAGGCCGAGCGGGGCGGAGGGGCCTCCGAAAATCAGACAGGAGAGGAGGAGAGGACCCTGGCCTTGGAGCAGGCGCCGCGGCCTCTCTGGGCCTCCGTTTCCCCTCTTTCCCCTGTGAGTGTGGCACAGGGCATCTGAGGGAGGGACCTCTGAGGCTGTGGGTTGAGATCTGTGAGCCAGGCCGCGCCTGGCCCTGAGCTGGGCCGAGGAGTGGCCTCCGCCCTCAGCTGTCAGCCTGATCTGGCCGGGCCCCTGGCTCCCCAGGGCGCCCCTCCTCCGCCAGCACAGACCAGCACCGGCCCCTCCGAGGCAGGCCCAGAGCCTTCCGGGCGCTGCCCAGGGACCTTCACAGCAGCCGGACTGCTCTGTTTTTGTTTAGCGTTGGACAATACATATTTTTAGACTTTGCAGGCCACATGCAGTCTCTGTTGCACATTCTTTGATTTTACAGCATATTTTTGCTTTAAACATGCAAGACCCGTTCCACATTCACTGGCTGTATTACTAGTAAAACAGACGGCCAGCCCATGTGGCCTGTGGTTGTCCTTTGCCACCCTCGCTTTCCGTGGTCCAAGGCTGCAGCCAGCGGCCGCAGGGAGCCGCCGTGGCCAGCGGACGGCAGGGCTAGCTGGCGGAGGGTAGGTGTCGAGGCCAGAAGGACCTAGGATTGGTTCTGGGAGCCCCGGCCCAACCATTTTGGCAAAAAGAAAAAATGTGCTCAGGATTTTAAAAAACAACACAGACTTTCATTTCCAGGTCCCAGAAGCAGCTCTGGGTGTGGCTTCGGGCGTGTCTCTGGGCAGAGGACACAGCCCTTTCTGGTGCCAGCTGGCGTGGGTCCGGGCAGGAGGCAGTTAGCACGGAAACGGCCTGGTTCCCAGCATCGGTGTAGTTATCGCGAAGGACAGCCGGGCGCGCAAGGACTTTATTTTCCCGAATGCAAGGTTGGGTCAGGGCAGGCGATGGCACGGTCACGACAAAGCACATCTCAGGTCGAACCTGGATCAAAGCCATTGGTCAAAAACAGGGACCTTTGTAATACTTTCAACAATAAAGATTTATTTTTAAAAAGCCACTGATCGGCCTGTGAGACTGACCGGTCCACAGAAGGTGGCGAGACCCGGGGGCGCCGCTGGGGACACGCTTCCCCAGGAACGGACTGTGAGGCCGAGAAGCTTCCAGAATCTGAGTCATCAGCTCAGCAGGGGGAGAGTTTAATTCTTTTCCATTATTTAATATGTTTTTTTAATTGATTTCAGAGAGGAAGGGAGAGGGAGAGAGACAGAGAAACATCAATGATGAGAGAGAAACGTTGATCGGCTGCCTGCACGCCCCCTACTGGGGACCGAGCCCGCAACCTGGGCAGGTGCCCTGACTGAGAATCAAACTGTGACCTCCTGGCTCATGGGCCGACGCTCAACCACTGAGCCACACCAGGTGGGCAGGAGCGTTTAATCTGAGTCACAGGGAAGTGGTAGAAATATAATTTTTTTAAAAAGTGGGTGGTGGACGGAAAGGTGCTGGAGAAGGGGACATGGACTTAAACCAAAAAGCCAGCCAGGCGAGAGGCGGCGCTGGCCTTTCCCCTTCAGTTGCCCCTTCAGTCCTCGGCGTCTGAGAGGCAGGTCATGGTCACGGTCGCGCAGGAGGCAGCAGGGGGAGCAGGGAGGCTGAGCAGGGTCAGCGGGGGGACCTCAGAGCTTCCTCCCCCACCTGCTCCTTCCTCTCAGGACGCTGCGGGCATCGCGGGGCACCTGCTCAGGACAGGGCTGCCCTCACCTTCCCCATCGCAGGCACGGACGCCGAGACCGAGTGACCGGCCGGGGACGCAGAGCCGTGGCAGCATTAAGGCTTGAACCTGGCTCTGTAGGATTCCAGCGCCCCAGTTGGTCTCGCTGACCACACTGGCTCCAAAGGCAGGTCCGACTCCACCGCCCATCACAGCGCCGAGCGGGCCTGGGAGGACCGGCCAGGGTCGCACCCTGAGGGTCGCACCCCTGAGGGGACCCGCTCTGAGTCCAGCTGTGAGCCAGGGGCACTGGAGCTGCCAGGGGACGAAAGGGGACCAGGATCGGCCCCTCCCCCACCCTGATCCTGGGGGATGGTGTTGGGGGGGAGGGACGACATGAGGAGGTGGCATTACCAGACCCGGCCGGGCCCTCGGAGCAGCAGGCCCCGGGCCCCAAAGGAGAGCGGCCCCAGGCAGGGAGGACAGGCTTTCGCTGTGGGAGAAACCCCTGGGCTGGCAGGGAGCCTGGCTCTGAGGCCAGGGGCCGCCCCTGTGCCCGGGGCAGAGCACAGGGCAGGAGGAGTGGCCATAAGGCCCCAGCCAGGCCGGCCCAGGCTGTCCGTCTGGAAACTGCGAAGGAAGCAGCCCCTTTTGCCCTGATTTGGGGCCCCCTGAGCCGCTGCTGAGCTGCAGCTTGGTCTCCGGGGAACCAGCCTTTGCAGGAAAAACCACAGGATCTGGCACTGACAGGAATCTCCTGGCACTGCCCGCCAGCCGGAGCAGCCACGATTGTCAACTGGGGCTCAGAACTCCGTATCCTGGGGGTGGACTGGCATGAACCACCCCCCCACTTCTCCTTCCTGGGCCTGTGAAGGAGGTGCAGGCGGAGGTCCATACCGGGTCTGCGGTGCCACCAGGAAGGGGCAGACACCCCATAAGGGCGAGGATGGAGCAGCCCCCACCTCGATCCCTCCGACACATTCCCGGGAAATGTGCAGACCCCAGACCACCACTGCCATCCGGTGATCCAGGCCCCCCAAGAATCCTGCTCGGACTTAACCACACCCAGTAGGGACACCCCTACAATATGACCCCAAAACCCTTCCAAGCAGAGACGGGGGGGAAGTTGGGTTCCCAGAGTGGCTGCCATGTGGCCGGTATCACCACGTTATAAAAATGGCCGCGGCCCTGACTGGTTTGGCTCAGTGGATAGAGCATCGGCTTGCAGACTGAAAGGTCCCAGGTTCGATTCCGGTCAAGGGCATGTACCTTGGCTGCGGGCACATCCCCAGTGGGGGGTGTGCAGGAGGCAGCTGATCGATGTTTCTCTCTCATCGATGTTTCTAACGCCCTACCTCTCTCCCTTCCTCTCTGTAAAAAATCAATAAAATATATTTTTTTAAAAAAATGGCCTCGAGCCCACCCGAAGTGGTGGATCCAGGACTCGCCGGAATAATCGTAACCGCCAACGTGTCCCTGGCAACCCGTGTGCCTGGCTCGGTGATAAAGGGTTACCGCCCCCTGCAGAGGCCCGGTGAGATGCTTAGTCCCATCACTACTTTAGAGCTGAGAACGCTGAGGACCAACGATAGGTATCCACAGAGGGATGGTGAGGGGCGGAGCCGGGACTTGAACTCGGGGTGGCCTGAGTCCAGAGGCTTTGCTCTTCAATACCATAGTGCGACCTGGCTTCCACGCCCTGCCTGTACCCCCCCCCAGAGCCCACGGAGAGCTGCCCATGGGTGCGGGAGCCTGGGGCAGCCAGCCTTCCAGGGTCACCTCCGTCCATGCTTCTAGTTCCAGCAGCCGTCTCCTGGACATGCATCGGGGCCTCCGCTTACGCATCTAGAATTGGAGACAATTCGGAGGCCCCAGCTGCCCACACGGGGCCTGGCCACTCGGCCCTGTGCCAGCCCTGCTACCCGCGGGCATTTGGTTCTGGGACCCAGAAGCCTTCCGGAGTCAGACCCGAGTCAACTCCCGCTCCCACAGCAGGCAGTGACGGCCTGGCATGCCTGCTCCCCCAGCCTGGCCCGGGGCCCTCACCCAGACTGAGCCGGAGGCCAGGCCCGGTGTCCTCCCATCCCGTGACTCGCTCGGCTTCCCCGTGACTCAGCCTGCGCTGCCACACACAGTTTCCATCGCCCCGTTCCCACTGCTCCTCCGGGCACAGATGGAATGTCAGGAGCTGCGTGCGGCTGGTTTTCACCCAGCGCTCGTCCCAGTGGCTGCCGGGGCCGCGCGTGTGTTTGCTTGTCACAGACAAGGTTCTGGAGCAGCAGCCGCTCGGAGCACCGCACAGACCCCAGGAGGGTCCCGGGAGCTCTCTGTCCCGGGCGTTTGCAGCGGTTCTGAGAGCAGAGAGCGCAGAGGGAAGGAGGGAGTCTCCAGCAGTGTCCTAACACCTTATTCTATTTCACAGCCTCCACGGGAGCTGAGCCCAGGCGGGAACGATGGGGGGCTCTCTCCTGCCTGAGAGGTAACCCCAGGCTGCGCCAAAGCCACCCGATGGCAGGGCGGCTCCCCCACCCTCTGCCACTGGCTGCGAACGCACGGGGGCTGGGAGGGCCCCCACCATCCAGCCACAGAGGGGATGGGCCGGCGGCTGCTCTCCTGACACGTGCTGAGGGCGGCTTGCCATCAGCTCTCCATCACCGATAAGTGGAGTTTGGCCGTGAAAACCAGCTGCTCTCTGGCCCAGCGACTCCCCCGTATACCTTGACTATAAAGCAGCATTTCCAATTGCTCTGAAATCCCCACCCCAAGCTCTCCTTCACTGATAAATGGGGTGTGGCCCAGCGACTCCCCCATATACCTTGGCTATAAAATGGCATTGCCAATCGCTCTCAAATCCGCTATGGCAGGGCGGCTCCCCCACCCTCTGCCACTGGCTGCGAACGCACGGGGGCTGGGAGGGCCCCCACCATCCAGCCACAGAGGGGATGGGCCGGCGGCTGCTTTCCTGACACGTGCTGAGGGCGGCTTGCCATCAGCTCTCCATCACCGATAAGTGGAGTTTGGCCGTGAAAACCAGCTGCTCTCTGGCCCAGCGACTCCCCCGCATACCTTGACTATAAAGCAGCATTTCCAATTGCTCTGAAATCCCCACCCCAAGCTCTCCTTCACTGATAAATGGGGTGTGGCCCAGCGACTCCCCCGTATACCTTGGCTATAAAATGGCATTGCCAATCGCTCTCAAATCCGCTAAACCCAAGCTCTCCATCAAAAGGCCGAGTCTGGAAGACAAGATTTCCGCTCTTTAAATGCTGTCCTTAGCACTGCATCGCCAAATAAATATAACTCTGGGAGGGAGAGAAGGCACAGGGCAACTAAGAGAGGGGGGGTGGGTGGAAGGGGAGGGGAACAGAGGCTAGACTGCCCAGAAAGGAGGGGCGATCAAAGGGGGGTGCTTAGCTCCAGGGCTCCCGGCCATGGTTCTGAGGAGTCCTGGCCACAGGGTCAGAGCCGGCCGCTGGCAGCATGGCTGCCAGGGGAGGGGGGTCCTAGAGTCTGGGGGGCAGGGTCTGGCCATTGGTTGCAGGTCAGAGGGCCCTGGACAGGACATCGGGGAATGGGTCTGGGCCTCATGAGACACTGACCACCTCGGACCACAGGCGAGAGGCTGGGCAGGCCGAGCAGGCACCCGCTGGCCTCTGCTTCTTCAGAACAGCGAGCGTCGGGTCGGTGCTGGGGTCTCGCACTGCGGGTCACACTCCAGCCCCACGCTTCAGCAGCCACAGCAGCCCCTGCACCCCAGGTTCCTGCACTGCTGCCCCTTGTGGCCGGTGACAAGGCCCCTCCCTCAGACCATCTGGTCCGATGTGGCTGAGCCTCCGGGGTGTCAGCAGCCTTCCCACGCCTGCCCTCGCCTTCCTGCCCAGGTGACCACAGCAGTGTCCCCACAGCATGGCAGAGCCTCTCCCCGGCCCTGGGGATCACAGGTGCCTCCCGCCTTCTCTCGGGAGGAATTGTCCCCACAGGCATCAGTCATACCTGAACCCACCAGACCTGCCCGGCCGCCTGGCCACCCCTCCCTCCGAGCCCGCGCCCCATCCCTGCACTGTCTGGGCCGCAGCCCAAGGCAGCAGGTTTGACCACACACACCTCACCACACTCCTCCTGTGTCCCCTGCATGCAAATACATGTGAGCAGGACTTTCAGAGAAAATGCTGGCTGCACAGGGACCCACCCTCGGAACCTGCTCTCCTCACGGAGGGCCTCAGGATGAGGGCCGTCTCCGATGAACCGATGAAACGTCTTTCCTCTCAGAGCACTGCCCCAAGCACAGGCCTTTTCCTGTGCTGTTGGCTTTCATTAGAGGAAACAGTCAAGACTTCTCACAGAATCCTGTTCTCCAGAGAAATCCCTCAGGCCCTGGAGAAACCCTGGCTGGATGACGAAGCCAACACTCCCCAGGGCCCCGATGTGGCTAGACCAGTGGTCGGCAAATTGCGGCTCAGCAAACCTCGGCTCACGAGCCACATGCGGCTCTTTGGCCCCTTGAGTGTGGCTCTTCCACACAATACCGACTTCTGCGCATGGGCCACGAAGTTTCAATCGCACTGTACGTGCGTGCCTGCACGTCGTATTTTTTGGAAGAGCCACACTCAAGGGGCCAAAGAGCTGCATGTGGCTCGCGAGCCGTGGTTTGCCGACCACGGGGCTAGACGCTTAGGGTCTGAGTGTTGCCTCCCCAGCTAGTTCTGCCTGGTAAGTCCTCCCGCACCCCACCCTCCTCACCTCCTTCCAGAAGACACCGCCCTGTCCCCTTTCAAGATCCAGGTCACAGCCACTCGAGGGGGACTTCCCAGCTCCAGCCACCAACAGAAACAGCCCCTCCCTTCCTTGGGTCCCCATGGGGCCCTCTGTAGCATGTTTACTAAGCGTATTACATGGATTTCCCCGCATTCTCCCCACAACAACCATAGGAGGTAGGTACAAGCACCGGTCCCCTCTCACAGGGAGAACACGGGGGCTTAGGGGGGCACGGTGAGGTCAGCAAGCACGGGCGGGGCGGGCCCAGCTCCTCCACCGCCCTGTCTGGACGTCACTCTCCTATTTGCTGGCACAAACCAGTGCGTTCTCTGAAGGAGGCCAGCCAGCTTCCTCTCAGTGACTGGTGGGCTGCAGCGGGGTGGCCTTCACTTTTAACAGCATTATGGGGGCATCATTGAAAAACAGTAAGTGCACTCAAATTGTACAAACTGACAAGTTTGACATCTATACGCCCCTAAAAGCTTCACCCCAAAGTTTCCCGACCCCATTCTAATTCCTCCCGCCTGCCCACACCCCGTCCCAGCACCTGCGGGGTACTCACTGTCCCTAGAGACGAGTCTGCATTTTCGGGGGGGCGGGGGTGGTGGTTACACAAATGGGAGGCAGAGTATGGACTCTTTCCTGGTCCGGCTTCTTCCGCTCAGCACGACTGCTCTGAGACTCAGCCACGCTGTTGCCTGTGTCAGTGGGTCCTTCCTTTCCGTTGCTGAGAAACACTCCACAGCGTAGGAGACCACGTGTTTCTTCACTACCCACTGGTGGACAGTGTGGGGCTACTGCAAACAAAGCTGCTCTGACCGCTGTGTGTGGACATAAGCTTTCGCTTCTCTTGCAGAAGCGCCTGGGAGCGGAGTGGCCGGATCATCCGGAGGCGTGTGTTTACATTTTTAAGAAACTGCCACGAAGCGGCCACACCTCTTTACGTGGCCACCAGCGCGTGGGAGCTCCATTCCACACATCCCCCTGTGGCCAGTGTTTAATCCTAGCCCATGGCATCTGGGCGGCCATAGCTCACTGTGGGTTCAGTTGGCGGTTCCAGGTGGGGCAGCGCCCCATTGACATCAGCGGGTGTAACTTCAGGGCACCTGACTGGGCTCCGGGCTCTGCGCCGAGCATGCCCAGGCCCCGCCTACTTGAAGGCTATTGGTGGGCTCAGCTCCAGCTCATTCCAGGCTCCGCCTACTCAAAGGCTATTGGTGGGCTCAGCTCCAGCCACCCCAGGCTCCGGACTCAGCTCCAGCCACCCTAGGCTCCGCCTACTTGGTGGGCTCAACTCAAGCCCACTGGCTGGAGGCTAAAGGAGTGAGGGGCTGAGTGACAGGGACACGTGCAGGCGGCAGGAGCCTGCTCTAATTCCAAGGGCTGCCAGAGGACTCCTTGAACAGGCGGAGGGTTCTCTGAGGACAAACCAGGCGCCCTGAGCCAACAGCCAAGAGCCTGTAAGAACAGATAAATGAATGGAGTCCCGTGTGAGTGTGTGTGTGCATGTGGTGTGTGTGTGGGGGGGGGGCGCTCTCTGAGCTCCCAAAGAGTGCTCGCTGTTAGCAAGGGGCACGCACACTGCCAAGGAACCCTGCTCTATCAATGCGCAGGACTGCAGCGATCACCTTCCGTTCTGGCAACTTAAAGCAACTGCACCGTGTCACCATGTTCCCACATGCCAGAGCCCTGGGCTATAATAAGCAACACGGGGCCACAGCACCCGGATAAAGGCTACACCCTTCCAACTGACAGTGCTCTGGAGCAAATGTCCCACAGGGAGGTGCCACTGAAGCTCCACGATGTGAAATCACTTTCCAAAGCATGCAGAGCTGGGACTGAAACTCGGGCAGCCTGTACCTGGACACACGTGGTCAGCACCCACATGGTCCGCGGGGTAGGGCTGGCTGAGGAGCTAAAGGAGCCAGTCAGGTCATCGCCCTGCTGGATGGCGGATGCCATTACCTCACCTGACCCGGAAGGCAACTACAGTGGCTGCCCCACAGCTCAACCTGACAGTCTTCAGATGCTGCCCAGAGCACATGCTGACATTCGGGCCAGTGTTCACACGTGGCCCGGCCCGCACAGCTGTGTTTTGCCATCCGCCCACTTGCACCTGCAGCCCTGTGACTATTGTGGATGTGTTTGTCTTCCCATTAGGCTGGCACCCCGGGGCGGAAGCCGTGTCTCATCTGCTGTGTGTAGCCCGGCCTGGAGCACAGCAGGTGTGGAGGAGGACGGTGCTGCTCACTAACTGAGCACAACATCAATGTTCTTGGAGAGGCTGGGCTGGCTCTCACCGGGCCGGGCCGGGCCAGGTGGGGAGTGGCTGGAACTGCCCAGCTTTGAGACTGGCTCTGATCTCAGGCCGCCGGGCTGGGCCTCACGGGATGAGGGGATACCCCAAGGAGCAATGAAGGTTCTACACCCTGAGGGGAGTCTCAGCGTGTCACAGTTGGACCACTGCTTAGGAATCCTTCCATCTAGCTGTGCCATTTTACAGATGTGGAGACTGAGGCTTAGAGAAGGAAAGAGACCCACCCAACACCTTGTAGCGGCTCAGTGTCAAGCATGTGGCCAGGATGCCTTTGGCATAAAGACATCCTGTGCCTCAGATGGGGAGGAGTATACTTTTGCGAAGTGACCCACAGATAACCAGCTACCACATTTACAAACAACTCATTTTCAGCAAAGGTGCCAAGACAACTGAATGGGGAAAAACAGTCTTTTCAACAAACGGTGCTGGGACAACCGGACATCCATATGCAAAACCGAGGCCAGCCCTCCCAGTCACTGAGCATGTATGAGGGGCAGTCAATATACCCCTCCCTCTGCAGGCACCCATTGCCTCACCTGACCCATAAGGCCACTTTGAAGGTTGTCGTCACTGTCGCCATTGCAGAGGTGAAATAACTTGACTTTAAAATTTCAGGGCTGGTCCCTGTTACTGCCGAGGGGGAAATGAACTTGCGATGACTGGACTCAGAGCCACAAATGACCCAGTTGCTTCTAGCCAGATGCTTCAGAGAACCCGACACCATCCCAAGTCCAACTGGTCTTATGAGCATTACATGCCGGGCACGAAAGTTTCCCATCATGGGATGCGACAAACAGAGACAAAAAGAGAGCAGAGTGTGGCCTGACAGGATGGGCCAAACGCTGGCGTGGGGGTGGGGGTGCGGCCTCCAAAGACGGCATTGGCCACGGCATTGGCCACGGGAGGCCCACTGCCTCTGGGCAGCCTCGGAGGAAATGAGCTGAGCGAGGCCCCCGAAGCAGCCACAGAGCCTCGCACCAGGTCCCGGCCCAGGGAGGCTGGCTGCGCTTGGTATCTGGAATCCTTGTGAGATGCTACTCAGTTCCACGCAGCTGCCTTTGCCGAGTTAATAATACAAACACCTTTCATACTCGGCAGAAAGGCGTTACCACTCATGTCCACTTTACAGAGGGGGACGCTGAGGCTAGAGAAGTGTCACGGCCTGCCCAGGGCCCCAGAGCTCGTGGTGGGGAGACCAGGAGCCAAATCTCAGACCGTGTGACTTCAACACAGATGTGCCCGGGGCTGAGCCAGGCGCGGGGCTGCGGTGACCACGCTCATGGTCTGGGAGACTCTAAATGAGGTCGCTACGGTGTGCAAATGGAGAGACACGCCCCAGGCTCTGGGAGCCCAGAGAACGGAGCAGTGATGCTGATCAGGGGGCCCAGGGAGGGGCTCGCAGAAGAAGAGGGGACACCCCGGCTGAGAGGCGAAGGATGAGCCGGGTCTGGCTAAGAGGAGAAGTGGGAAAGAGCATGACAAGTGGACCGACTGGCATGAGCAAAAGGGAAAGCGCCCTACCACCCACCAAGGCAGAGGTGACGGCACCACCTTGCAGGCGGGGAAACGGAGGCTCAGAGGGGTCCACTCTGCTGCCCGGCCTGGGGACCAAGCCGGGGCTGTGTGGCCCAGCCCTGTGCCAGGCTGCCAAATGGCCAGTGAAATGAGGAAGCCGGTCAGGAAGGCAAAAGAAGGGGTTCCTTTCTGAGTCAGAACAGGATTTCCCATCACACACCCGACTGGCTGCAGGGGCAGGGGGTGGGGGTGAACCCCAGTGGCTCAGACTGACAAGGAGCCGGGCCAGGCAGCCCCCCACAGCGTGTCTGACAGGGCGACGAGCCCACGGGGCATGCACGGCCTGGGGCGACTGCAGATGGGCCGGGCGGTGCCTCCCCAGGAGGTCTCTTGGGTGCGTGGCTCAGAGTGAGTCAGGACGGACAGGGACACCCATCCCCGCTGCAGGGCCCTGGGCCTGGGGTTCTGGGAACTGAGGCTGAGAAACCCCAGCTCCCTGGCCTTCTCCCCCTCGTGCCCTCATTCCACCAGAGGAAGGGGGTGGCCTCCGAAGCCAGCGCACAGGCAGAGCCGGGAGGGGCTCCCCTCCCCCCGGGAACCACACCAGGCCGATCCCTGCCTCCCTGCCCTTCGGGAGCCTGGGAGACGCTCGTGTCCTTTATGACAGATCCTGTTCCAACACCTTCTCCGCACCAGGCGCTCGGCCGGGGCTGGAGAGCAGGGCGATGAGACACGGCCAGGTCCCGCGCTCCCGGGAGACTCGGCGCCTCCGTCTCCCGTCCCCTTCAGGGGGTGGGCCCAGCGCTAGGGGCCCGCTCAGCAAGCTGGTCTCCCCGCCACCCCGGGCTCCACAACATGGCACTGCTCACCCTGCCACCGCCCGGAACCCACCGGCCCACAGTGTCCCACGGCAGCACCCCTGAAATGCACCTTTGAACCGTTTCCGGGGCCCAGGGCTTTCAGTGCCCCTCCGACCACGTGTGTGCGTGGCCAGACCGGCACGAGGGCCCCACGAGCCCCGGAAACCACGTGTGGGCCCCGGCTCCTGGGCAGGCCTGTGGGTCTCCTCAGCTTCCCACGGGCGACCTGTGGTGTGAGTCACTAACATTTCTTTCTCCTGGTGAATGACACAGAATACTCCACGGGGAGGATGTCACCAGCTGTCCTCAGCCGTTCCCATTGGCCAGACAGTTATGTGGCATTTGTCCTGCTGCTGCTGCTGCTGCTGCTGCTGTGCTCTCAGCCCGACTAGAACACGGGCAAATGGGTCACTTCTTTGTAACAGTGAGCAAGCCCTGGGCCCCTCCGGCCTGACCTGCTCTTGTTATGACGCCCAACGGTATTTCTGACCAGGAGATGCCATTTTCCTCGGCTCTGCATGTTCCTTCTGTATCCGCAGCAGCCTGCTTCCCGGGGCCTTCTCCACAAAGCCCCAGCTGCCTGCTGCACCGAGGAAGACCAGGGAATCAACCAGACCTCCGGGCTGGGCCCAGCAGGACGGGGCTCCCTCCTGGGGAGTCACTGCCTGGACCCCCCACCCTCACCCACAGTCGCAGAGGCCTGCCTTTTCGGGGACCCTTCCTAAGAGCTGCTGGGGCTCCGGAGCAGCCCGCTGAGCAGGTTCAGAGCTCAGTCAGCTGCTGAACATCTAGGCGGCTGTAGCCAAGCAGATATGGCTCCCCGGACTTCACTCTCCCATCTGCAAAATGGGGCCACAATAACATGACCTTCTTACCCCGGGTCTGAGCATTCAGCGAGTGCTGTCGGTAAATCGCTTAGTAAAGTAGGCGTCATTGAAGTGTTTAAAATAAATAACAAACTGCAAACGTGACCCTTCTGAGAGGAAAACAAAGATGTGATGGGACATCCAGGGAAAAGGAAACGGTGAGGAAGAGCTGGCGATATCCATTCCGTGGAACATTCTGGGCCGTTGACAATGAGAAGTGTGGTATTCACGCCGTGGACTAATGCTGTGGCTGACAAAAACATGTTTTTACGGTGTGTGGCAAAAGTCCGTGCACACGGGGCCGGGGCCGGGGCCGGGGCCGGCACCTTTCCCGGGAAGGATGGGAGGCTGGATTTTAGGTTGAGAAGCTGCATGGGCTCGTCACCACCACTCCCACCTGCAGCTGTGGTGCGAGAGCAGGGACCATGTGGACAGGATCAGCATGGCTGTGCGCCGAACATTCCATTTACCAAAACATGCAGCGCGTGGCCAGCGGGCTCTAGCTTGCCAGTCCCTGCTGTGCAAATTATACAGAAACTGTCAAAAAGATGGAGATCGAAGAATCTGGAAGAGTTCTCCTCCAACAGTGGAATCATGGGTATGTTTTTAACATTTCAATTTCCTTAAGGTGCAGGGTGTTTTTTTTTAAATTAAAGGACTTTAACATTATATACATTCTAATAAATTAAGAGATTTCACAGTCCTATTAGACTTTCAAACTAAGTTAAAATGAGTATAATTGGTATTAATAAGCCCCGGTGTTCACTTTGTACAGAAAAAGTAGACTTTGAAGTATGGCCAGTCGGGAAAGAACCTGGCTTCTCCATCTACTGGCTGTGCAGCCTTGCAAAAGTTCATTACCCTCTCTGTTCCTTGTTTGCAAAGTGAGGCTAGCAATGGCACCAACAAGCAGGCACAGTCCTGGCACTGAGCCTGGGGCACAGTGGGCCCTGAATGCAAAGACCCACAGGGACCCACCTGGACCAGATCCTGCTGACGCCCGGCCACGTCCTCACCAGGCATCATCACCAAATGTTATCACCAAAAGTGCCGGCCCTCCGCGCCGTGCACATGGTTCTCAGTTTGGTTTATAAAATGACAGAACAATTTGAGCCTCGCTTTTCAGTTAGTAAAAGGCACCCCAGCCAAGGAAGACCGGGTTCATTCCACACGGGAGTTCTCGGAGGGAGGGGTGCCTGTGGCTGGACTCACTGGGGAGACAGACCCCCCAGCCCAGCAGGGCCAATCCACGCCCGGCCCCGGAGGCCCAGGCACCAGGGTTCGTGGACTCCTCCCCCAGGACATCGGCCAGTCTTGCAGGAGGCAGAGCGACCCGAATCCTCTTTTTTGGCAGAAAGGGGTATTTAAGGGGTCAGGGTCAAAGGCCTTTCTGACTTAAACCCTCCAGTGTTCCCCAGCCCCCACCCAAGAAAGCCCACAGTGCTTAGTGGGACCACTGACGTCCTTCCTCATCCATCTCTCAGCTCCACCTCCCACCATTCCCACCGCCTCGCCTGCAGCAGGAGCTCCCCCTCGATGCTCCTCTTTGCCTGGCTACATTCACCATCAGCTCTGGCATCACCACCTCCAGGAAGCCCTTCAGGATTTTTCAGGGGATAGCCAGCCCCTGGGAATGAACATTGCTAAGTGCGCGCACGGGTGTCAGGCATTGTGTTAGGTGTTTACACACACCAGCTAATGGAGGCCTGCAGCCACTGTTCAGTAGGAATGTTTGTCTTCTTTTTATAGATAAAGGAATACAGGTTCAGAGCTGGTTAAGTAAACTGCCCAAGGTCACACTGCGAGTGATCCTGCTCATTCTCCCCAACAGCCCCTCAGCGGAGCCCAGAGGGTTAAAATCATCCCCATTTGCTGGAGGGCAAGGTGCTGTCCCTGAGCTGCCTGGAAAGTCTATCCCTGTATCACCAACCCCTGCTTGCCATCACGTATCCAGAAGCCTTGCAGCAGCCCGGGGACCTTGCCTCCAGGAACCGGCCCTCCCTGGAGTCCAAGGTCGCTGGCTCACAGGCTGCGCAGACGGCAGTCGGCACATGCCCGGTCCTGCCTGGGCTTGGAGACGCCAGCTTTACGAGGTGACTGTAAGCACGAGGGCACCCGGCCTGGCCTGACTTTTGTCCTCTGGTCTCTGGGGTGGGACCGCGAAGGTGTTGCCAGCACAGGTGAGGGATGGCTCTGTGGACTCAGGGGTGCCGCCCTCACTCCCAGCCTCAGCACCAGCGCAGTGGGCACCGGGCAGCAGGGAGGAGCGCCCCTGGGGCTCTGGGAGGGGGGTGTTTCCCAAACCCAAGGCCGCGTCCCCTCCTGCGGGGGCCTGTGCTGGGCTGAGCCCCCGTCAGTCCCGTGGACAGTACTCCACTGTGTGCGGCGCTTGGAAGCTGACCAAGCCTTGTCACCCCATTATCTCCCCGGACCCCCTCTCTGACAGCCCCCCTTGCTGGGCCATCAGGGAGCTAATCCCTTTCCCCTGAGGTTCCCGGGCCTCCCCAGCAGTCCCCAGGAGAGCCCACCCGAGGTCACCCACCCTGCGGGGGAGGGGCGGTCACGCGTGAGCCTGTCCTTTGTACCCCAGCTGGCGGGCTGTGGGCGGCAGACACACGGGGCTTCCCACGCCAGGCACAGAACACACTGGACTTTCTAACTGTTTTCTCCTCCTCGCACACAATGCGGGCTTTGATGGGTTTCCCTGAAGGGACCGCGGGCTCACATGCCGGGCATGGACGGCGAAGGCTCGCCCCGCTGACCACCCTCCCGCAGGGCGGCCGCAGTCATGGTCACTGCTCCCATCCCACGGCCTGGCGCACAGTAGGGCCTCGGCAAGGAGTTGGTCAGTGAATGAATGAGTGAATCTCCGCTGTATGTGCTCAGTCATTCATTCCTTCAAGAACCCTTCAGTCTAGGGCCCACGGGGGACAGTCAGTCACACCCACTTGCACCTGCACGTCCTCGCCCCTCCTCCCCCCAGCCCCCCCCCCCCGACACTCCGAACCCCAACGCCACCCTCTCGCACTCACAGGTGGGGGCTGGGTGTCCAGCATTTCCTCAGGGGACCGAGAGGGAGACGCTCCAGGGGACAGCGGGGTGGCAGACCGGTGAGTCCGACGCCCGCGTGTGTTCCCTGGGCTGGCTGAGTGTCCACAGGAGTGCGAGGGTGCAGCGGGCACTGGCTGGCCCCCCTCCCCTGTCGCCGCCCAATCGCAGCTGCTGCAGCGCTGACCCCTCCACTGAGTCCCTCATCTGAGCGGCTCTCCCGGGCCTCCACGGGCCAAGGTCCGGCTTCCTCCCAGCCTCGCCCTGGGCATCGAGAGGGAGGCCCATCACAGGCACCAAACCAACAAGGGCTGAGCCTAAGCAACAGGCAACTAATTATGACATTTCAGCCCATTTCACAGAAGGGAAGACCAAGGCATAAAACTGGTCAGGAACTCACCTCCGGTAATTGTTTCCCAAGACCCTGATGATCCCATTTTTTTCAAAAGCAGCACCCTGAATCTTGTTTTCTAGATCCTTCTAGAGCCTTCCGCAGTGGCCCTGCGGAGACCGACTCCTCCGACGTTCTCTCCCGATGGGACTCTGGAAAACTCCTCCCCGGGGGCTGTTTCTAGGCTGGGGCTTCTAACCAGAGCCCCACGCGGAGCAACGAAGCTCCCACTCAGCTCTTCACCGAAAACCCTCAGCCCAGAGCCTCCCCACGCCGCTGGGGTCTGTGAGCTCCCCCAAATGATGCTGGTCTCCCCAAGACTGTGAAGCAAGCATGGGAGTTACAAGAGCCCGGCTCCAATGGGAAGGATGCCAGCAATTAATTAACACCCACCCCCAGCCCCACCCCCACCCGGAAGCACCGAGGTGACGTAGGCATCTCCCGCGGGTCCCCCACAAGGGCCTCACCCGGAAAGAGGTCTTTGGAGCCGCACAGGCTCCAGCTCTGCTGTTTATCATGACCTGTGACCTTGGACAAGCTCCCTAACTTCTTGGCCTCCTTGAATCAAGTGCCAAATAAGATCTGTGCGGCCCTGGATGAAGGATGCAGCCTCACCCTCCAACTCTTCACGCAGTGAGGGGAGAGGAAACAGCCAACCACCGAGTTCGCGTGCCATGCGCCAGGCATGGGCCTTGTCCCCATCGGTGGCTCCCCTGAGAGGGTAGGTGCCACAGGTATTGCCTCTACAGATGAAGGAACTGAGGCTCAGAGAGGCTCCGCCCTGCCACGCTCCCCCAGCCCGCACGGCGCGTTTCCTTCCTGCCGGTTCCGCCCTCTCTGCCCACAGACGGTGACCACTTGCTGAATGAATGAACGAACGAACACTGGGTTCGAACGCAACCAGCAGACAGACCAGACCTGTTGCAGAGCTACATTTTTAAGGACGGAAATGATCAGAACAGTGACTTGCTCAAATCTGCAAGGCCCGCCCTCCCCCACAGAGAGGGCTTCCAGAACAGGGGCCGCAGCCAGGGATGAAAATGGCCCGAAGTTCGAACTCCAGGGTCCACAGAAAAGGCTCATTGGACGCAGCCACACCCGGCTGCTCGCTAGGGACGATGCAAGAACTGAGCTACTGCCACACGGGCGGGACCACCCATCGAGCCAGAAATACTCACTACCTGTCCCTCTGCAGAAAAAAGTGCTGATGACAGGGGGACCTACAACCTGATAGATAAGCCACACGGGCGGGACCACCCATCGAGCCAGAAATACTATCTGTCCCTCTGCAGAAAAAAAGTGCTGGTGACAGGGGGACCTACAACCTGATAGATAGAGCACCTGAATTAACCTGAAAGGAATCATATTATTTTAAATCTTAGAACACATACACTTATGTGAATGGGGGATTAAGTTTCTTCTATGTGAATAGAGAACTAATTTTTCTTAGTTTCATTTTCAAGGCCTGTGCAAAGCGATTGAGGGGGTGACTCAGCTGTGAATCCAGCAAGTAGAACCGATAAGTATGATCAGGCCGACCCACCAGGAGTCAAAACACCATCTCGTCCACATCATCTCATCGCCTGATGACAAGGACAATAGCTGACGTCTGTTCCCCCCTCACCCTGGCCCCCTCCCCTTTATAGTCCTGCCCCTGCACCTGCTGGAAGGCGGGGTTTGATGCTTGTGAGCACCCTGTCTTCTTGGTGGGCTGGCCTCAAGAAACGCCTCATATGACTCAACCCTGCCTTCATTACTGGACACAGCGACAGGCAGCTGAGCCCACCCGGGGTTTCCCGGTAACAGTAACCTCTGTGCTAGAAGTTCCAGGGACCAAAGGGACACACCGCACCCCAACCGTCTATCAGCACAGCCTGCCTGCAGGCCTGGGAATCCAGAAGATTCCATGCTATCCCTTTCGGCAAACAGGTCACAATCCTGGTATCCAGGACGGCTGAGCGGGCAGGTTCCCAGACGCCGGGCGCTGTGTCTTCAGCAGGTTTGCCTGCAGCTTTCCTTACGTACAGACATTCAGGTGGCGTCTGCCATTAGCTGTCTTCCCTGCACTGGCAGAGCTTTCAGAGCCGCCTCCCCGCGGCCTCTGAGATGGTATCGGGATCCTGGATTGGGTTCCACCCTCCCCAGGGACCACGGTGTGAATCCGAGTGAAGAGACGGACCTCCCACGAGCACTCAGGAAGCAGGCACCCGGCCAGCTCTCCAGGGATAACGGGCCGCCTGACACAGGCTGCACAAGCCAGGGGGCCCGGCAGGGTCTGTGCGCTGGAGCTGTTTCCCTTCTGGGAGTTTAAGATCCGGGCGGCCCAGCCAGTGTGGGTCAGTGGTTGAGCATCAACCTATGAACCAGGAGGTCACAGTTCGATTCCCGGTCCGGACACATGCCCGGGTTGCCCGCTTAACCCCCAGTAGGGGGTGTGCAGGAGGCAGCCGATCAATGAGTCTCTCTTATCATTGATGTTTCTGTGTCTCCCTCTCCCTTTCTCTCTGAAATCAATACAAATTTAAAAAAGAAAAAGAAAAAGGAGGATGGAGAGGAAGACAGAGAGGGAGTTCCTGTCCCTCTAGACCAGTGGTTCTCAACCTTCCTAATGCCGGGACCCTTTAATACAGTTCCTCATGTTGTGGTGACCCCCAACCATAAAATTATTTCCGTTGCTACTTCATAACTGTAATATTGCTACTGGTATGAATCAGCATGTAAATATCTGATATGCAGGATGTATTTTCATTGTTACAAATTGAACATAGTTAAGCATAGTGATTAATTACAAAAATAATATGTAATTATATATGTGTTTTCTGATGGTCTTAGGCGACCCCTGTGAAAGGGTCGTTCAACCCCAAAGGGGTCGAGACCCACAGGTTGAGAACCGCTGCTCTAGACCTTGACCTCGTGCCACACATTCGTCCATCAATTGCTAGTGGCCCTGGCCACACTCAGAGATGTGGCCTAGTTTAAGGCCCGCATTGCACGGAGGAGACCCCGAGGCTCAGGGCTGGGAGCCGGACCAAGGGCCTGGTGGGTGGCACGGACTTTCAACAGTCGCCTATAAAAGAAGAAAGTCGCATTGGCCATCAGGCACAGCTGGGGCCTGCGAGGGACAAGCGTGATCACGGTGTGGGGGCCGCACCCTGTACACCCCAATAGAAGAGTCCTCCGGAGGGGACAGGCCTGGCCTTCGCCCCCTGGATCCGCAGGAGCACGGGCCTCTGCCGTGAACACCTGCGCCAAGGCTGACTCACCCACTGCTCTGTGCCGGGTCCAGCTGCTGAGAGTGGTGGGGCAGGGGCAGGCGGAGGTGCCACAGGGTCACCAGTCCCCTCCCAGCCAGGGAGCGGCGCAGGAACGCAGGGAGGGGAGCACCAGCCTTGTGGGCCAACCGCCCACGTGGGAACTCCTTGCACATCTGTGATCACATCTGCTCCTCACAGTGACTGCGGGGAGGTGTG
>NW_005362753.1:304252-307913 GCF_000412655.1 Myotis brandtii | reverse complement strand
CCAAGTGCAGGTGGTTTTACCCAGAAGGAAGTGGGGGCAAGAGACACCACGAGATGGAATGTTTGAAAAATCGGTTCTAAAGTTATTTCTGAGCAAAGTTGAGTTTGCAATCAGCAAACAGACAAATGAGCAAATGAAGTAGGCCAGGTCCCATCGCCGCCTGGTCCTGAGAAAAGGAATTTAACCCGGCAAGCCCCCTGGCTCATGTCCATCCTCCACCCACCGGCCTGTGGTCACCACGTTCGTTCCCACAGCCAGTGAGCCAGCCCCGGGCGGGTTCCCCGGGACCCAGTGCGAGAAGGGTGGGGACGGGGACGGGTGGGGTGCTCCAGGGTGGGTCGGCTCTGACACCGGGCATTCCTGAGCCCATGTGACACTGGCCACACAGGAAGGGTTGCCTCTGGGGAGCGCCCCTGGGGGTTGTGAAGATGCCTGTTGAGGGGGCGGAGTTTCTAGGCTGACTCACGTCCTGCCAGCGAGGCCGTGTGGGTTGGTGTCACCTGCAGGGACTCTAGGTCAGGGACTCCGAGTTCAGTTCCCAGCTCCGCTGAGCAGCACTGACGGCAGGTGACTTAAGCGCTGTCACCTGGAGGCGTCGGGCAGGCCTCCCCGGGGAGCTGGGAGCATAAACAGAAAACGCGGGGAGCACTGAGCTATGCCTGCATCGGTTAATGCCAAACAGATGCCAGCTGTCAGGATAAACTGGGCAAGAAATCTTAGCCCGGCCGGCGTGGCTCAGGGGTTGAGCATCGACCTAAGAACCAGGAGGTCACGGTTCGATTCCCGGTCAGGGCACAGGCCTGGGTTGCGGGCTCGATCCCCAGTGTGGGGCGTGCAGGAGGCAGCCAATCAGTGGTTCTCTTATCATTGAGGTTTCTATCTCTCTCTCTCCCTTCATGAATGAAATCAATAAAAATATATTTTAAAAAAATCTCAGACGGCACCTGGTCCACCGCATTCGTGCACACATCCATTCATGCATCCATTCATTTGTTCACGCGTCCATTCTTTCCTTCTGAGTATGTGCGAGTAGCGATGATGCGAGGCTACGGGGACAGAGAACCCTGCCCTCCTGGAGCTTATGTTCCGCAGAGACAGACTGCAGACTCAATGCCAATAATTCCAGGTGGCGGGACAGGTGGAGCGGGGCTGCCCTGTGGGCAGGAAGGTCCCCTGGAGGCTGGACCCGGCGCTGAGGTCGGGGGAAGAGAAGGAGCAGCTACAGAGAGGTCTAGGAGGGGAGCACTCTTTAGGCAGAGGGGAGAGCGAGAAGGAAGCCCGAGTGGGAAGAGCAAGTGGGTGCGCAGGAAAGAGAACCAGCGCCAGACATGAGTCCCTGAGAGGCCCAGAGATGTGGTCTGAGCCGCAGACGGAGGGGACGGGTGTCCCGCCTCCTCCCCAGAGGGGACTCCGTAGGACCTGCTGTCCGCTTCCTGCAGGGGTGCCCGAGCACCAGCAGCCCTAACGTTGGAAACACGCTCCTGTGAAGTGTACAGCCTTTCGATGAGACAATAACACCGATGGTGATAAAAGCACCGCACACAGCAGTTGCTTCCTAGTCTCAGGAAGCTCCCACTTGTGCAAAGTTCTGTCCCATCAGGTTCTCGCCCAGGGCCTGCAGGGGGCATCAGGCGCCCAGCAGACAGATGGGAGCTGGTCACAGCGCTGCGGCCCCAGGGCTGCACTGCCCAGGTGAGCACCCGGGCAGGGACAACGGCTGCCTCCGTGCCCACCTCGCATCAGCAAAACCCCACCTGACACACCAGTGCTGGGACACCCAGCTCTGTGCCTGGGAGGGCCGGACAGACATGGGATTCCGGCAAAGAGAAGGCGGCCCCCAGGTGGTAGAAAGCATGAAATGCCCATCACACAGGCAGGGGCTTGGGCCTTAACCCTGAGCCAGGCGGAGCCACTGGGACAGACGGGCGGGGAGTCACCTGCTCACGCGGCCGGGCCCCTCCTGGGGGCCAGGCACGGGGCACCTATTTCCAGGCTGTGGTTCGGGGACCAGAGAACACCAGACTTCCAGGCACCTCAGCCCTAACCCTCCCATTTTAAAGGGCCAGCCCAGGTGAAGGTCAGGGGCGGCTGTGACGCGGCGGGCTCCTCCCATCGCCACAGAAGGGCCAGGCTCTTTGAAACAACAAGGAAAGAGGCTCCCCAGTGAGTCAGCAGCTGTATTATTTCAGCAAATGCCACTCGGGAGGGGCTCGGCCCTTTCAGATCTCACAGAAGACGCTTGGCTTCATTGTCGTTTAACCAGCGGCAGCGGCCCACCCTCCCAACTCCATCCGCTCCGCTCCCTGGTGCGGCCGGGTGGCCTGAGCCTGGGCCAGCCTCGCCGTTTCACCGTGGAACAGCCCAGTGGCGCTCTCCTGTGAGTGCTGGGGTAGGGGAAGGAAGAGGTACTGGCCCGGGGCCAGAAGACATGGCTCAAATCTCAGGGGAGGCACCCGAGAGACCCAGGCCAGTCATTTCTGCTTGTGGGGACTCAGTGTCCTCACAGGGAAAGCCAGAGGCTCAGGCAAGAGAATCTCGAAGGCCCCATGGTTCTGACATTTTTATTCTCCACTGCAGCTGCCACTTCTACATACTTCTTTATATATATTAATGATTTCAGAGAAGGAGAGAAAGAGAAACATCAATGATGAGAGAGAACCATTGATCGGCTGCCTCCTGCACGCCCCCTACTGAGGATCGAGCCCACAACCAGGACAAGTGCCCTGACTGGGAATCGAACCTGGGACCCTTCAGTCCACAGGCCGACGCTCTATCCACTGAGCCAAACAAGCCAGGGCTAAATACTTCTTGAACACGGCACACGCAGCCTCGCCAGGTACACGCAGGCACACACAGGAACACGCAGGCACACACACAGCAGTTGCTTCCTAGTCTCAGGAAGCTCCCACTTGTGCAAAGTTCTGTCCCATCAGGTTCTCGCCCAGGGCCTGCAGGGGGCATCAGGCGCCCAGCAGACAGATGGGAGCTGGTCACAGCGCTGCGGCCCCAGGGCTGCACTGCCCAGGTGAGCACCCGGGCAGGGACAACGGCTGCCTCCGTGCCCACCTCGCATCAGCAAAACCCTACCTGACGCACCAGTGCTGGGACACCCAGCTCTGCGCCTGGGACAGGCCCCTGTGCGGAGGGCGGGCAGAAGGACACGGGATTCCGGCAAAGAGAAGGCAGCCAGGAAGGAAATGGAGCCCCAATGAGATGGGTTCCCCCTGACCCCCTCCCCCCCTTCCCATGCATGGCTGCCCCTGCACAGAGCCAGCTCAGCCCGGCCGGGAGGGAAGCGAGCACTCGGAGCCCCCGGAGCCCTCCGCCTCCCCAGCTGACGGCTGGGGGACACCACCCTGTTACCCTCAACTTCCGCTTGTCCCGGTGCCGCCAGGCCTGGCTGAGCCTCGGGAGCTGCAGCTTCTGGGGAGTGAAGGGTGTGAGCCCGCACAGCTCACTTTAAACGCTTCCCGTTTCTCAGTTCCCCTCTGGGGGAACGTCCTCTCCTGCACTGACAGGCGGGGTGTGAGCCCGCACAGCTCACTTTAAACGCTTCCCGCTTCCCGTTTCTCAGTTCCCCTCTGGGGGAATGTCCTCTCCAGCACTGACAGGCGGGAACCTGGAGCAGGCACTCACCTGCTCTGAGCCTGGCATGCCCCCT
>NW_005362753.1:298913-303980 GCF_000412655.1 Myotis brandtii | reverse complement strand
TGCACCGAGCCTGCCCGGCAAAGGGTAGGAGGAGCCGGCCAGTGCCCTGGCTCCTGTAGGAAGGGCGATTCCCGGCTCTGCATACACCTCCTTTCACGTCCTGCTCTTGTGTGCTCTAAGGTGCGCGGTCACCACAGGCCGCAGCTCCTGACTTTTTACAGTCACATCAGGTTAACCGCAGGTGGCTCAGCCACTCCTGCCTGTCCGCAGGAGCCCGTGGCCCGGTCACAGCAGTGGCCCAGGTGCGCTGGGCGGTGTCCTGATGAGCATCACACAGGGGTAGAGCCCAGAAGGCACTGTCTTCCCTCCTCATGCGCCTAATGCTGTCCTTGGCCAGGCCTGTCCCTCGCCATACACCGCCAGACTGGTCCAGGCCTGAGGCTCCTCCCAGCTCAAACAGGCCAGAATGGTCTGATTCAGAAGAAAAATCATTAGGCTAAGACTTTAAAAACATCCTGAGAAGCTGAGCTCCCGAGTACTAACGTCTTCTTGTGGGATTACTTCTCCGAATGAAACATCTCGAGGCTGCCGTGCAACAGGATTTGTGGGTTTGCGTCTTTAAATCCAGCAGATTAACGCTGGAACCGTGGGTGGAGTCTGATGTTCTAAGAGAGCTCTGTGGAAAGGGTCCATGCCATCTTTTCACTTATTTGTATGTAAGATTTGATCAATATAAAGGGATGTATACAATGTTTCTATACATCATATGTAATGGGACATATGCAGTGTTTATATACACTATATATAATGTCTATATATTACACATGTTTATATATTATATGTAATGCTTATATATAATGAATATTATATATAATCTATAGCATATATAATATATGCGATATTTATAGACATCATATATAATGCAATGTTTATATACTCTCTATATAATGTTTATATATGATATATTATATATAATGTTTACATGTGTTATATATAATGTTCATGTATGATGTACATTATATATAATGTATAATACATACATAATATGCAATATTTATAGACATCATATATAATAGAATGTATGCAATGTCCATATACATTATATATAACTAGTGGCCCAGTGCATGATTCATGCACATTGAAAGGAAATTAGAAGAAACATTTTAATATCACTATTTGCCCTTTCTCTATATAGACGTGTCAACCAAATTCACGATCGACAATGACAGATGGAAACACACGTGTGTGATTGGCACCAGCGAGAGCTTTATATGTATCACGCATGCTCGAGTCAACTTAGCCTTTTATAGATATAGAATAAACTTGCTTAATGGAAAATGCTTCACAGACATTTGGTTAAAGTGTAAAATGTTTCCACCTGGCTGGCTATAAAGTAAGTCGTGTTCCTGGGCTGAAGAAACTCCAAGAAGGCTAGTTGCTAGGGAGAGGAAGCCACGTGTTGCTACATGACATAATTACCTGGTGCCCACAGCCACCATCTCCTGGCTGGGTTGGGCTGTGGGCCACATTTTGCACCATGAGGTCTCAGCAGTGCCAGCTGCTATTTGGTAGGCTATTGCTCCAGGGTGGTGGTGGGGCCTGCATCCCACTTGAGGGAAGCCGAGTGTTGCTTTGTGGGCACCAGGTTGGCAGTGCCTTTTCTCTGTAAATGGCCAGTGCACATCACAACAGCTCCTGCGCTGAGTATCTGCTCACTAGTGGTCAGTGTGTGTCCCCTGGGCTGAAGAAACTCCAAGGAGGCTAGTCGTTGCTATGGAGAGGAAGCCGGGCATTGCTACGTGTTGTCATTACCCAGAGGGAAGGAAGAACACTTAGCATATTAGCCTTTTATATACATAGGTGGGTTATATACAATGTTTACACACATCGTATATAATGTGTATATATAGTTCCTATTTGTAAATGATGAATCATAAAGATATTTGAAAATAAGGCCCATGCGCCCATCACCCAAAGACACAGCATAATGGATCCAGGAACATGGACCAGGCCCCCCCCATCCTGTACCCTCCCACCCACCGGACAGCCCGCACTGCACTGTCATTCCCTTACTCTTTTTTTTAAGCTGCTTAAATGTGTGAAACAGGCTCTACGTGCAGAGGTGTGCATAAAACAGGTGTACTCACAGATAATTACAAGGTGAATGCCTTCAGAACCGCCCCCGACCCTCCCAATCCCAACCCCTCCCCCTGCTGGTGACAGCTGACTTTTTGTAGGGCCACCCCCTCCCTGCTTTTGCCACCATCTACTTCTCATGTATGCATCCTTGAGCAACTCGGTTGCAATGCTTTGAGCTTCATCGTGTCTCTAGAGCAGCTCTCTGCTGCGTCCTTGCACGCGTTTCGGAGATGCTGGGACTCCCCTCACCAATCTCAGCCCAGAGGCGCAGGCTGCCCCGCGTTGTTACAATTCCACTGGGAGGGTCAGCAATGGCAAACACCACGAGGACACCTCCGTGGCATGTCTCTGCCACGTGGAGCATTCTGCTGGGCGCCGTCCCCAGTTGTCTCACGGATCCTCTGGACAGCACACGGCGAGGTGTTGGGGCCGCTGCTCTCTACTTTAGAGATGACAACATCAAGGCTTCTGCCACTAGGACTGGCCCCCATCTGCTTCCTAGCTGCTCACCCCCAGGAACCTCATCCCTGGGTCCTGAAGCAGAGATCCCCAGGGGTGGGCCTGGTGGGGGCGTCAGCAGACAGGGCCCCAACTTCCACCGCTCCGCCCAGGGTCCTCTCTTGGTGGCTCTCGGGCTACTTTCCGATGTTTTGGGGGAAAGAATGTTTGGCACCCACGTTTCCCAGCAGATGTCAGCGTGTTCCTGATGACCAGGCCCCTGCCTCGTCAGTACTGCTCTCCCCACGATGAAGGTATAGCACCGTGCGTGCATGGTCTGGGGCGGCCTGTGTGGTGCAATGCAGAGCCCCGAGTTCAAATCCTGCCACCACTCCTGCCCCTGAATCGCTCTCCTCCTCTGTATATGGGCCGCAACGGCAGCCCTGCCACTCAGGATCACAGGTGAGGAGGAAAGGCTGCCCCTCTGTCCCTCTGCCCCATCTGCCAGGGTCAGGGACCAGCTCTCAGGGCCAGAAGGCTCCAACGGGGGTGACTCAAGGCCACCCACCCACCTTTAAAATAACAATTCTTAAAGTGATTTTTAGAGAAGGGGAAGGGGAATCGATCGGCTGCCTCCTACACGTGCCCTGACGAGGGATTGAACCCACAACCTGGGCATGTGCCCTGATAGGGAATCGAACCCACCACCGCTCAGTACACTGGTTGACACTCCAACCGCTCCAACGGGGGTGACTCAAGGCCACCCACCCACCTTTAAAATAACAATTCTTAAAGTGATTTTTAGAGAAGGGGAAGGGGAATCGATCGGCTGCCTCCTACACGTGCCCTGACGAGGGATTGAACCCACAACCTGGGCATGTGCCCTGATGGGGAATCGAACCCACCACCGCTCGGTACACTGGTTGACACTCCAACAAACTGAGCCACACTGGCCAGGCCAGGCCACCGCCTTCTGACAGACATGGGGGGACATCAAAGCAGAGGGTGAAGGGCAGAGTTGAAGGGGGAACTCAGGTGCCCCACACCGGCCCTGTCACCCCAAACGGTGACCCCTGCTGGCATGTGCTGGGCGTGACACCATCCACACACAGGCTGTGGGGGAGTGTCTCGTTCAGGGCACCCGATGGGGTGCTGGCACTGTCCCCCAAGGAGGAATGGAACACCCGGACCAGGCGCTCTGCCTTGGCCAGGCCACCCCCTCCAACAGCTGGTGACCAGGGAGGCCCCGCTGCCCTCCAGGCTCCCGGGGACTTCTGGGGGCTTTGGGGGTGCACCGACCTCCCGGTCTTGCCTCCCCAGAGGGAAGTCACCTGCAGCCAAGCCAGGGTCTCCCTGCACCCCACCCCAGGTTTCCTTATCAGCCGGTGGAGGGCCCGCCCAGCACAGACAAGGCCACCACTGGAGAGAACATGCAAAGCAGCCGGCCACAGAGCTGTTCCCATGGCGATGGAAGCTCTCACTCACCCTGAAGGGTGGGTGCCTGCCAGGCCACGGCCAGCCCGCACCTGAGGCAGAGCCCGAACTCAGTCCTCAGTGCCAGCAGTAAGTCCCCAGCACTTCCCTTCCAGCCCCCGGAGGACTTGTGCCCGAAATAAGCCCCCTAGCCCCCCCGCCCCGGCCCCCTCCCGGCTCCAGCTGCCCTCAGAGGGGCCTCTGGCTGAAAAGGACGGGCTCTCGGGGCGCAGGCGTGGCACAGCTGTGCTGTTGGCTGCCCGGCGGTCCTGCCTGAGGAATGTGCAGCCCCACACGTGTCAGGGAGCCCCGCTGGGGCACGGTTACAGGAAACGGAGCAAAACCGCCTGCTGGCACCGGCGCCCTCCCGCCTTCCAGCTCCGAGCCCTGGGGCCTGTTGGCTGCTGGCGGGCTGTGTGGGAGGCAGGGCCCAGCCCCTCGAGAGAGTCGGTTTCGTTCTTGGCTGTGTGGCTCTGGGCAAATCACTCCCCCTCTCTGGGCCTGCGTCCTCTCCGCCCAGTGGTTGAACGGCCGTCCTGCCATGTGGCACGCTCCCTTTTCTGGGAGGACATCACTCCCCAGGGTCTCCTCCTGCCCTCACTGGAGGGGGGGACACATCCCCTGGGCGTGTCAGGCTCCCCGCTGGCTGCCAAGTGCGCGGGAAGGACGCTGGCCCTTCAGAGGGTCCCGGGCAGCCTTGGGCCAGAGCTTCAGGGCCAACGCGATAAAATAGTAACATTCGTTATCACTCCACCCTCGTCCCCTGCCCTGGAGTTTGGAAGCTGGGCTGCCCGTGGCACTCAGGGCTCCTGGTGAGACCACAGGGCCAGATCCGCCATGGCCCCCTTTGCGAGTCCAGATGTGGAAACCCTAAGGGGAGTCAGCATCCATTTGGGGGGTCCTTCCGGCCGCCCGGGAGATCTTCGGCCTCCCCCCTCCCTCCTCCTTTAGAACGGTGGCGAGGCTCAGAGAGGGTGAGCGGCTTGCCCTGCGCTGCACAGCCAGGAGGGGAGTGGATGAAACCGAGCCTGCGGGTGCGACTTCCTCTCCCCACCGCGCGGGCTCCGGGCTCCGGGC
>NW_005362753.1:295345-297845 GCF_000412655.1 Myotis brandtii | reverse complement strand
GTGGGGTGGGCACCAGGCCCGGTGCGGCCACGCGCGGGACCTCGGGGAGTCCCCGGGATGCCAAGGAGCGGAGGCGTCTGGGGATGAGCCACCAGGAATGCGAATCCCACGCCGAGTCAGAACCTCCCACAAACCCAAGGCCCAAGAGGTGCCTGCCTCCCCGGCTCCCTGCGCCCCCTCCCCCAGCAGACACCCCACACCAGTGCGCTAGCTCCATGCAGCGACCTGACCTCGCTGACATCCAGGCCTTATCAGCCCGGGCCTGGCCCTTTGCCCTGCCCTCCGCCCCAGCCCGACCTGCGCCCCGGCAATGGCAGGTCTGCAGGATTGGCTCCGCCTCCTGGGGATGGGAGGACAGCCCCAGAGGAGGGAGAACTGTGTGCCAGATCCAGGTGTGGCCACGCCCATTTTGCAGGTGGGGAAAGGAGGCTGGGCTTGAGGACTTAAGTCCCGGGCCCAGATCCAGCGCTTCCCATTGTGTTTCTCAGTGAGGGTGGCAGGCCCCCATCGAGGTGTGTGGAATAAGTCAGAGTGGAAATCACTGTCCTAAAAGAAGGATTGAATTGTAAAACAGGACCAGACAGTGATGGTGTGTGTGTGTGTGTGTGTGTGTGTGTGTGTCCTTTCCACGTTGGGGGAAGGCAGAAGGATGCCAAAGCCTAGAGTTAGCACTGGGTAGACCTGAGTTAAAATGCCAGTGTCAGCCGGACCTCCTAACCTAGAACCCATTATTAAGGTATCATTACTCACAGGGCCATAGGTGATGTACACGAAGGGCCTCTCCCACCCTTGCCCTTGACGGGTTCTAGGTCTGGCACGCTTGGGAGTAAAGAGCTCGAGCTCTGGTGTCAAACTGCTGGAGTTTGCAGCTTGGAGCTCATGACTCAGCCTCGGCTTCCTCTTCTGTTAAATGGGTCTAATAATAGGCACCTGTCTTGAATGGCTTTGTGCCTGGTATTGTGAGCTGTTCTGGGTACAGCGCCATCCCTGCAGTTCCTGGCACACAGCCAGCTATTCAGTCTTTCATCAGACATTTCCTGAGCACCTACTACGTGCTAGTCCCTGGGAATATGGGCGAGAATGTGGCAGAGACTGCCACCCCGGGAGGTCACAGTGCAATGATCCTGTGTCTAAGGGGCCGGAGCCCGCACAGGCTAGTGCTGGTGCATAGAGATGAGCTGTCACTCACTGCGCATGCGGCCCAGAGCACCGGTTCCCGAGCTGAGACCCACATTCCAGGCCCAGCCCCGCAGCTTACCTGCGTGAACCTTAGAAAGCCACGCGGCCTCTTGGAGCCTCGGTTTTCCCATCCAGCAAATGGGGCCAGCAGTAATATTTCATAGGTGGGAATACACGTGATAAAAGTATTGTGTAAGTCACAAAATAGCATGCAGATGCTCATGGCTTTGTTGTTGTCATTATCTTTAGTTTTACAAGCTTGATGCCTCTCAGAACACTTTCCCATTGTTTTTCTTAAGTCTGACGTAGAAACAGGACCTTATTTTTTGTCAGTTACGTGGCAGCCTTTGCCACTCCAAGACGGGGGGGTGGCGAGGGAGCAGCGCAGGAGGAGGGGGGAGTCCTAACGAGGAACTCCATAAAACCGCCAGTTCCTCTTCCGCATTGCCCGTGGCTACAGAAACGAGTGGAAACGAACACTCAGCCTGGAAGAAAATGCTGGCCCGGGCGGGGAGAGCCCCTCTGCCATTTGGACTGAGACAGGAAACCCCACCCCAGGCCTCCCTTCAGAAGTGGCCCAGAGAGGGAACCGCAAGGAGGCCCTGAAATTAGGCTGCTCGGAAATTCTGACTCACTTGGCAGTGGGAGCTGTTTGTGCAACACACCAAAGGTCTCCCGAAAAGCAGGATTTTTACTACACCCTGCTCTCCCCACGTCTGTTCCCGTGGCCCGCAGCCCCAGCACCGCGTGCAGGGCAGCAGGCCAGTTTCATGAGCCTGGGGAGTGCCCAGGCCTGCTTCGCCTCTGTGGCCGGCAGCCAGTCGGGAGGGATCTGACTTTGCAAGCCTGGCTTCGGTTGTTTGCGGTTAGTCTCCCCAGAAGGATCAGAACAAAAACTGGACTCGCGCCCCTGGACTCCAGCCTCTTGTAGTACAGACGGGTAAACTGAGGCACGAGGGCAGGAAGGAGGGACCCTGCGCAGAGTGCCGGGGTGGTAACTGGAGGCCCCACTGCTCTGCAGGAGACGGCTTCCCTTAGAGAGGACCACGTAAGTGCCGCCGGCTGCCCGGGAACGAAACTCTCACCGGGGGCCGTTCCTGGGTGCCCGCTCGAGAAGCCCTGGCCTGAGCTGGAGACTGGCTCTCACCTGGCCCTGCTCTCAGCTTCTTTCTTGCTTTCCTTTCTGCCACTTCTCCAGGTGTCAGTCTGTCCTCTCCCACTCAGCCCACCATGTGCTTGTAGGATGCCCGAGGCACCGGCCTGGCTCCTGAGCGCGTCTGGATGGGTGGGCTTCCCCGACGGCAGCGGCCGCCCAGCACCT
>NW_005362753.1:290207-294413 GCF_000412655.1 Myotis brandtii | reverse complement strand
CCTCTCCCTTCCTCTCTGAAACCAATAAACATATATTTAAAAAAATAAAATAAGAGGTTTGCTATATTTCTCCCATGAGCAGGCAAACCAATCTACTCTTTCTGCTTCTGCCGGGAACACCTTAACTGCTCCTTAAACATGTGATGTCGAGGTAGTTGTATATTATGCCACGTCACCAAAGAGACAGAGAGGCCCCCTGGCCCTTCCCCCCAGTTTTCCCCACTGGCAGCATCTTGCAAAACTACACCAACACCGCCACAGTGCAGACACCACACCGACACCCTCAGGATGCTGCATCCCCTGCACGGGTCTCTCATGCTCCGCCCTCCTGCCCTCCGCCCCTCCTTACCCCACCCTCCCAACCATTCTTTTGTTCTCAATTCTTTTGCTATTTCAAGAAAGTGATATAAATGGCCCGGCCAGTGTGGCTCAATGGTTAAGTGTCGACCTATGATCCAGAAGGTTGAGGTTTGATACCCAGTTGGGGTGCGTGCCCAAGTGGTGGGCTTGATCCCCGGTGTGGGGCGGGCAGGAGGCAGCCAATTGGTGGTTTTCTCTCACCATTGATGTTTCTGTCTCTTTCTCCCTCTCCCTTCCTCTCTGAAATCAATTAAAAAAATTTATTTTTTTAAAAAAACACAACAAAGTGATATAAGTGGAATCATAAAGTCTGCATCCTTTGGGAGGGGCTGTGTCCACCCAGCATGACTCACTGGAGAGTCCCCCCGGCTGTGTGTGTGCTGAGTTCATGCCTCTTTATTGCGGAGTAGAGTCCACAGTACGGACAGACCGCAGTTTAACCGTTCGCTTGCTGAAGGCGTCCGGCTGCTTCCAGCTGGGGGCTACTTCCTTACTTTGAAGAACATGAGGTGCAGGTTTCTGTGTCGGTGTGAGTTTTCGCCCCGTAGAGCATCCATGCACAACACCACACCAGGATTCCTACCTGCTTACTCACAGTGATGGGCACACCCCAAGGATGTGTGAGTGTCGGGGAACTGCCCAGGGCCGGCCACGCGTTTGGGAGTCCAGCCAAAGCAAACTACGTGGTTCCTACCATCAGGGACGCGCAGTGAGACGGAAACCCTGCAATAACAAGTCGTCGAAGGCCAGCGTGACTTGGAGGAGTCCAGAGAGGGAGGGAGGCGTGGACTCCAGTGTCTGGGGAAAGGCGTGAGGGGAGATGTAGCTACCTTTTGATTGATGGAGAGTAATAATATTTAACATTTATTAAAGGGTTACGAACGCTAAGTGCTGTCCTAAGCCTTTACTTATCTTAACCCATTTGCTCCTCATCACCACTTTCCGGTTGATGGTAGTTATGATCTAATTTTACAAATGAGGGAACAGAGAGGGTCATAACTGGCCCACGGCCACACAGCTGTCACATGACTGACCCAGGCACTCGGCCTCGGCCCGCACCCTGGCCCTGTGCATCCTGGGTGGCAGGCAGCAATCGTGGAGGGCCACTTTCTGGTCACGATGGATCCAGCCCGCTTCTGAGGCTCGGTTTTACACAGAGCTACACGGAACCCCCGGTGGTGGGCTCTGGCTTCATGCACGTGATGAGTTCTTTATGGTCAAGGTTATGGTGAGAAATTAAAGTACTATGCAAAGAATGGCACCAGCTTTAGTGACAGGCAAGACATTTGGCGTGTGTGTGTGTGTGTGTGGTGTGTGCATGCATGTGTGCATGTGTATGTGTGTGTGGTGTGGTGTGTGTATGTGTGTGTGATGTGTGCATGTGTGTGCATGTGTGTGTGGTATGGTGTTTGCATGTGTATGTGTGTGTGGTGTGTGTATGTGTGTGTGTGTGGTGTGTGCATGTGTGTGTGTGGTGTGTGCATGTGTATGTGTATGTGTGTGGTGTGGTGTGTGTGGTGTGTGTGCATGCGTGTGTGCATGTGTATGTGTGTGTGGTGTGGTGTGTGTGTGTGTGCATGTGTATGTGTGTGTGGTGTGTGTGTGTGGTGTGGTGTGTGTATGTGTGTGTGTGGTGTGTGCATGTGTATGTGTATGTGTGTGGTGTGGTGTGTGTGCATGCGTGTGTGCATGTGTATGTGTGTGTGGTGTGGTGTGTGTGTGTGTGTGCATGCATGTGCAGCAGGGCGGCGCCCTCGGCGAGGCTGGGGACCTGCGGCGGCGGCAGCACAGCAGCAGAGCTGCAGAGATGAAGCACGAGGCTGGCTGAGCCACACAGATAACAGATGCGGTTTCTGTTCTCCGAACTGCGCTGTGCGTGCCAGGGACGTCACGCCCACGCTCGGCTACTTCCTCGGTTACTAAACCCGTGGGCTGGGCCGTGCTCTCCACACGGCCATGGCTGCGGCTTGCCCTTCCAGCTGCTTCATACGGGCGGAAGCAGTAGCGTTTTAGGAACCCGGCTTATCTGTTTTGATGCCTAAATGCAGCCTTGACAACGTCAGAGCTGCCAACCCTGCTGGGGTGGCAGCGAGAAGCTCCTGGTCTCTCTGGGTGCGTGTGCCCAGCTGCTGGAGCTGGGGGGGGCCATGGCCCCTCCCCGTGGCTCCAGGTCTGGATGGGGCGCTTCCTGCCCTGCCCCCTGGGGAGCTGTCCTGAGCATCAGAGAATGAGAGTGCCACCAGCTGGCCACTCCGTGCAGATGTGCGCGGTCAGGGAAAGGAAACCTCAGTCACTCCATGTTCACAGGGAACTGCAGGCGGAGACCTCAGCAGGCTGCGGGCTGTAGGAAGGCTTCCCGCGAAGGGGGAGAGAAACCTGGTCTTGTGCCCCGGAGTCCTGGCTTGAAACCCGCAGGAGTGTTGGGCCTGCTCTCAGTGGACCCCCGTCCGCCCTGTGATAGCATTAGAGCAGTGATGGCGAACCTATGACACGTGTGTTAGAGGTGACACGCGAACTCATTTTTTTGGTTGATTTTTCTTTGTTAAATAGCATTTAAATATATAAAATAAATATCAAAAATATAAGTCTTTGTTTTACTATGGTTGCAAATATCAAAAAATTTCTATATGTGGCACGGCACCAGTGTTAAGTTAGGGTTTTTCAAAATGCTGACACGCCGAGCTCAAAAGGTTTGCCATCGCTGCATTAGAGGGTGACAGGCAGTGTGCCCGGGAAGCCGGGGGAGGCTCGGAGCCCCTGGCAGGCTGGCCGAGGCCCGGCCTTGGCCCCGGTTGGGGCAGTGGAACTCAGGCGGGCTCTGCTCTTTGGGGAAGCCCCTCCTTGGGGTACAGCTGCCCCTGCTGGGAAGCCGGGGGAGGCTCGGAGCCCCTGGCAGGCTGGCCGAGGCCCGGCCTTGGCCCCGGTTGGGGCAGCGGAACTCAGGCGGGCTCTGCTCTTGGGGAGACCCCTCCTTGGGGTGCAGCTGCCCCTGCTATTGGAGTGGCAGGGCTTGCGTCCAGTGGGGCCCTGCGCTGTGGGCGCCACAGTTCTGGGTGACAAGTCTTGGCCGCAGACACTGAGGGAGCAGAGGCCGCTCCACCGCAGGAGTCTCCCCGACAAGGGCCTAGACTCGCTGCAAACAGTGGGCCAGACACACGCGGCCGGAACGCTGCCCATGGTGCCTGTGGCAGGTCCTGGCTGGAGCCGCAGCCCCGGCCGGAGACCTTAAAGAACTTGAATCCCAGGGGCCTTCTTTCATGTTGTGGGGTTGGTGTGCCGAGGAACACGGCAGGTCCCATCAAGGCACCTCCTGGTGAAGAGGCAGCCCCGGGCGGGCAGGCGGAGGCCGCACACACCATGCCCTGGTGTCTAAGGTCCTTGCTAGTCGGTGCCCTGGGGTTACCTCTGCTTATCGATCCAGGCTGTTTCCACATCCGAACGGAAATGTTTGCTTGTTTGTGTCACTGGTGAATCTGAGCAAAAGGACAGGGCCGTCTGCTCAGTGTACAAACTCTAAGGCCGCCTGCAGCAAGGGTGCACACACATACACACACACACAGCAGCCGGAAGACACTTTCCCAATGCACTGGGCCACTCGAGCGGTCCCGGGGCCCTGACTGCACCAGCCCACAGCCACGCTCACCCGGACCGCCACATCCCGGAGACATGGCCCTGCCGGGCCCCCTGTGGCTTCTCTCCTGGGAGCTCTGGCCGCCCCATCCTGCCCCTCAGTCACTGACCGCGCACATTCCCAGGGCTCTTGTTTTCTTCTTTTTCTTGCTCTTCTTGCCCAAACCCCTTTGATCACTAGGGTCGGACCTATAGGTGCAATTATCTGAATACTAC
>NW_005362753.1:284197-290102 GCF_000412655.1 Myotis brandtii | reverse complement strand
GATAACGTGTGACTCAGGTGGTGACTCAGGTGCCTCCAATTCCTCGGAAACTCAGAATGCCCCAGAGTAAACGCTGCCTCGCCCCTCCCCGCCCCCTTCTGTCTGCCCTGCCTCTGCAGGATCACCAGCCGCTAAGCCAGGAACCCGGGACAAGCCTGAGTCCCTCCCTCTTCTTCCCGGCCCCCTCCCCACACCCAGCCAGTTGCCAAATGCTGTGGGCCCGACCTCGAGGTCCGGAACACCTGTGCCACGCCAGCCAGGCCAGCAACGGCTGGACCTCAGCCTCCTGACTGGCCTCCCTGTGGGTCTCGCAGCCTCCGGTTCATCCTCAAGAACCGGCAGCGTGCACTCCTGCGACCTCCCCTCATCCCACAGGCGCCATCCCAAGGCCTCAGCACTGGCCATGTGCCTGCCGCACCCACGCAAGGGCCTCTGCCCTGGCTGCTTCCTCCGGCCCCAAAGCCCTTCCCTTTAAGCCTCCAGTTCAGTGGTTCTCAACCTTCCTAATGCCGCGACCCTTTAATACAGTTCCTCATGTTGTGGTGACCCCCAACCATAAAATTATTTTCGTTGCTACTTCATAACTGTAATTTTGCTACTGTTATGAATCGTCATGTAAATATCTGATATGCAGGATGTATTTTCATGGTTACAAATTGAACATAATTAAAGCGTAGTGATTAATCACAAAAACAATATGTAATTATATATGTGTTTTCCGATGGTCTTAGGCGACCCCTGTGAAAGGGTCGTTCGATCCCCAAAGGGGTCTCGACCCACAGGTTGAGAACCGCTGCTCCAGTTAAAGGGCCACCCCGCACGGGCTGTCCCTGTTGCCCTCCCCCAAGTGCTGACTGCTGAACTCTGAGCCCTGCCCCGCCCTTCTCCAGTGCATCTGTCCCTGTCCCTGTCATGACGAAGGCTCTTGGGGGGGGGGTCTCACCCACTCCGCACCGAGCTGGTGGGCGCTCCGAGGGCCAGTGTCTTCCCCTCCCACGGCCAGGGCAGAGGCGGTCCCTGCAGCTTGGGGTTTCCGAGATACTGTCCTGCCTGGTCACCATGTGATGTGCTCTCCGTTCAAGAACAAGGTACTGAGCCCTGGCCGGTAGCTCAGTTGGTTGGAGCGTCGTCCATACACCAGAAGGTTGCCGGTTCGACCCCCAGTCAGGGCGCATACAGGAGGCAACTGATAGATGTTTCTCACATCTATGTCTCTCTCTCTCTCAAATCAATAACATATCCTTGGGAGGATAAGAAAAAGAATTATGCACTGAGAGCATCCTAAGTGCCGGGTATAGCGCTCAGGGCCACACGCAAAAAAGAATTCAGTTGCACTAGAAGCTGGGGGGGGCGGGGGAGGCATAAAAGTGAAACGATGATACATACAGCCCCCCCGAAGGGCTGTGAACAGGACTGGCTATAGCCTTTAACTCCCTAGCTGCGCGCATCGGGATTGCGCGGGACGCAGCACCCACAGCGCGGCTCTATGGGTGGCGTCTCTGGGCCTAATGTCAGCCGAGCTCTCTCAAGACCAACACGTGGTTCACGCCGCTTAGAAAGACCCAGCTTCACGCCAGCGTCACTCAGTCCGCCCACGGGATTATTTCTAGGGGCTTACCATGGGCTAACACGAAGTCCGTCACAGCAGCAGAATAGAGCTGTCGGCGTGAGGAGGGGAGAAGGCATCCCTCTGGCTTATTTCACTTCGCCCCTTGAGGCCACGCGTGCGCATACCTGTTGTCGCAGCCTGACTTCTCCTCCGGAGCCCGTGGAACGCAGTGTCCTCCTTGGTGACTCGACATCTCTCCCCGAGGCTCCAAGGCCCGAGGAATAGTGTCTGTGAGAGCTGGTGGCCCTGCTTCAACAAATGCTCCCAAAATGCTGCTTTTCAAAAAAAAAAATCCCAGAATGTTTGCTTCTTCATTTTTAAAATCTCTTATTAACCTGTTAGTCACTGCTTTTCCTGCTCTTAGTGTTAAACTTTTACTGCTTCTAATCTGTTGTGGCTGTGACATTAGAAAACGAAGCATTAGCCATTCCCAAAAGTAAGATCAGCCCTAACCGGTTTGGCTCAGTGGATAGAGTGTCAGCCTGCAGACTCAAGGGTCCCAGGTTCGATTCCGGTCAAGGGCATGTACCTTGGTTGCGGGCACATCCCCAGTAGGGGGTGTGCAGGAGGCAGCTGATCGATGTTTCTCTCTCATCGATATTTCTAACTCTCTCTCCCTCTCCCTTCCTCTCTGTAAAAAAATCAATAAAATAAAAATAAATAAATAATTAGTTAAAAAAACAAACAAAAAAACAAAAGTAAGATCAGGCCCTGGATGAGAACTGAGTCTCACTCTCTGCTCCCCCAGTCTTGACAGGGACAGAATCTGTGGGCTCTCAGGAGCAAACCGCCCCCGCCCTTCCCCAAGGGAAGCAGGCCAGCGCCCCCTACCTGCCGTGCAGGGTAAGGCAGGCTCATGATGAAATGCTCCACGTTTCTCAAGACAACCCTTTGAGCTATGACATAAGCAAAGCCCTTCAAGTAAGAGGATGTCCCGGCCTGTCCCCGGGCGGCCAGCGGTGCGGGGGGCTGTCAGGGCCGCAGCTGCGCGGTATGAAGATGCACCAGGGGGTCTATCTCGCCAACTGACTGACACCCACTCAACGCTGCATGGAAAAGGGTGGGCTAGACGGGAAAATGCCATGTCCCCACGTGCCCCGGGGGGAGGCCTGCCGGGTGGCACCTTCTCGTCAAGGCTTTTAATACCAAATCCCTTGGTCACCAGTTTAGCAGGTGAGGTCTATGCAAAGCGAGCAAAGCGACCCCTTTGCCTTTTTTTTTTTTTAACAGAGTATAACTGGTTTATCAGTCTTCTTTAAAACATGGAACTCAGGCTCACTGAAATTTGGTAACTGCTAACTATATCTCAAGAGGCACACTTTCAAAAAATTTAAAGTTAGAATTAACAAATGGAATTTTTCAGGCCATAAAAGCAGAAAAATATTTAAAATCCTCCAATTTTTTTCCTGTAAAAGAAAATGAACAGCGTAGGTCTCCTCCAATTTCCAGCCTCCCCGCGCCCCCCCCCCCCACCACTCCACGTGAGACGGGCGGGGTTCCGTCCTGGGGGATGGGCTGTGGCAGAGGCCAGATTCCCAGGAGAGCAAGGTGTCACTCTGAAGCCATTAAATTACTAAGGCTCAAAGGTGGAAGCCCCACGGGGAATTCTGACTCATCATAAAGAGTATTTAAGGCCTTGGCAATACATCTTAGCACTCGTTCAAAGAAAAATAATGAAGTTGCCTCACTGTTCGCCTGGCTGCAAGCCCGGCGATTATCAGAAGGAGCCATAAACTTCTGCTAACAGATAAGTCTCCCCAGCAGGCCTGCCCACAGCGCTGCCTCCGAGTCTTTTCTCCTGCAGCCTAGGCGCTTTCTCAGAAGCTGCTGGGCTGGAGTAACAGCTCGAGTTACGGAAACCATCAGCTGCCAGAAACAGGAACACATCCCGCCAAGCACCCAGTCTCCGCCACAGCCAGGCCGGGAAACCGAGCCCTCTCCTCTCACCTCTAGCCCGGCCTGGGCATGTTCGTGGCCACCCTGGACTCCCAGGGTACCTTGCAGATGTGACTTGGGCTGTTTCCCTCAGAATAAAATAAGGTCCCCACAGACAGAGCCCAGCAGAGCCTGGAGCTGGGCCTCCATGCAGAACAGATGCGAGGGGACGAAGGAAAGGGAAGCTCGCAGACACGGAACCTGCGGTTTCCGTTGTTCTCATTGGGCTTCAGGTTGAAAGTGTGTCCTCTTAGTTCCGAGGCGTAACAACCCCACGTGTGCCTGATGCACCCACGGCAGCGCCGGTGCAGGCAGCTCTGGATTTCATTTCCGTGGGACCTGCTGGCGAGGGGACTGAGCAGTGCGACTTCAAGGAGCGCGACGGGGCAACACAGCTCCCGGAGGAACCAGAGCGCTCAGGTCTGTCACAAAGATGCCCTCCACCAACACCTCAAACAATTCATCACCAACACCCGAGAACCTTTACACCAGGGTTAGAGGTGAGGTCCGAATGGTGCAGGCGCACAAGGCCTGTCTCAAGAGCAACACGGCTGCTGCCCGTGCAAGACTATGGCTTTGGGGGTGAATATTTAGCAGCAGAGGACAAATCGATCAGCTCCTTCAACTCGGCAGCCCTTAGGGAAAGACGCCTCAAATAACTGTTGGCAGACATCACACATTTTCCACAAACCAAGGAACACAGAGGGTGGAAAATCCCACGGAGAATCAAGAACTCCTAAGCATTCAGGGACGCGAACCCAGGCTCACGTCACATGTCTACACTTCACCTCCCGGCGCTGGATCCGGTTCCGCTGTGGGCTCGGGGCTTTTCATAAGTGCTTCTCTGGAGAATCCGTTTCCACCGCATCCCCCCCGTCTGGTCCTAGGCTGAGCAACCCACTGACAGCACACGGCTTCCCTCCCTTACGGAGGGAGCCGGGCCCAGCGGGCCTGCCTGCTGGTCTCTCAGCAGAGCCCACTGACGGAGGCCACTCCCAGGGCCAGAGTTTTTACAAAACCAGCTGCCTGTGTCAGGAGAGGGAGTGAGACCCAGCAGGCATTTCTGTCTTTGCCTTAGGGATTAGCAGATTCCCCGGGGCGGCGGCCTTGCTCTCCACGTGACCTGCTCTTCAGGGCAGGTGGGGAGTCAGCGCATCCAGGGCCGCAGTGAGGCTCTGAAGTTCCTGACAACAGCGAGGTGCCCCAGGGCTTCAGGTTCCCGCTGCAACTCTGGGTCCCCAATGCCAGCTCAGCTCAGGAATGTGTGCGGCGCTCCCCCTTGTGCAGCCCAAGCAGCTACTTTTGTCTTCAAACGACATTTACAGAACGCTGTGCCAGCTCAGACGCAGCCGCTCCTGTGTCGCACGTCCTGTGCGCAGACACGCTCTGTCTGGAGGAAGCAAGGCCAGCGCCGACGCCAGGGCGCAGAGCACACGCACCCAGAGGTCACAGAAAGCGTCATCGCAGGCTCAGTGACTGCGTCCTCCTTTGCAGCTGGTACCTGGGAAGACACCATCACAAATTGGCAAGGCTTGTAACTATGGCTCCATGTGAATTTGCTTTTGGAGAAGTGGGTGGCAAGGAGAAATTTTACCAAATATAGTACAGCCTTATCTATAAATAAGTGCAGGAAAGAAAAACATGTTTAGGATGCCTGAGTCAGCACATTTACATGCCTTGATTATTTTGTTTGGGGTCTAATTATATCTTGTGACCATGCCAGGGTTCTCCCAAGCTTCTGTGTACTTCCACCCCTCTTCCCGTCAATGCCCACAGGGGAAAGATCAGCAACGGATAAAGATTATTGACTTATGTGTTCAAATCACCCACATGTTTGAGCACAAGTGCAGATTTCTGGCAACTGTTTGAAGAGTACGTTTGTATCATGTTTTTGTTATAGAATTCCTAAAGAGAAATCTCAACACTAAAATGCCAAATCATACATGAGTTTGATGCTTTCAAAGAAATATTTTGAATACTATTTTCTCTGCTTTTAAAAATCAGTGATGTTTGGAGCCAATACTCCAAGAGTGGTTTTAACTCAAAGATAGAAATGACTTTGTTCAACATTTTATATTTTTGCTTCCTTTGTTCAATGTGGGGAGCCGGCACGGCCATGGCATACTCAGCCTCAGGGCGCCTTATGTGCCGTGCCAGCTCAGCCTGGTTCAGTGACCCTGAGTGGGGGGGTGGAAGGACTGAGAAAAGACAGACAAGAGAATGAAAGCTGGGTCTTGGTGGGACGCTGCTCCCTGATGAGGAGACAGCGCCAGCGCCCACAAGCCGTGTCTTTATTTTATAGCAGATGCCACGAGGCAAAGTAGGGGCGTGATCACGTTGTTTACAGCATTCTCGTGAGTT
>NW_005362753.1:281724-283370 GCF_000412655.1 Myotis brandtii | reverse complement strand
TTCTTATTTTCTACTGCTTATTTCTACTTATTTCTCTATTTCTACAGCTTATTTCTACCTTACCTATCTTTAGCTTAACAAAACCTAAGAGATTTCTTATTTTCTACTGCTTATTTCTACCGCTTTTTTTCTTCAGTTTTTAGGGATCCACTTCCTTTTATGCTTTTCTACCTTATTTCTTGTCTATTTTTTACTTATTCTCTCCTTAAGAAATTTAAAAATGCTTCAATTAAGCACTGCCCCATGTTTTACACCGAGCTGTTACCAAACCTCGCTCCCTCCCTTACTTTTGCTTTTTAGCCTTACTTTCTGCTTTTAGCCTTACTTTTAGTGATCCCCTTCCTGGGATCTGAATTTCCCAAGTTTTACACCGAGCTAATATTACCACACTTTGGCTCCCTACCTTATTTTTGTTTTTTGGCCTTCTTATCTTACTTTTGCTTTTTAAGCTTACTCTCTATTCCTACCGCTTATTTCTACTTATTTCTTACTTCTACAGCTTATTTCTACTGCTTACTTTTGCTGTTTAAGCTTAACTTCATATTTTCTTACTTTTGTTTTTTAAGCTTACTCTCTGCGCGCCTCGGAGCCTCCTTTCACCTGACCACTTTTTAATTCCCCCGAACTCTGGGCTGTTCCTCATAACTCAGTCCCTTGTCCTAGAACTCAGTCCCTGGTGGGGCGCCAGTTCAAAACTTAAATGCAGGTGTATCGTTCCAATTCTTTGGTTTAGACCCCTGATTTCTTTTCCTGCCTCGAGCTGCTGGCAAAGCCCCCCACCCCACTCCCCCGCCTCCCAAAGAGCATACACAGCTTACATCCACTTAGGCTCTTACACTCTCAAAACACAGGCTTTGCATTCTTCTTGCTCAAGGATTACTCCTAATCTTCAGTGACAGCTGTATTCTCAACTTAACACATTGCGTACCGAATAGAAATCTCTAAGACATACGCCAGGGACCGCACGTTTTTGGGCAAACTGCACGTTATTTAAATCATCATAACTACAGATCATAATGCACTTTAGGTGTTGTTTTTCAATAATTATAACATTTTTATTTACAAAAACAATTAAACAATTAAAGTTCCTAGTACTTTTTTAATGTATGGTACTGCGTAAAACATTTTCCTCTATGAAGAGGGACCAAACAAAATTTACATAAGTATCTAGATTCGCTCCTTTTTCCATGGGCGGCACAAACTCTGCAGGCTCTCGTAGGAAATTTTTTCTTTCCACTCGCTGGAATACACGTAGGTTCATGCTGCTTCATATCACCTGACAGCCTTTCGGGTGGATCTTTACGAGGTGCTCTCCTTGCACCCCCAGGGGAAGGGCCGGACAGATTTGTCTCTGGTTCCGGAGAGCCTTCATTGTTGTCATCCGTTACCCAGTCTCTCGCCACCGATAGCAGAAACTGTTTATACTTCATTTTTGCTTGTGGATTGAGGACGTTGTACACTCTAAATGAATTGAAAAGTCCACAGTTTATAAGGTAAGCACTACTTTTTTTGTCCATTTCATCGTTTTCCTTAGAATGGAACAACACGAAAGGAATTGATCCACACGGTCAACGCCTTTCATGTGGGCATTGTATTCCTTGATACAGGTAGGTTTTACAATATTCTCTCCCGTTTTTCTATTTTTT
>NW_005362753.1:278301-280458 GCF_000412655.1 Myotis brandtii | reverse complement strand
GTGTCTTTATTTTATAGCAGATGCCACGAGGCAAAGTAGGGGCATGATCACGTTGTTTATAGCATTCTCGTGAGTTTCAACCTTACTCAACTACATGCACCTAAACTCTATCACAAGGCACGTGGGGCTACGTGTTCGGACCATAGGTTCAAGCTTACAACCACAGCCGTTGGCTATGATTGTGCTGGGAGGGCCCTGCCCTCCAGCTGGGACTTGCCCGTGGCAGTGAGAGGACCCTGTCCTTTCATTAATCCGAGGCTTAAACCTGGCCAAAACACTGCAGCCGCGCCCCACAGTGGACAAGACAATGTGTTGACATCTAAGGTCCATAACAGATGGCGCGTGAAAAACGAGAACACTCGTGAGCGGTCCTTAACAGATGGCGCGCGAAACACGAGAAAACTTGTGAGCGGAACGCAATGTGTTAACACCTGGCAGCGGAAAAGACAATCACCCTTTCGAAGCCAGTATTACACTCCAGGTAAGGAATAGCAGTACACAAAAGCCGGAGTACATGGTTTAGGGCAGGCAATAAACAATTTACATTTTCAGGAGCAAATCGCCAATATTTATTTTAAAAAAACCCTACACATCTTACTATAATACAAGCATGAGTAAAAGTTAGGTGGTTTGGGAAATAATATATTCTCTACTGTTAAATTCACCACATGCTGGACTTCGGTTCTGCTTCTGCATCGGCCGTTTCCTGTGTATTTCCGTTCCTGGTGCCAGTGCCTCTGATTTACCTGGAATCATCAAAGGAGGGGTGGGGGGGATCCTTTAAGAAGCTGATCAACTTTGGGTCCCACATTGGAAAACTACCAAACATCAATCCCCCTGATGGGTCACTGAGGAGCACTTCTGAGTAACGTCTTGTGTGGGAGGCCCCCTGCCAGGGAAGGCGCCAATGCTCTCCTTTAAGTCATGCTGACTGAACCCAAGGCGTGGGCTCAGCCTTACCTTGGGGGCATTTCTAACCAAAAGGTGAGAATGCCTTCAGCTCAACTCTTCAAAGCCCAGGTGCCCGGGAATGGATTTTTATTATGTAAATCCAGTCAAGCACCAGGAATACCTCCCTTGAGTTTTGGTGAAACCTCCTGATATTTTGGGGAATTTGGGCTATAAAATAAACACGCTGCTTCGGTGCTGGGTCTCTCCACCAGAAGAGAACAGAAGTCACCCAGATCCAGCTTCTCCCTCTATTTCTGTGTCTGTCTTTTCATTTCTCTAATCCCAAAAGCGCCTCCTACTTAAAAGAACCGGTTCTCTCTCTTTCTCCCCCCCGCCCCGTGCTGGATGCGGAGAAGGGAGCCCCCCGACATAGTCTTGAGTTTATTTTCACTTTATCAGGCTCAAGTTTCACACTGAAGGATGAGTTGGAAGGTTCCCTTGCTGACAGCACCTGTACTTACATTCTGAATTCGGGCACCTCCAAAGCATAAACAGGTCACCCCCAGACACAACTTTTTAAAAACCAGTCCTTTGTAGCAGTACTTAGTGTCCAACAGAAACCACTCCATCTGTTAAACAATATCTCGACTGCAAAGCTTCTCTCACTGTTGGTGGATAGATAGTGACACGGACAGTCACTATCGCCGTGGCAACAGTGCCCGGGAACTATCAGAGGAACATTGCACATGGCAGGCTGGCTCTCGAGCAGCCATGCCTCAGCTTCCTCCGGGGTTTGCTTTTCCTGCAAGTCTGGTGTGCCCTCGGGTACCGCCAACCCAGCGCGGCTCCAAGACTGCAGGCCACGCGGCGACCCGACCTCCCCAACTCCCACCCGCAGGAGCACAGACTCAAATCGCTGGCCTGGGCGCGAAATCAGCCCCCATCTAATGCCACGGAGACCGGAGGAAGCGACGGGCCCTCCTTTCTGTACTCCGCACCCCCACGTGGCCGTGCACCTGCCTCTCTCGTCCCCGCTCGCTCCGTGCCGCGCACGCACCTGCTCACAAAACGTTGGTCCAACGAGCCAGTTCCCGTCTCCGTTGCCCATTCAACGGGGAGGAAGGTCTGCGAACCCCAAACCCAGGTGGGATCACTCAGACGAGGGCGCTTTACAAACTTCTAAAATAAAGCGGTTTTCTTTTTTTTTTCTTTAGAGAAATAAACGAGAGCCAGAGGCCGGAGCAGGCGGGCCGGGGCTGGGCCTGC
>NW_005362753.1:277494-278030 GCF_000412655.1 Myotis brandtii | reverse complement strand
TGTCCGCCACTGCCGGCCCGGCTTCCGCCAAGAACGGCTGCATTCGGTCGCGGCCTTAGGGAGGCACCGGAGCCGCTCACCAAGGCTGGGAAAGGTGCACCTAGGCCTCCTCCAGCCTAGTTACCGCCCGCCACGGAGGAACCCGCCAGCCGCGTTGCCGTAGCAACTCAACCACCACCTGAACCGGAACCGGAACCTCTCTCTGGAAGTGACCCCTTCCCGGCGTCCCGCGGGGCGGCGGAACCCCGCCCCGAGCCTTTCCCAGTCCCCCGGACCATCCCAGCAGGCCCCTCTACCTTCCCGGGTCGCGGAGCGTGACCCTGATGGCCATCCACTCTCTCCAATCAGCTAGCAAAGCGGATGCCGAGGGCCAATGAGAAGGCTGTAGGATGCGGCTCAGGCGTAAGGACCACCTTCAACCTGTCGGGGCGGGGCGAGTGACGGGATTGGAAGACTCGAGTAGTTGTGAGCCAGCATTCTCCAATCACAGAGAGCTGCTCGGCGCCGGCTCAATGAGAGCCCTCGGGGGGCAGGCC
>NW_005362753.1:271197-276841 GCF_000412655.1 Myotis brandtii | reverse complement strand
AGAGTAAGAGCCCGGGAGGTGGGCACTTGGGGGTCCTTGGAGGACGCCGGCCTGTCTGGTGGGTGGAGAAGGAGCTGCGCGGTGGGCGGTGGGGCCGAAGTCGCTGTTGTCCTGGGCAGTGAGGTCCGCCCGAGGCTGGGCTCTCGGGCTTCCAGGCTCAGGGTATCAGGGACCATCCTGTGTTGTTGCCTCCGCGTTTGGGCTGGTGTGAGCGGGGCCTGGTGTAGGAGAATGGGCATGCCGTCGGGGCAGGGAGGGTGTGGGGGCCAGGGCTTGGGGAGGCAACAGTAACAAACCAATGACCCAGCGCACTTCAGAAGTCCGATAAGGAGGCGTGTGTGTGTGTGTGTGTGTGTGTGTGTCCTACGCGGGAGATGAGAGTATAAGATAGTTTCCTCACTTTGGGGCAATAACTGTCAGCACCTAGTCGAGTTGAAGGTGAACAAAGATGCGGGCCAGCTCTTCACTCCCGAGTATATACACTGAGTGGCCAGATTATTATGACCACCGGACGTTTGTAGGCAAATTAGCTATAATTTCGCGCTGAAGTTGCTAAAGGGCCAGACCATTATAAATGTCTGAATAGCACAATTTACCTAAGTATCATTGCTGATCAGGTTCATCCTATCATGTTGATGGCGTATCCCAATGGAGATGGCTTCTTCCAACAAGACAATGCGCCATGCCACGGTGCTCGTATTGTGCAGGAGTGGTTTCAAGAACATGAGGGAGACTTTACCTTGCTTATGTGGCCCCACAATCCCCAGATCTCAATCCAATTGAGCATTTGTGGGATGAAGTTAAAAGAGCCATCAGGCAGCTGGTTCCACAACCATCAAATCTCACAGAACTGGACAGTGCTATTCATCAGGCATGGTGTCAGGTTCCTCACATCACCTTTCAACATCTCGTGGAGTCAATGCCAAGAAGAATCGCCGCAGTATTGAAGGCAAAAGGTGGCCCAACGAAGTACTGATGGTGTGGTCATAATAATCTGGCCACTCAGTGTAGTCTCTAGTCCTCTGAAAAGGGCCAGAGAGTAAATACATTCGTCTTCATGGACTGTGCAGTCTCTGTGGCAGCCATTCAGCTCGCTGTTGCAGCATGAAAGCAGTCAGGAATCATGCATACATGAATAAGCATGGCTAAGCTCCAAGTAAACTTTATTTACAAGAACAGGAAATGGACCAGATTTGGCCCAAAGGTGTAGAGCAGAGGCGGGACGTTCCAGCCTGCCCTTTAAAGCTGCAAAATCATTGTCCCTGGCCCTGTGGGAGCTTAATCCACCTCACCAGTCATGTGTTACTCCATCATAATAAGTCTGAGGCGTAGAGTTATTCCCATGTTATAGGTCAGGAAACAGGCTAAGAGAGCAGCAGGTTTAGCTGAGGCCGCGGGTCCACACTGGCAGGCCGCAGGCTGCTGACCCGCAGGCCGATGGCTGCCTTGTGCACTCTGTCCCATGCTTCGCTTCCCCTCCATCGAGGGTCTCCTCTCCCCCTGGCGTCCTTCCCTAGGTCAGGGAAGCTGGAGAAATAGGTGACAGGACTTGCCAAGTCCCAGAGCCAAGGAAGTGGCAGCGTGGGAATTACCTGCATCGGACTCCGAAGCTCCTGTAGTGAAACCTACAGGAAAAGAGGGTTGGTTGTGGTCCCTTAACACTTACTGTCCAAACCAGGAACGAAGGATGTCCTGAAATGTGATGGATTTGAAAAATCCCTTTCGAAAGTTCTGGAAGGGAGTCATCCAGTGCATGTTCTCCTCCCGGGCTTGGTACTTGGAGTGTTAAATTTTGGGGGGAGCAGTCGGTGTGTATGAGACAGCCTCCTAACGCCCGATTCCTAATGTTACCCGGTTACGTAGCTTTGCCGTCGACACTTTCTGTCCCACATCGAATCACTGTCTACTGTTTATAAAATGTGATGGTCATTACAATCCGTTCTGGGGTGTAATTGTTGAGTTTTCAAGAGTTTAGCTTTGATTCTGAGTATTCCAAGTGGTGTTTGTAAGAACTATCGCTGTAAATTGCAGTTTTTGAAAATTGAGGTGTGAGAGAACGTAGCCACGTTTAAACAGTTCACTGTGCCCCATGGGACTCTAACTCTCAGTTGGTGGGCAGTGGTCTTTATCATTGGAAGTCTCACTTCTCTCTACAGCAGGCGCTGGCCGCAAGAATTGTTAAAACACGCAGCCCTGACCGTTTAGTCAGGGGCACTGACCTCTGCTCCCTTAGATGTCAGATAAAAAATGACAACAACCTGAAACCTACATTTCATGTTGACCAGTGTCATCTTAATAAATTTAATTTTTAAAAAAGTAAATTAAAAAAATGACAACAGCCAATACAATAGCCATTCGGTGTGAATGAATCAAGTTTATACCTTTTTTTTGTTAGATGGGCAAAGAAATGTAAAATACTTTTTGGTGTGCCGCAGAATTGTAGTAATTAGTTTATGTGTGCATGAGATGAAAAAGGTTGGAAATTGCTGCTCTGTAGGAATCGGGTATTCCTTAAATATTTAAACTTGTAATCAGACTTTTTATGTTTTTTAAGAAAGATGCCAAAGCTCTCAGCTGCCCATCACACTCGTTAATCTAAACACTAAAGCAGCAGGAAAGGTGGGTTTTGATAAACTGTCAGCCAGTGGGCACCGTGGCTGCTCCCACAGGGTTTGCAAGGAGTCAGTTCCCTCGCCCCTGGCTCCGTGCTGGGTGCTCAGGGGGTTGGAAAGCCCGCTTGTTTGGTGGTTTGGACGGTGGGATTGGTCCTGGTGGCGCAGCCTTCTCTTCCCTTACAGTCGGGACCTGTGGTCTGCAACATGACGTCTAATGAATGAGACAGGCCTAGCGCTTTGGTCCTTGTGGTTCTCAAAACATGCTCCATGGAAGCAAATCTGCCTGCTCCTCAGCAGCTATACCGTCTAGGTTAGATGTGTGGTTTGGGGGACCCGCAGACGGCCAGTTTATTTTCATTTTTGGTGTGTTTCAGAAACTGTAGGCACTCACCTAAAGAGTCAATGGATAGGTATTATCATGGAAAGCTCAATACAGTGTATTAATAATTTAAAAAACCCAGATATATCACACGTATAAGTGGTTCACATACATAAATGTACAAGACATTTAAGAAAGTTTAGAAGAATTAAAAAGAAGTTCATACTTACTTTAAACATGTCTTAATTCCCACACCCATCCTGTCATCATAAAAGTAAAAGAAGATTTGTAACTGGCATCGCTGTAAAATAAGGACATTCTGGTCTTCATGGAGTTTGCCCTTTATCAGTCACCCCATACCTCTTAGCTGATTTATTTATTTTGACACCCAGAGTGACTCAGAAGTATGTTTTGCAGTTGCTAAGAGAATAGATCTTAGAAGTTCTCATCACATACATACACAAAACATTGTAACTGTGTGTGGTGATAGATGTTAGACTTACTGTGTGACCAGTGTCTGCGAACATCATGTTGTGCATCTGAAACTATGATAACATCACAGGTCAGCGGTGCCCCAGCAAGAAGAGTTCAGGGAAAAAGTGTGCTTGGCGGGGCTGTGACGGGGCAGCCATTTCTTCCAGTGCGTCTGGGAGAGAGAGATAAGGCCCTCGGCCGCCTGGGCCTTTGCTGTGCTGCCATTTAGGGCGAGTTGCTGTTTTTTAGACGTCAGTGATAGAAAAATTGGTCGTTTTATTTGGAAAGTAAATGTTTGATAATAAATGATAGGGCATCAAGAACCAGTTCTTGTGTTTTTATTTTGTTTGCAAAATCTGTTGACCTTTCTGCTTTGTTTATTTTGCGCTCATTTTGGCCATTTAAAAATAACTGCCTATCTTATGTAAGTATGAAAATATCACGTATATTCTGTAGTGATTTTTATGTCATGCTTTTGACCATCCTCTGCTTTAACATAACCAACACAGAAGTTTATTGCCTAGATATGTTTTAAAAAGAATATTTCATCTCAACATCTATACTAATAAAAGGGTAATATGCTAATTAGATGGGACATCTTCTGGACATCCTTCCGGACAAAGCCATGGTGGCCGGGCTGAGGCAGAGGCAGTTAGGGGCGATCAGGCCAGCAGGGGAACAGTTAGGGGCATCAGGCAGGCAGGCAGAGTGGTTAGGGGCGATCAGGCAGGCAGAGGGTCTAGGGGCAATCAGGCAGGCAGGCAGGTGAGCCGTTAGGAGCCAGCAGTCTTGGATTGCGAGGGGTATGATGTCTGACTGCCGGCAGTTGGACATCCCCCAAGGGGTCCCATATTGGAGAGGGTGCAGGCCGGGCTGAGGGACTGCCCCCCCCACCACAACCCCCGCATGCACGAATTTCATGCACCGGGCCTCTAGTCTATATATAAAGCTTAAGCGACTGAATGACCAGTTGCTATGACGACGCATACTGACCACCATGGGGCAGACACTCAATGCAGGAGCTGCCCCCTGGTGGTCAGTGTGCTCCCAAAGCAGGAGCGCTGCTCAGCTGACTGACCAGCAACAGACTCCGGGCTCAGGGCTGGCGAGTGCAGCTGCGGTGGTGCGTGCTACCTACCCAGTGGAGTTGTGGCGAGGCCCTGCCCCACTGCTACATCCCTTGGGGGATGTCGGACTGCCGGTTTCTGCCGGTTTCTGCCCGATCCCCAGGCCGAATAATGGTGAGGATGGACGGGAAAGGAATGGGTTTTTCTGTCTCAGGGTTGAACCCACATTTCCTTCTTACTATGTCATAACCGTCTCCTTGGGCTCAGAACAGAACTGTCGCTGGCTGCACTGTCTCCTGGCACGTGTGCTGCAGGTCGCCTGTCTCACCGGCCAGTGGTCCTCGCCTGGACCGCCCTCCCTCAGCTCACCCTGTGAGTCTGCGGAGCTGAGCGCCTGCCCCGAGCGCCCCTCCGGCTGCACAGGACAGGGCTCCGTCCGCGGCCGTGGGCAAGGGCGTTTCTCTGGGTCAAAGGTTAATAAAGGCAAAAGCAGTGCCTAACGTCTGTCTGAGCGTAAGTGGCTGGTGACATTCACTGACCCGGACGGCCCAGGTGGGGCCGGCCTCACTCGGCAGTGTCACCACGACGGCTCCATGGCCAGCCCTCCTCTTGGGAATGAAGTTGTGGCATTGCTTCTAGGTCGTGGGTATCCTGTGTGATGTCCACAGCCGATCCGGTTCCCTGCTGTTAACCCAGCCTGTGCCGGGCCTTTCACGGGAGCCTCACTCCTGTCCCATCACAGCTGGAGGGGACGGGTCCAGCGAGAGGTTCAGCGACCACCTGAGGCCTCACACTTGGTCCTGGGCAGGGTTGGGTTTAAGCGGCGGCCATTGCTCTCCTCAGCGAGCACTTGTCCCCGAGCGGGGGGAGCACCGAGGGGCCGGTCTGCCAGGGGCGGGTAAAAGCATTCTCTGTGGACAGTTCAGCTCTGCCGTGTCCGTGACACAACTGTGCTTTCCCCACAGGCATTAAAGACTATTCCAACTGGCCCACCATCCCGCAGGTGTTCCTCAACGGCGAGTTTGTGGGGGGCTGTGACATCCTCCTGCAGATGCACCAGAACGGGGACCTGGTGGAGGAACTGAAAAAGCTGGGCATCCGCTCCGCCCTCCTAGACGAAAAGCAAGACCAGGACTCCAAGTGAGGGCGGGCCCCCGCTCAGGGGCCGC
>NW_005362753.1:269931-271018 GCF_000412655.1 Myotis brandtii | reverse complement strand
TCAGGCCGCTGCCGGCGCCAACCCTCCCGCCCTCCGGAAGCAGCGGTGGTTTGTGTGTCTGGTGTGTGGGCTGAGGGCTGTGAACTTCATTATAACCACTGCACTGTCATCGCTGGGCGTCGAATTATCCTGTTGCTGTAAGCAGATTTCTTCTCATAGCCGTTTGCTGTTGCCTGACTCAGGAGGAAGACTAGGAGCTTTTGGGTCGTGATTCATGAGTCCCCTGCCAGTGTGTCAGTCTGCAAAGATAACATACCCCCCAACTTTTTGTAACTTGTTCTTTAAGAAAAATGATGGGCAAGGGAGAGAACATGATAACCGAGGGGTTGTTTTTCAAAATAAACCGCGAGGGATACCGTGTGTGAGCTGTTCATTCCGAGTAGTGATGGTCTGTTTTCAGTCTGTTCCTGCTGCAGTAACCACACAGCCTGGGGGCTTACAGACCAGACATCACTCCCCAGCTCTGCAGGCTGCGCTTCGGGGATCGTGGCTCGGCAGGTCCGGTGTCGTGGGGGCCTGCTCTGGCTCACGGCCCTCCACCCCCTGTGTCCTCTCTAGGAAGCTCCCGGGTCCCTTTTATTAGGGCGCTAATCCCACTGTGAGGCTCCCCCTTCATCGCCCAGTCACTGCCCTAAGGCCCCGCCTCCTAACGCCCACACTTTGGGGTCAGGCGAAGGCATAGGAATTCCGAAGGGACACACATTCAATTCAGAGCAGTCGATCAGGATGTTTAGTTGCTGTGATCTTTTGATTTTAGAAATTAAGTGTGATTTTCACACCCTTCTATTAAATCTTTTTAAAATGGCTATCATTTCCCAGGGGGAGGACGTTGTGAATGTGGGAAGGCCAGGTGGGGGCTGGGCAGACTGGCCAGAAGCACCGGTGAGGCTAGAGGGGCAGCCCCGCCTGCTCACCAGCCTGGGGCCTGGCAGGTGAAACAGGAGAGGCAGGGACGTCCTCCGAAGGCGGGATCTGATGAGCACTTTATTTCCAAAAAAGATGCGTCCTGGGAGTCAGAGCAGCGGTTCTTCGGTATCTCTAAGGCTCCCAGTGCATCTGCGTCTCTGCACCTGTGTCTGCCCCCCTT
>NW_005362753.1:258157-269811 GCF_000412655.1 Myotis brandtii | reverse complement strand
CCCCCCCCCCCCCCCTCCCCATGCTGCCAGATGCCCCGGGCTGGGGCTGGGTTTGGGCTGGGGCTGTGGGTGGGGCTGGGGCTGGGGCCGGCCGGGATGGGGCCTGGGCTGGAGGTGCCTTGCAGTGGGTCCTGGGGGAAACCCCACCCTGGCTGGCATGCCTTCGGGGCCCCAGAAGCCTTCCTCCCCAGAGGCAGAGGAGGGGCATGATTTAATGGAGGGCAAACGTTCATTTCCCCGTGCCCTCCAGGCCTGCTCTGCTGGCCACTGCGTACCCTTCCTTGCAGGCTCTGAACTTGCCCTTGCAGGGACTGACCTGGTGGCCCTCTGCCCTCTCCCCTCTCCGCTCCTGCCACCATCCCTCCCCCGAGGCTTTGGGGTTCCCAAAGGAAAGGAAAGGAAGTGGCAGCCCCACCCCACTCCTCTGGAGACTGTCCTGTCAGAGTGGAGGACGCCCCTCAGTAATCAGCTCAGCGCTTCCGGGCAAAGGACAGCAGGTGATTCTCCCAGGACGGCTGTCACTCCATGCGTGCACTTTGTGTCGGCTGTAGGGGGAGCGCTCCCAGGCGTCTCGGGGAGGCGGGGGCTCCCCCGGGAGAGCCACTGTGTTACAGGTGACGCCAGGGCACCGGGAGGAAGGCTCGGCGCCCAGGATCTCCCCGGCCACTGCCACTCGGCGCCCAGCCAAGGTCTCGGCCTTGCCCTTTGCACAGAACACCGTCAGCAAGTCACTGGATGCCGTCCCCACGTGGACGCCAGGCCGCGGGCCCCGGGGCTGCAGACCGTCCCTCGCCTCCACAGCTGGTGCAGTCGGGTCCTTTGCCATCATTTTGCGTCCTTTGCCTCTTTCTTAGATCTGCCTTTATGCCCCCTGGTCCATCTGAAAAAGGAAACGGCAAGAACTTACCAGCGGGGGCACAAGAGCGTCAGAAACCTCCCTGCACTAAGGACCCAGCGGCTCGGCCAGGGACGGACTGGACTCGAGCCCGTGAGTCGTCGACGGCCCAGTGGCCAGAGCTCGGAGCTCGAGGACTCGGCTCTGCGGGTGGGCTTCTCTCCGGGAGTCGATGAATGGTGTCCCGTATGCCCAACAGTCCCCACCACGCAGAGCACTGACGGTGCTGTCCAGGTCAGGCGAGGGGTTTGAATGACGTGCACAGTGAGAATTCAGGACACGGAGCAGCAGCCCCGGGCCCCCGTCCCACAGCAGTGTCACACGGTCTGCTCACACTCGGGGTGACGTATCGGGTCCCTGTCACACCTCCAAGTGCCCTGTTATCAGACCCCTTAGAAATAGAAGTTGCCCTGGCCGGTTTGGTTCAGTGCATAGAGCGTCGGCCTGCAGACTGAAGGGTCCTGGGTTCGATTCTGGTCAAGGGCAGGTACCAGGGTTGCAGGCTCCAGCCCGGCCCCTGGTCGGATTGGGTGCGGGAAGCAGCCAATCAATGTGTCTCTCTCACCAATGTTTCTCTCTGCTCTCCCCATCCCTTCCTCTCCTTCTAAGAATCAATGAAAAAATATCCCCGGTGAGGACTAACAAAAAAAGAAACAGAAGTTATTTCGGGAGCTGAAACATTTGTACGATTCCAGATCGTTTCTGTCCATAAGCGTTCCTTACGGAAGTTTCATCACACGCCTGTAAGCACCGAGTCAGGAGGTGGTCCAGGGCAGAGGTCTGTAAGCAGCCCCGGGTTCATGTCACTGGCCTGTCGCATTCACCTGGTGCTGTCGGGGACGTCGCTGTCCTGTGGTTTTACAGCTGCACAGCTCACCGAGAGCATGCTGGTGATTTAGTGACTAGCTACCGAGAGAGAAGTGTGTCCTGCGGGTCCCTGTTGTTGTGACAGGAACCGGACGTCGCTGTCCTGTGGTTTTACAGCTGCACAGCTCGCCGAGAGCGTGCTGGTGATTTAGAAACTAGCTACTGAGAGAGAAGTGTGTCCTGCCGGTCCCTGTTGTGACAGGAACGACCCGGGTGCGGCAGGGTTCTGCCGAAGGGAGTTTAAACCCGAGGGGAGCGACAGGGAAAGTGAATTCGGTCCAAGGTCACGGAAACAGCTGATTTGATATATTAGAAACTTTCATTTTCTACTTGAGGATTGTTTAGTAAATCTCAAAAATGGCCAGAGTGATTCCTAAGAGCTCTGGTAGCACCTGGAGGGGTGGGAGGCTGGTCGAGGTGGGAGAGCTGTCCACGCCCAGGCTGGAGAGCTCAGGCCCACACAGAGGCCTGGCCTGGGCCTTGTCCCCAGAGATGCCCTGACGAGGCCCCGGTCACTATTGCACTTTGGCCCCGGGGGCTGGGGAGCGAGAAGCTGAGTAAACAGCACCCACGCAGCTGGCTTCCACCACAGTGCCTGGGCCCAGGGCTCAGGGCTCCCCAGGTTGGCGACACGTGGGGCGGGTGTTGTCACACCTTGGCTGGCCCACGAGGGAGGGTAACGCAGCCCCTGCTGGTCTCCAAGGGACGCCACCCTGTGCACCTCTTACCTTCCTTTTTAAAAAGGCTGTGGGTTCCTCTGAGGTGGTCTTGGGGACCCCGACACCGGAAGGATCTCCAGGCGGCTGGGCTTTGAGCCCCAACACCCTCCTCTGGGAGGGACCACGTCTCGTTAACTTGCAAACCCACCAGCACCCGGCCAGCCTCATGGCCCAGGGACCCACGGCCCCCTGGATGCCCTCTCGCTCCTTTCGGTTGGGACTGAACATGAAAGACTTTCCCAAGGACACGGAAATAACCAGGGAAACAGCACGGAGACCGGTGACGGCACAGGTGTGCACCTGGGCTCGCTCACCTCAGAGCCTGCCTTCCCCAGACCCCACCCCCAGCCCCCGCCCCAGAGCCCACCTGGGTCTACCCTTTGCAGACAGGGACATTGCAAGCCCCTCTCCCTCCTCCCTGGAGCCAGTCTCGGAGCTGGGGTTTCCGTCTGGGCTCCAGCCTCCTCTGGCTCTCATGTCCCTGGGCTGGACTCCGACCCCTGTCCCAGGCACAGGGCGCCTGCGGGGGCGGGGAACTGTGTGACGGTGGCGCTGGGCACGCTGCTCCTCTTCGTCATCGTCTGTTTAACCAGCTGTTTATGTTTGAAGACTCCCCCGTGTGGACACTGAGGTTGGCGGAGCTGCTCACAGAAACCTGCTCTGAAGCAGGGACTGGGGCTGGGCTCCCCCGAAACTAAGACCCCAACACAAACGGAACCACTGCGCGCACCAGACTGCTGTGCCCTTGCTCTTGCACCTGCGTCTGGGGAACTGGCCTGAGTATCGGCTACTGTGGACGGCCCCCACACTCACCTGGGCCTTTTTTAAAAGTTTTGTTAATTTAAACTTTTAAAAGTTTGGTTAGTTGGTGTTTTTTTTTTTGGTTAATTTTTTAAAGTGTACATTAATGGAATACTCAAATATATTAACTTTACAGTACAACCATCTTAAATATATTTTACCATTAATTTAAAAGCTTACCAGTGAGAGCACTGAGGCAGAGAGAAGGGACACAGAGCTAAAAAAAAATAAATAAATAGTGAAAGAATTGGCATATACGCCCAGGCAAGCGGCCCTGAGGCCGACCATGACCCTAGCTGCTACCCTATTAATTCAGTTACACATATGGGTTATAGGCCATAACTACTTAGGAGTACCTAAAGCACGTGTGTGTGTGTGTGTGTGTGTGTGTGTGTGTGTGTGTGTGTGTGAGAGAGAGAGAGAGAGATGGTATGGGTACCCTTTGCCAGAACAACTTCCAAAAGGGCAGAAACCGTGTCTGTCTGAATAGCTGCTCAGTACATATTTGTTGCATAGTAAACAGCCATCTTTGTTTTGTTTTAAGTGGATAAAGCCCTGGCCTATTCCTCAGTGTAACTCCAAACAGTAAGACGTCAAGTTAGGCTTTTCTGCGTCTTTGTGCTGCTGTTTTCCAATTGCTTTGGTTTTGCTGCCACAGTGTCAGACCACACGCAGCCAGCAGGTGGCGCTGTCGCTCCGGCACTGAGCGCCTCCACGTGAGGGTGCCTCCCCCAGGCTCCCTTCCCCTGTCACAACCTGAGTGAACCCGCTCGGTGTGTTTGTCGCCAGGCAGCACAATCCTATCAGAAACGCCCAGCGTGCTTCAAGTCCATTTCCTCCTTTAACCGGCTAGAACTGGGTGGTTCTGTCCTCTCTGGCTGAGAGCCGTCCAGGGTAAGGGGGGTGAGAGAGTTGGGGGGTACCGGGGTGGGGAGGATGGAGTGGAAGGAATTGGGAGGCAAAAGTCCAGGAGCAGAATCCTGGCTGACACTTCTCTCGGACAAGCCAGCTCTCTGAGCCTCAGTGTCCTCATCTGTCAAATGGGCATAATCCTCGTGCCTCCTTCCAGGAAGAAGTCAGACACAGGTAATAAGTATGTTAATTTGCTGCTCTACATGGGAAACCAACAATAGCAAAGGCAGAGACAGGGTTTATAGCTGAGACAGGAGAGGCGGAAGGGAGAGGGTCAACTTCATTCTCTCTTAGGTGAGATGCTGGGTCACCAGAGAGCGCAGTCCGAGTTGTTCATGGGTCTCCAAACACGTGGGGGCTGCCTCTGCCATACTCAGGACAGCGTTCCTGCGTCTGTGTCCGACTCCCGTGTTGCAGGTTGGCACCATTTCCCTTCCTCCCTGGGTGGCCACGAGGCTTGAAGAACAGGCGTGACGTGTGGTGTGCTGGAACATGGGACATGTCACGTGTGATTAGTCTTGTCTAAACCCACCTTCATCCAGTTGCTCAAACCAGACACCCTTTTCTTCTTCCAGTGCAGACGGGCCTGCTGGCACCTGCCCCGAGGTCTCTTCTCTGGTTCTCTTCTCTCCACCCATCACCTTGTCCCCCGCCGCCTGACGCACCTGCGCCAGCTCCACGCTGAGAGGGCCACACGCCACCATCACCTGGATGCAACGCTTCTAGGGTCCGGCTGAAAAAACGTTCCCTTAAACGCCTTCTCGGCCTAAGTCTAGGTGCAGGCAGAGGGACGCGTAGCGATAAAAATACACCGAGTCTGTCATCCTTGGAGAGCCTCTGATGTCTGACCCAGCTCTCATCCCCCAAGTGGGGTTGCTAACGTCCCTCCCGAGTGCAGCGCCTGTGAGGGTGAAGGGAGACATTCCGACCTCAAATTCCGGGCAGAGCGCCTCTCATCCTTCCCGTCTCCCTTTCCCGAACTTTTCTCAGATAGTCTTTCCAGCACTGTTTTCCTCATGAACTTTAGACTCATTTGTCAACAGATGCTCTTTTTAGCTTTTGCAATGCCACCTACAGAGATTCGGGGCACTGACACGTCGCTGTGATTTCAGCCCATCCCCAGTTCGCAGAACCAGGCTCCCTGTGGCGGAGCTGTTTCCTCGTCCATCCGCCTTCCCTCCCCAGGGCCCGGCTGGCTGACCTCGCCTCTGCGGGCACCTGCGGGGCCAGGAGCGCCTCTGGGCCTCTCCGTCAGCCTGGGCGGTGCCGGGGTTTCCGCTTCTCCTTCGGACGTGCAGGGGTTTTGACCTTTTCTGTAAAAGGGCCGATGTTTTTGGCTCTGGACACATGGTCTCTATGGCAACTCCTCACCCTGCTGCTGAGAGGAGCCACAGCCATTTTTAATTTGTAGGGAGCGGCTACAGTGTTTGAACAGGTTCAAGCCTTGGACTAATGAGAGGGCACAGTCCTCTCATGGCCACGTGCAAGTCCAGCTTGGAGGGCAGAGCCCTCCCAGCACAATGATAGCCAACAGCTGTAGTTGTGAGCTTGAACCTATGCTCGAACACGTGGCCCCACGTGCCTGAGTGATAGAGTTCAGGTGCATGTAGTGGAGTGGGAATGAGAATGTTGTAAACAACTTGATCACACCCTTACTTTGCCTCGTGGCATCTGCTATAAAATAAAGACACGGCTTGTGGGCGTGGTCACTGTCTCTCTCCATCAGAGAGGGCAGCGTCCCACCGAGACCCAGCTTTCATTCTCATGTCTGTCTTTTCTTAATTCTTTCTTCACCCCCACTCGGGATCACGCCCCCTCTCAGGCTCACCGAACCTGGCTGAGCCGGCTCGGCACGTATGGCGCCCACGTGGGGCTGAGTATGCCATGGCCGTGCCGGCTCGCCACATTAATATTTTTATGAATCACCACACTGTTTTCATAGGGGCTGCAGCTCGGTCCATCCCCGCCACCAGCGAGGGCACAAGGTTCCGATTCCTCGTCCTCGTCCACACTTGTTATTGTCTGACTTTTCTCAATCCTTCACCGCCCCCTCTCAGGCTCACCGAACCTGGCTGAGCCGGCTCGGCACGTATGGCGCCCACGTGGGGCTGAGTATGCCATGGCCGTGCCGGCTCGCCACATTAATATTTTTATGAATCACCACACTGTTTTCATAGGGGCTGCAGCTCGGTCCATCCATGCCAGCAGCGAGGGCACAAGGTTCCGATTCCTCTCGTCCTCACTTGTTACTTCCTGTTTTGCTTCGGTTTTGTCTTAGGAGCAGCCATCCTACCGAGCGGAGGCGACGTCTGTGTGGTGTGATGGGCATTTCCCTCAGGCTTAGAGCGTCTCTTCACGTGCTTATGGCCATTTGCAGATCTTCTTTGGAAAAATGTCTACTCAAGTCCTTTACCCATTTTTAAATTGTTTTGTTGTTGTTCTTGTTAAGGCTTATACAACTTTCTTAAATGTTAAAACAAAACAAAAGAAGAAGAGTATTTTGTGACGCGTGAAAATTATCTGCCATCCAATGGTCGTGTCCATAAATGACATTTCATTGGCGCCCGGGCACTCATTGGCTCACAGTTTGTCTGCGGCCCCTTCACTGCAGTGGCAGAGTTGAGGGTTTGCGACAGAGACCGCGAGTTCTGAAAATCCCAGGTATTTTACGTTGATTCCATTTTTACAGAAAAACCTGTTACTCCTGGGCCAGGGTGGAAGGGGGTAAGAAAAAGCCTTCCAGGCCCAAAGGAGGGGTGTGTTTGCCTCCTACAGACAGAGGGTGGCAGCAGAGAGCTGTGTGCTGGAGGCGGTTCCAGGCTGGTCCAGCTGCCAGAATCCCAGAATGATTCTGCCCAGGGCTCTGCGGCCCAACCGCTCTGTGGCTGAAAAAGGGGCCACACACTAACCCTAACGCGCTCAGGGGAGGCCGCGTGGCAGGCTTTACAGACGCAAAGCTGAAAGGAACCGCGCAGGAGTGTCTGACGTACAAACTCCGAGCGGAAAAAGTGGGTCACGGTGGGAAGTTATGTCCAAGGCCTGTAGCTTCCTTTTGTTAAAAAAAACACATTTATTGTTGAGAATAGTACAGATTCCCCCCTCTGTTCCCGCCCTGCCCCCCTCCCCTTGGTTCCGCCCTGCCCTAGGCCTTCACTTCCTGTTTACAGTCTGTCCAGGGCAATGCATCTATGCATATCAGTTCTTTGGTTAATCTCCCCCTCCCATCCCCTCAGCAAAGGTCGATCTTTATCTTCACTGAGTCTGCCCATTGTCTTTGTGCGTCTGGGATTGCACACCTTTGAAATGTCAGAGGGATCGTCTTTCCCAGACCCCTCAGGGCACACCCTCCCTCCAGAGCAGGGTTATCTGTTCCCCCACAGACCGTCTGTGCTGTGGGTGCTACTCGTTAACGTCCTGCCCCCGCCCATGCAGAAGAATGTGTCTCCATGTTGCCTTTTACCCAACCCCAGAGACTTCCCCCCTTTGCTCTCTTCGGCTCCCTCATCTACCACGGATGGGCTTCTCGTAACCCTCCCTACACCTCCTCCTGTCATTCTAACGTATAAAACCAGCCAAACTGCCCTTCTCTGCAGCATTTTCTCCCTCACAGTCTCAGTTACTGGCACTCGGAACCTGAGATGGTCCAGATCCCAGGGGGACCCCAGTGAGGCTTCACACGCCTCCTGGAGCTGAGCAAGGTATTACCGTTCCGTGATGGTCTGTGGACGCTCCCCCAGCCCAGCAGAAAGCAAGGGCAGGATCAGCCAGTGAGTCCTCCTCTCATCGGTCCCCTTCCTTGGCCTGGAGTCCAGCAGCGCAGGGAGGATCGGAGTCAGGGAGAGCACTGTAGACCTGAGTCCGAGGCCCAGCCCTGCTGGGCAGTGTGGCCGTGTGCCGTGGGGGATCACACCCCCTCTGAGCCGTGGCTGCCACCTCCTGGGGCTGCCGGAAGACCCATGAACATGGATCTGTAGGGTCTGTCAGAGTCCGTGGCTCTGCAGCTCTGCAGGTGGCTCCTGGGCGGGCAGTGTGGCCGTGTGCCGTGGGGGATCACACCCCCCCCTGAGCCGTGGCTGCCACCTCCTGGGGTTGCCGGAAGACCCGTGAAGATGGATCTGTAGGGTCTGCCACTGTCCGTGGCTCTGCAGTTCTGCAGGTGGCTCCTGGGCAGGCCACACGGGACCCAGAGGCCATGTGATCAAAGCCCCTTTCTCAGCCGTCCGGAGCCAAGGGGGGGAGAGAACCGGGAAAATCCCCGCCGGTCTCCGATGCTCCTCTGGCTCTGGATCTTCCCCAGCTGCCCTCGCAGCTCAGCCCAGAGGCCTCCGCTTCCTGTGGAATGAGCTGGAAGGATGACTCGCTAACAAACAGATGTCCCTGGTCAGAGGCGACTGTAAACATCATTCACAAAGGAGGTCAATTAGAACGTCCCCCACGGGCCCAGGCCCAGGCCCAGGCCTCGGTGCCCTGCCCGCTGGCCAAGCAGGATGTCGCTCTTTACGAAGAGGCGCATGGCTGGCAGGACGAACACTTTGAGAAGTCGCCTCTCCTCCGTCAGGGAGGCCAATCTGGGTTTGGTAGAAATCTTCTAAAATGTCAAGCCCTAGTTCAGGGGTCCTCAAACTTTTTAAACAGGGGGCCAGTTCACTGTCCCTCAGACCGTTGGAGGGCCGGACTATAGTTTAAAAAGAAACTATGAACAAATTCCTATGCACACTGCACATATCTTATTTTGAAGTAAAAAAACAAAATGGGAACAAATACAATATTTGTATTTGCATGTGGCCCGCGGGCCGTAGTTTGAGGACCCCTGCCCTAGTTCTTAAGCCACTTTTCCTTAGAACCAAATAAAATGTAGTTATTGATTGATGGACTGATTCATCCATACATCCATTCGTTCATTCAACAAATACAGTGGGGCCTTGACTTACGAGTGTCCGGACTAACGAGTTTTTTGAGATACCAGCTGTCTCTCGGCCAATTTTTTGCATATAGTTGATAGAGTAATTTGAGTTAACGAGCTCCTTAATGAGCTTGGTCTCTGAACGAATTAAACCGGTAAGTCAAGGCCCCACTGTAGATGTAATCCACTCATCTCTTCCAAGTTTGGGCTGCAATCTCACCTTCTCCATGAGGTTTCCCCACCTGCCTGTTTAGTGCTGCAAACCTGCCCCCCAACACTTCCGATCCCCTGTTCCCTGCCCTCGTTCTTTATGCCACTGATCTTATCACCTTCTGACAGAAAAATAATGTGCTTATTGATGACACTATATGTTTCCTGTTTCCCTTCTAGAAGTTAAGTCCCACGTTGCCAGGGATCTTCACGTGCAGCTGTACCTAAATGCTAGGACACTGCCTGGCCAGTGGCAGGTGATCAAGGAGCCATGTTTAATGGCTGAATGACAAGCCTTGGACTTGAGCATTCCTGTCAGAGAGAAGATGGTGCCACAGGCCAGCGACAGGAAGAGGAAGGGAAGTCATGCTTACTGAGTGCTCTCTCGGGGCTGAGCCCTTTCCTAAGACTGTCATTTAATCTTCACAGTGACCTACAGGCTAAGGGATGGTTCTATTTTCACACAAGGAAATGGCTGGCTGGAGAGGTTAGGTTATTTGCCTTCAGGTCACCCAGCCCGTGAGTGAGAGATGGACCCAGACTGCAAACCCAGGGCTGTTTAAAGCTGTTTGCATGACAGCCCAGGCAAAGGAGGAAATGCCCAGTGCTTCAGGGAGGGCGTCCTGGAGGAGGTGGCAGCCACACCCCCTTCAAGATGGAACACAGGATGGACAGGCAGACGGGGCACAGGAGCTGGTATTCGCCACGGAGAAGAGGGTGAGCTGCCAGCCAGAGAGGGGGTTGCCCAGGGTGGGAGCAGCAGCCAGGGCCCAGGCCGCCTGGGAAGGACAGTCGTGGTCAAGAAGGTTAGAAAGGCAGATGGGGCCAGGCGCGAGGTGAGACTCTGGCTCAAAGCCACCATTTTCATTTCCAATTTGCAAAGCTTTTGTATACGCTATTGAAAGACGTGCCATAGTCTCAGAACCCTTAAAATAGTCAGAAATCAGCATTTCTCTGCTTTCCATCCTGCCAAATGAGGCAGATTCAAGATGCACTGAAATAGAATAGTTATCTTTCCAGTCTTATGGGCCAAGAGGTTATAAAAAGCCAGCCCGTTCAGCTAAAAGTTCAGCTGTTGCAAAAACATTAAAAAAAGACCATCGAACCCTCGCTGGTGTGGCTCAGAGGTTAGAGCGTCGGCCCGCGGATGGAAGGGTCCCGGGTTCAATTCCGGTCAAGGGCACATGCCCGGGTTGTGGGCTCGATCCCCAGTGTGGGGCGTGCAGGAGGCAGCTGATCAATGGTTCTCTCCCATCATTGATGTTTCTATCCCTCTCTCCCTCTCCCTTCCTCTCTGAAGTCAATAAAAATAAAAATATGTTTTAAAAGACTATTGTAAGGAGTGCCTACTCGGAGCTAGACATTTCGCATCTGTGATGCGTGATTCAAGTGCCCACGGCAGGCGGCATGGGCCCTTCTAAGGATGAGGCTCAAGGAGACTAGGTCCTTTCCCAAAGCCACAGGTGAGTGGGGGCAGAGGTGGCATCTGCGACCTCTCCTGCCCCCAAGGAAGTGCACGCCACAGTCTCCGAAACGCGGCTGCAGTGCCCTCTGCGGGGAATCACACATTTCCCATGCTTGCAGGGAGCCCTGGAAGTGGTCCTGGGAGCTCAGCTGGATCCATTCGGCCGGGATCTCCCACAGAGCCGAGCAGACGAGGGGAGCCGGGAACCTGTGCTCTGTCAACACTTGTGCTTGACAGTGACAGCTTGTAAGAGCTCGTGCCCAGAGAAGCGTCACTTACAAGACGAGAAACGTGCGCGCAGCTTGCCCTGCCAACGCCAGGCAGCCTTCCCATTACTCACGCCTCCGCCTCGAGCAAGGCGCTGGCTCGGTTCTAGGAACTCCATGATGAACGAGGCACATGTTATGCCCAGATTTCAGGATCCCCAAGAGACCACACCAGGGAGCCAGCAGTGTCTGATGCAAAAGCAAAGAGTCTTTTATTCAAACCTGGGCTTGGCTCCCCTACCCTCCTGACTGACACAGCAGCAAGTGGCAGAGAGAGGGCCAGCCTTGTGGGGAGAGAGGTTTTATACTAAGGGGAGGAGAGAGGACTGTGGGCCCTGCCGATTGGCCAGGCGCAAGTCAGTATCTTGTTACACAGGATGTGGTCGTATCTATGGCTCGCACTTCCCTTGATTGTCATTGGTTAGTTTAAAGAAGTCCTGGGTGTGGCTAGCAGAGGCTTGGGCTTCCGGGAAGAAGCCTTGCCGAACACATGGCTGCCCAAAGATGGAGGACCCAGGGTAAGATGGAGGGCATAGTCCTCGACCTTTCATTTCCCACTTTGTCTTGGAACTTCCGGCTCAATCATGAGACGGACTGCATTTCTATTTCACCGTTG
>NW_005362753.1:256061-256826 GCF_000412655.1 Myotis brandtii | reverse complement strand
AAAATGGAGGATCCAGGGTAAGATGGAGGGCGTAGCCCTTACCCTGGGGCAAGATGGAGGGCGTAGCCCTCGCCCTTTCATTCCCCCCTTTGTCTTGGAACTTCCGGCTCAATCATGAGGCGGATGCTTCTTGACAAATTGGACTAGTCAAGGGCCGGAAGTCCACAGCATTAGGAGGATTACAAGGGGTCCGGCGAGGTCCGCTGTCTTCTTGAGGGTGATCTGCAGCGGGTGTGTCTGGTTAGAGGTCATCTTCCACTCAGGCTTCCTGCTGTCCTGGGCACAGAAGGAGCTGGGCTTGTGACCTGGCAGAGACAAACAGCATCAGGCAGGTCGAGCACGCTGTAGCTTGAGCTTGAGCAGGTGGCGTTGATCTCGATCGACGCTCCATTTGGTGACGAAGTCTTCCCGGATCACGGATGGGTCTGTTGACCGGACGTGAGTGTGATGGACCCAGGTCGCGACGCCGTCTACCTTGAGAGCGGTGGGGGTCGTCAGCACCACAGTGTAGGGACCCTTCCAACGTGGCTCCAGGGTCTCCCGGCGGTGCCTTCTGACGTAGACCCAATCTCCTGGTCTGTGCTGATGAGGAGGTGGGGTTGGGCCGGTCTCGTAGATGGCGCGGAGGGCGCGGCCAAATGTCCTCGTGCACCCTCTGGAGTCCTCTCAAGGAAAGAGATAGTTCTCGCAGCAAGAAAGTCAGCTTTAAGGTTAGGAATGATAGGGGGTGGCCTGCCAAACATGATAGGAGAGCCACCCAGTCCC
>NW_005362753.1:249939-253578 GCF_000412655.1 Myotis brandtii | reverse complement strand
TACTTTTACATTTAAGGATACATTTCAAATAAAATATAAGGCATTTTCAATTAATAGATTAACTTCTATCATCTAGACTTCATACTAGGCATACTCAGATAGCCACACAAAGGAGGGGAGAGGGCAGGCCCCCTCCCTCCACACTCACACACTTTCACCAGACATTCATTCAGAGTTTATACAATCCATCCAATTCCTAACAATTTCCCAATTCCTGAGGGAGCTCTATAGCCTCCCCTAATTTCTTTGAAATGATCAATCATAATACTTAGTTTGAGTCTGTCCCATAACGTCTGTCCAGTAAGTCCATAAAATAAAACCAAAAAACACAAACACAAACAACTAAAGGGCCCGAAAATACAGTCTTCCAACTCCATGGAAGCAAAACCAGAACAATCTTCCAACTCCATGAAAGCAAAAACCGAAAGCTAGACGATGGCTGTGCGCCAACCAGCGGGAGCGACCCGCCTCGTCTCAGATTGATGGGTTTCTACAGACATTCCGACTCTGTGGAAGCAAAACTACACCCCTCCCGATGGAGGATCGGGGCGTCCCCTGACTCCTCCCACCTGTGATCTCCCAGTGCGTCCACCTAGACCGTTTCGGGCAATTACAGATTTCAGAAACGAGCTCGCACAGAACAGAACACACAACGACACAGACACCTACCGCGGTCAGTCAGACTCTCCGGATCGGGGGTCCCTCGATGGTCTTGGGAACCCCGGGCGAGCCCCCAAATGTTATGCCCAGATTTCAGGATCCCCAAGAGACCACACCAGGGAGCCAGCCGTGTCCGATGCAAAAGCAAAGAGTCTTTTATTCAAACCTGGGCTTGGCTCCCCTACCCTCCTTACTGACACAGCAGCAAGTGGCAGAGAGAGGGCCAGCCCTGTGGGGAGAGAGGTTTTATAGTAAGGGGAGGAGAGAGGACTGTGGGCCCTGCCGATTGGCCAGGCGCAAGTCGGTATCTCGTTACACAGGATGTGGTCGTATCTATGGCGCGCACTTCCCTTGATTGTCATTGGTTAGTTTAAAGAAGTCCTGGGTGTGGCTAGCAGAGGCTTGGGCTTCCGGGAAGAAGCCTTGCCGAGCACATGGCTGCCCAAAGATGGAGGACCCAGGGTAAGATGGAGGGCGTAGTCCTCGCCCTTTCAGCACACAGTGGGCACCCTCGGAGCTCCCACTGGGCATCGCGGTGCAGCTCCCTCCAGGCAGCGGAGCAGCCTCGAAAGGCACTCCGAGGGGAGAAATAGAAAATGAAGAAAATCAGCGGCTTGGAAAGTGCCCCCAGGAGCCCTGACGCCGAGCCATTCCTCCAAGCAGCCAATCGGGTTAGCGGGAGGGTTTCAGTTTCATCCCCAGCTCTCCTCTGAGAACAGCATCTGTTCCTGGGCCAGGATCTTTCCAGCCGCTGCAGGGATTCGCCGAGGCAAGCCAGTCTCCTCACCGTGGGGACACGTGGCTTGGGGTCCCCCAACCCTAAGGGGCTTCCCTACAGACCTTTCCTTCTGGTGCCGCATGTTGTTGTGGTTTGAGGGCTCAATACGCAACACCTCTCTTCCCCAGGGTGAGTCCAGCAGATGGAGAACAAAATATCCCCTCTAGGCAGTAGTGTATTCGCTAGTTTTGTTTTCTGCTGTGTAACAAATAACCCCAAAAAGCTCAGTTGCTTACAACAACAATCCTTTGTAACTGGGCACCTGGCCCACCCCTGGAGTCTGCTTACTGGGCAGGGTGATAGGGAGGTATCACCCCTGAGGTCCGGCATGTCCCTTCTATAAAGTGTGTGTTATGGCTTCCCGGGAACCAATTTCAGCATGTCATCATTTCAAGAGTTTCATCAAAAGGTTGATGAGACTTGGGGACTCAACAGGGTTGAGTCACACATGTAGTCACCTGTTGGGAATGGCTAAAGGCATTTCCCCAAACCTGAAGAGGAAACTGATTGTGGCTGCTCAGCTAAAGGAGGGCATCTTAATCTACATGTTATTGCCTCCTACTGGCCAAACACCGGAACAGCCGCAGGCTAATTCCCCCAAACTGACAATGCTTCTGTACCCTTTGAAGTGTATTATCTCCACCTCGCCTTAGGACAAATTGTGTTAATAAAAGCAAGGGTCCAAGACAAGGAGGGAGTCTTCAGTTCCTTTAGCTGAAGGTCCTCTGACCCCCAATGCCTTTCAAAATTATATCTCGTCTCCGGACACTTTATTAGTCTCTGGATTCCTATGTCATCTACGCACAGCGCCTTTTCCAGATTCCTGAACCCTTCTAGATGCTGGGACAAGAACCCCAGCAATGGCTCCTGCTGTTTATTTTGGTCTCTTTGTAAAACATTTTGTTAATAGGTTAATATTTTGCTCCTGCATTTCTTTAAATTTTTTTAAACATATATTTTATTTATTTTTTACAGAGAGGAAGGGAGAGAGATAGAGAGCTAGAAACATCGATGAGAGAGAAACATCGATCAGCTGCCTCCTGCACACCCCTACTGGGGATGTGCCCGCAACCAAGGTACATGCCCTTGACCGGAATCGAACCTGGGACCTTTCAGTCCACAGGCCGACGCTCTATCCACTGAGCCAAACCAGTTACGGCATCTTTAAAATTTTATTTATTATAAAAAGTCCTCATTTATAAGACACAAAAGGCGGAGGGAAGGCTGGTTTTGAACCCTCATCTCTCGGTAAACCCCTTGAGGGCCTGGCGGCGGGCCCTGGCAGCCCAGCCGTGTGGATCTTTTGCATCTTCCCTCTATAGCTACTGATTTCTTCACATTGTCATTCCATCTTCTCTTTCCTTTTCAACTGGAAGTGCCACCTAGAAATCCGTGTTGGTTTCTTAGGGCCACTGGGGGCTTAAAACAACAGAAATGGATTCTCCCCAGTTCAGGAGCCAGAAGTCCGAAATCAGGGTGTCGGCAGGGCCACCCGCTCTGCGGGCTCTCAGGAGGAACACTTCCCGGCCTTTTCCAGCTCCTGCCAATCCGCGATGTTCCTGGGCTTGGAGCCGCCATCACCCCAATGTGAGCAGTACCTACTCACAGGCTTGTTTGGGATGACATGGGAGGTAATGAATACAAGAGCTGTGCCTGGGTTGGCTGGACACAGGATAAAATTCTTAGCCATATGAGTGGTTTTTTTCCCCTTTACTGATTTTTAGAGAGAGGAAAGGAGAAGGATAGAGAAATGGACACATCGATGAGAGAGAAACACCATTGATCAGCTGCCTCCTGCATGCCCCCTACTGGGGATTGAGCCGCAACTAGGAATCGAACTGGTGACCTCTTGCTTCCTGGGTCGATGCTCAGCGGCTGAGCCACACCCGGCGGCAGTGTTAGTTGTTCTCATGTCTGTTGTGCTACTGTTGTGGCCCCTCAGACACAGGCCCTCTGAGGAGGCACTGGCTGCCTGTTAAATGCTAGAGCTAAAGCAACAAGACCCACGCCAGGCCCGGAGACAGCTTTTGTTTCTGACACGGGCAAGCGTATGGAGTCCATTAACGTTAATTTAATTACCCAGGAGTAATTAGGGTGTTAATCTGGGTCACTCTTTCCTCTCGCTGTGCGAATCCACACAAACAGTGAACTTTTCTAAGAAAAACTCAGAAACAAAACGAAACCTCCCACCAGTTGGGAAC
>NW_005362753.1:247968-249792 GCF_000412655.1 Myotis brandtii | reverse complement strand
CCGGTTTGGCTCAGTGGATAGAGCATCGGCCTGCGGACTCAAGGGTCGTGGGTTCGATTCCGGTCAAGGGCATGTACCTTGGTTGCAGGCACATCCCCAGTGGGAGGTGTGCAGGAGGTGGCTGATCAATGTTTCTCTCTCATCGATGTTTCTAACTCTCTATTCCTCTCCTTTCCTCTCTGTAAAAGATCAATAAAATATATTTTTTTTAAAAAAGGCTTCCGTGTCCTTGCGCTTGGTTTTCATGGTTACGTTTTTACTGTCCTTACAGTGTAGACAATGACTTTGTCTCCATAAAGGACCCCCCTCAGACAGCGAGCCCCAGTCCTAAGAAGACCCAGGACAGGGTTTAGGCCAGCCGTGGGCAAACAACGGCCCGCGGGCCGGATCCAGCCCGTTTGAAATGAAAAAAACTAAAAAAAAAAAAAGACCGTACCCTTTTATGTAATGATGTTTACTTTGAATTTATATTAGTTCACACAAACACTCCATCCATGCTTTTGTTCCGGCCCTCAGGTCCAATTTTAAGAACCCATTGTGGCCCTCGAGTCAAAAAGTTTGCCCACCCCTGGTTTAGGCGCTGCTGGACTCTGTGCCTGGGGAGAACATGTTGGTCCCCAAGGTGACCTTGTTTTCCCCTCTACCTGAAGCGGGGGGGGGGGCGCGGCGGGGGGGTTCATCATGCCTCCCCACGTCCCCCGCAGAGGACAGGTCAACCTGGATAACGTCCCCAGCCGAACGTCAGCAGCATCTCACTCTCCAGGTGGTTCCAGACGCGTCACGGGCCTCCCTGGTGCTATTTTTATGATCGCCCAGTATTTCCATCCCTCCGTGGTCTGCGGGGACGGGATGCTTCCAGTGACGCACGGGCAGAGTTCGGAGCATGTTTGCGTAGCTCACCATCCGTCCTGCCTGCCCTACCCTTGAACCCTCCTCCCAAGGCCCAAGCCCCGCCTATTTGTAAAGGCACCATGACACCAGCCCCCTTTCCCCTCCCTCCTCACGAAGTGAGAGCCCCCTCTGAGCTTCCCTGGCTTGTCTGCACCTGTGGGAGGGCAGGGAGCTGTCCCTCTGGCGGTGCTGAAAGTTCTCCAAGGTCAGAAGGTCAGGCGGTCCTCTTGCAAGAGCATGGCAAGTAGGAAAAGCAGATGGTGCAGGAAAAGGGGGTGTCCTTGGGGGCTTGTGCTCTGGCCAGGTGACTTAATGAGCGAGGATGGAAAAAATGGATGCCGCCCCCCGCCCCCCTCCCAGGCTCAGAATCTCACTGTCAGGAGTTGTGGGAGAAACAGCGGGAGGTCTAGCGTGGAGGCAGGAGGAGGGGGCACACTGTTTCTCCCAGTGGGACAGGCTGTCATGGAAATGTCTGTGGACGGAAGAGAGGAAGGAAAGAGAGGAAGGCAGGGGGTCAGGAAGGCAGGGACAGGCCAGGTGAGAGAGGAAGGGAAGGTGGGAGGTGGAAAGCAGAAAGGGAGGCGGTGGAACTAGGGCCATGGGACACCCGGGCGGTGTCTGGGCTGGACCACGGGGCCTGGGCCTTCCTCACTGAGGCTTAGCCCGGCCTGACCTGCAGGGCGCAGAGGAGGTTGTGGGTGTGGTGGGGACGTGGGCAGAGTTTTTCTTCCTGTTGGGGTCCAACCCCAGCAGGTCCAGGGGTTTCCAAAGGTGTGGACAGAGTCGGTGAAGAAGGAATGACACTGGGAGTAATCTTAACTCCTCTGGTAGCAAACATATGTATTAAAAGATCAATATATTTTATTTTATTTCTTAAAGTATTACAAAGAGTATTATACATGTCTCCTTCCCCCTGCCCCCTCTCTTGACATT
>NW_005362753.1:246555-247141 GCF_000412655.1 Myotis brandtii | reverse complement strand
GTCCCATGTGAGACTGGATCTGGTGGACCTGCCTGTGCGTTTGCTGGTACAGCGGTTCCATGTCACCGGCCCAGCTGGGTCTGGCTCCGGCTTCCTCCGAACCTGGTTCTGCTTCTTGAGTGTGTCCCTTATGTATGTGAGGAGTTGAAATCTGCATTCTGCTGGTGTTTCTCTTTGTGCCACTAGCACAGCTTGGGTGGGGATGTAAATTGAGTAGGGTGGGGTCCTAGGGAATCACCAGGCGGAGCAAGGGGCAATGGTGTCTCCGTGACTCCGCATCTCTCGCGCCCCCGAGTGCGGGTGAGCTGCTCCCCGAGACAGCCACTCTCGCTCTCCAGCCCATTGCAAGGCCGGCCGTCCCGCCTCTCCCCGTAGGGGTCTGGGACCTCAGGATCCCGCCCCAAAGGAGCTCAGTGGATTTGAGAGTCTGCATCCCCTTCTAATTGAAAAAAACCGCGCATCCAGTTGCAGTCCGCCTGGCGCACGACTCCGTACCTCCGTTCTTGGAGCCTCTGCACAACCTACTCAGTCTCAATGCTCTTCTTTCTTTCCTTCCAGTTGTAGAGCTTCCACTGGGCCAGCTTTC
>NW_005362753.1:242481-245950 GCF_000412655.1 Myotis brandtii | reverse complement strand
TTTGTGCCACTGGCACAGCTTGGGTGGGGATGTAAATTGAGTAGGGTGGGGTCCTAGGGAATCACCAGGCGGAGCAAGGGGCAATGGTGTCTCCGCGACTCCGCATCTCTCGCGTCCCCGAGTGCCGGTGAGCTGCTCCCCGAGACAGCCACTCTCGCTCTCCAGCCCATTGCAAGGCCGGCCGTCCCGCCTCTCCCCGTAGGGGTCTGGGACCTCAGGATCCCGCCCCAAAGGAGCTCAGTGGATTTGAGAGTCTGCATCCCCTTCTAATTGAAAAAAACCGCGCATCCAGTTGCAGTCCGCCTGGCGCACGACTCCGTACCTCCGTTCTTGGAGCCTCTGCACAACCTACTCAGTCTCAATGCTCTTCTTTCTTTCCTTCCAGTTGTAGAGCTTCCACTGGGCCAGCTTTCACATGGTTCTGAATGATAACTATTTGTTTTATAGTTGGTAGTCTCGAGGTTGTTGTGGGAGGCAGCACGCACAGGTCTGTACCTTACGCCGCCATCTTGGTTCTCAGATCAATATTTTTTTGGTAAAAGGTCACAAGAGTAAAAACCTGGTAGTTCACTTATATTGCATAACAAGCTAACCAAACTGGACATGGAGGATAAATCATAAAACAAATCATTTTACTTATTGTTTCTATGACTCTTCTTTTGATCAGATTTCTGTCTTTTCAAATAGGACTGAGGTATAGTACACTGGCAAAAATAAAAAAAAGGCAAACAAGAATAGTGCCAAAGTAACAGATACCCAAAACTGAATACCATGTCAGAAAACATCATATAGAACCATTTTATCAGATTGGAGCAGCAAGAGGAAGTGACTTCTAAATCATAATCATTTAGTGGTATTTATCAACTTTGTCATAGTAACTTTGCAACATCAGTATTCATTTGTGAAGTAGTAAAATTCATGTCAAAAAGGAAGGGGGAACGGAGGAAGTCAATTAGTTCATTCCAATAAATTACCTCTCCAGTTCTTATAAACATGCCCATCAGCACAAAATTGAGAAATAATACCTAAGACTAGAAGAGACTTGGTTTAACTTATGAAGCAAATCAAAATGGAAAATACAGAAAAGTACAACCAATGGGGTAGAAAAGGCCCCTCACTGAAAATCTGTATTAAAAAAAATAAAATTAATAAAAATAAAAATAGAAACAAAACTCTACTAGTACAAACTAGCCTGAGTGGTTTGGTGGACAGTGTAGTTGGGCCAGCTGTCACTGTATTCTCATAACTGGATTTTCTTCATTCCGGTTAAACTGGTACGTAAACGTCAGCTCTTTACAGACAGGTAATCCATTTTCATTAGGACCCAAAGAGTTACTGTATATCCTATAAATAAAAAATATTTTTACTTTGATAACTGACTGAAAATGTGGGGACTCCATGTAATCCAACTACAAGGTTGGTTGCTGTCCAGTCCTGTGCAAATATAAAAAAATTTTGCTATAAGGCTTTGACCCTACAGTTTTCACAGCAACTTAACTACCATCCAGCATGTACCATATTTGCAAGCCTTCAAGTTCAACAATTCAAATTGTCGCTGCATATTACGTCCCAATGCAGCATCCTTGAGGAGCAGAGTAGGCCAGTTAATCATCCTGAGACATACAGACGTCTCCCAACTCGTCCCATCGTGACGGGTGGTTTTGATCTTCTCCCTCGTCAGCCAGCTTTTCTTCGGCTTCTCCCCCTTTGTTCTCCTTGTACTCTTCATCCCGAGGGAAATCTGTCTCCTGTCCCTGATCTACACCTTCTTGCCTTCCTGGCCGTGGTTCATCTGCACATTCTACACAAATACCATGGCGTCGAGATCCATGTCTGTTTCCAACACTGGCAGCTAACATGAAGATCTTCTCACACACCATACATTTGTATTTTTTATCCTTTTTATGCACCAGGGAATGTCTTTTTACATGCTCTCTGCGAGTAAACAGTTTTCCACAAATCTCACAGCTAAAGGATCTGACTCCCGTATGAATGAGCAAATGCCTTTTTAGTGTTCGTCTGTATTTGGCTACATAGGTACAATGAGGGCATTTTAACTTGTTCATGTTTAGAGATGATTCACCTTTGAGAATAAAAAAAAAAACACAGAAAAGCACTTATATATAAAACATAAAACTTGCTCTCAAAAGCTTACCTATCCCTGAGAACAGGGACAATTACAGGGCTACTACTGTCTTGATTAAAAAAAAAAAAACCCAAACCACCACAACTCAGAATAATTCTGTACATGTTTAGTTGACTAATACTTGCCATTTTCCCAAGTTTCTTGTTTTGGCCAAGATTCAGGCAACAATCCATACTTGAAATCGTTTGCAGCACCTGGTAGCAATCAAACATATGCTGTGCAGATGTTTCTTCCCTGCAGTGACTGTGTCAAGCAGCAAGGATGGACCGGCTTCTGGAAAATTCCCCCTTTTTTATTTTTTAAATGATAGCGCGTGTAAATCAGCAGCCACCTCCCAGATTCGGTTATTTAAGACTTGGAAGAAGACTGACAAGCAATGATAGCGAGCATAGCTATAAACATAGTGGATGGAGTGCACATGGAGCCTTGTTCTTGTAGAAGGTTGCTCTCCTCTTCAGTCAAGGGATTTCACCTGTCCTCAAGTCGGTGGTTTGGTTGTCCTTGTTGATCTGGCTAGCGGGCGGCATCATTGGCGACAGGCTTCCTGGAGCATCAGCGAGTTGAAGGGCTGGATTATGTGTCCATCAGGGAGGGCCCTGCTTGATGGTGGTGTCGGTGTCCAGGGAGGAGTCAGCTGTGCCCTCTGGGTCGGCCGACATGGATGATACCGGGGAGGAGGAGGATGAGGAGGAGACGGAGGGCGGTGTGACATAAGGTTGGACTAGACGGTCTGGAATCCACACAGGTGAGTCTGCGTCCTGTGGAAATATACAAGCCAATCCTCTCCCCCGGGTTAAAAGTACATCAGGTCCCTTCCAGGCTCCTGTAAGTAAGTCTGTCCATTTGACAAGGGCTTTAGGTTTAGTTAGATCAGGGTTCCAATGTCTGTAAATTGGGGAATTTCCCTCAGAATTTACTCAGACTTGGCTGAGAGAGTAGCTTCCTCTTCTTGCTTTTCTACCATCTGCTGGGCCTCAGTTGTTAACTTCTTCAGCTGACCCCATGTTGGTACCTCAGTCCCTTGCATATTCCTTTTCTTCTTCTTTTTTCCGCTTTTCTGTCATCAGGGCAACTCTAAGTCTTTGGAACGATGGGACAAGGAGCTCCTCTGGGTCCATTGTGGTGATGCTTTAGGTTTAGTTAGATCAGGGTTCCAATGTCTGTAAATTGGGGAATTTCCCTCAGAATTTCCTTCCTTTCAAAGCATGGATGTAATGCATTTACTCAATCCAAGGCAGGCATTAAAAAGAAAAACCCCAAATGCTCTCTTGTATCCATTTTAAGAGTAGGATTGGCGCTTTCCGCTATTACCTGAGTCCTGAT
>NW_005362753.1:239699-242310 GCF_000412655.1 Myotis brandtii | reverse complement strand
TTACCTTTCCTTCCTCAGAAAAGCATGGACATACTTCTTGTATAAAACGTTCCGTCTGACTGGGAGTAAGAGTCCCATGCTCCCAACCTGAAACTCTGTCAACTCCCCACCTCCACCCCCACCTCTGGCACCCCCGTTCTATTTTCCGTCTGTGGATTTGACTGCTCTAGGCCCCTCATTAAGTGGAATCACACAGCGTTTGTCTTTGTGTGACTGGGTTATTTCACTGCGCGCAGTGTCCTCAGGGCTGGTCCATGGTGTAGCAGGTGACAGAGGTCCTTCCTTTCAAAGGCGGAATAATATTCCATTGTACATCTATGCCGCATGTGTTTACCCACTCATTCATTCGTTTTTAAAAAAAGATGTTTTATTGACTTTTAGAGGCAGAGGGAGGGAGAGGGAGAGAGAGAGAAGCATTGATCAGCTGCCTCATGCACACCCCTCCTGGGGGTGGAGCCTGCAACCCTGACCTGTGCCCTGACCGGGAACTGAGCCTGCAGCCCTTCAGTGCACAGGACAATGCCCCACCAACAGGGCCACACTGGCCTGGGCCACTCACTCATGCTTAAGTTCTTAAATAACCTTTTTATTTTGGAATAATTTAGATTTACAGAAAGTTGCAAAAATAGTGGAGAGTCCCTCATACCCCTGCCCCAGCCCCCGCCCCTGATGACATCTTACACTAATTAACACAGCAGGAGCGTCAGAGCTGAGGCCCGACATCAGCATGTTGTGGGGAACTAAGCTTCATCTGACTTCAGAGGCGACGGAGGAGGAGCGCACGGCCCGGGCAGGTTTGCCTGTCGGACTCTTCTCCTCGGGTCTGCTCAGGTTTGGACAGCAGCCCCCCTCTTCCTTCCCAGCCCCACTTCCAAGAGAAGCACCCGTCCCTCCAGTGGGTTCCCATGGAGACGCACTCAGGGCACCTTCCTCCTCAGCAGTTCACTTTGAAAGCCCAGAGTCTGCCCGAGGAACGGAACGGTCGGGGACTCTTCAGGAACGAACGTCTCTGCTGTCCTTCTCTCGCGAAGGGGGGCCCTGCTCTTCGGGGCTGTGAGCCGGACTGGGGAACGCAGGCGCCTGGCTTCCTCGAACTCTCAGGGTGGCTGGCTGGGCCCTCCCCGTCTCCGAGCCTCAGTTTCCTGCTGGTAAAACAGGAGGTCTGCCGCAGAGCAGCCAATCCCAGCCTCTCCCGCACGGGCACCTCGGAGGGGCCACACTTCTGAAGGATGCTGCCCGCCCGGCCGCGCCTGGTCCACAGCTTGGGGTTCGCGGGTTTTGTTGAAGACATGCATGACGCCCGCGGAGCTGCCGGCCAGAGTCCCAGCGAGCCTGGCGGATGTCCTTTCATGCAGAGGCTGGTGCGGCTCCTCCTGGCTGAGACGCAGTGGCCCCGTTGGGATGTAAGGAGATCGCACACCGTTCCGGGCGCTCCCTCACCGCCCCGGGGACCGGGCCGCGCCCCCGCCATGTGGCAAGGTGGGGCCCCTAACCCCAGCTGGGGGACCGTGGGGGTGGAGACTGCAGATTTGGAGTCAGAGACTCGAGGGTGTGTGTGTGTGATGTCCAGCTGCTGCTCACTCTGGGTGGTTGTGGGCAGTGTGACAAAAGCCCACATGCTCCTTGCCATGCCCCCTTCAGAGGTGGACTCCGTCCCCTCCCCTGGAGTGTGGGCTGCGGGGGAGACCCTGGTGTTGGGGACCCAGAGGCCTGCGGCTTCCTCCGGGCTCGCGGGTGGACCCCTGGTTTGCGCTGTTAGGACCCCCGAGGGACTGAGGCTTCCTGCCAGCGACCTGAGGGTGCGCTCACGTTTCCTAACCAGCTTGGCAGCTGCTGGCAGCTGGACACCTGGCACATTTCCTCGCACGTCTGTAGGGGGCGTCCCACATGGGTCTCCCTGGGCTGAAAACGCGGTGCCAGCGGGCTGTGTCCTTCCCAGAGTCTCTGTGGGAGTGCGGGCGGCATCAGCACCCACTGAGTCTCACTGCCTCACCTCTGCCTTGGGGGAGGGATGTCCCAGGTCTGGGTGCCCAGGTGGGAGGGCCCCTGCGGGATGTGTGTTGGGGGAGGGAGGGAAGCAGGCGGGGCAGAGACAAGGGCTGCTGTGGGCAAAACAACAAGAAAGCCCACTGCATGGGAGAACATATTTGCCAATGTAATCACCGATAAGGGTTTAATCTCCAACATTTATAGGGAACTCATACAACTTAACAAAAGGAAGATAAACAATCCAATCAAAAAATGGGCAAAGGACCTAAATAGACGCCTTTCAAAAGAGGACATTCAGAAAGCCAAGAGACAGATGAAAACTTGCTCAAAGTCACTAATCATCCGAGAGATGCAAATCAAAACAAGGTACCATGAGGTACCATCTCACACCTGTCAGAATGGCTATCATCAACAAATCCACAAACGACAAGTGCTGGAGAGGATGTGGAGAAAAAGGAACACTTGTGCACTGCTGGTGGGAATGCAGACTGGTGCAGTCACTGTGGAGAACAGTATGGAGTTTCCTCAAAAAACTAAAAATGGAACTTCCATTTGACCCTGTGATCTCACTTCTAGGAATATATCCCAAGAAAACAGAAACACCAATCAGAAAGGATATATG
>NW_005362753.1:238334-238698 GCF_000412655.1 Myotis brandtii | reverse complement strand
TATTTTTTCTTGAACATTAACTTACCAGACACTGGATAACTGCACAAATTAATAAGCGTCATGGAAATAAACCTATTTTTCTTGTTCTCCGAAAGCGAAATATTTCCTGTTGCACACACCAAACAAGCCAGTCCAAGACTAATGACGTGGCCATCGGCTGATGAAATATTCGCTGCTGGTATTAGTGGAGAGAAATGGTGCGCCTGCGCGTAAGGGAAATGAATGCAACACGATGATAGTCATCAGTCTTTAGTGAACGTTGTAGTTCGTTATTAAGAATTATGAATAAGAGGATATTGTAAAAATTAAGTTATGAAATTTTTATTAAAACATTTCTTACATACCGTTATATTGACTGGATTAT
>NW_005362753.1:237811-238296 GCF_000412655.1 Myotis brandtii | reverse complement strand
CAGCGGTTCTCAACCTGTGGGTCGCGACCCCTTTGGCAGTCGAACGACCCTTTCACAGGGGTCGCCTAAGACCATCCTGCATATCAGATATTTACATGACGATTCATAACAGTAGCAGCATTACAGTTATGAGGTAGCAACGAAAATAATTTTATGGTTGGGTCACAGCATGAGGAACTGTATTTAAAGGGCCAAAAGGTTGAGAACCACTGGTCTAGAGGGCTCTTCGGAGCAGTCCTGAAAGGAGGCAGTAGCTGGGCCTTTGCAGCCCGCCTGGACTCTGCCTTGGCCCCACGGCCCCCACTGACCAGCTGCCACAGGCCAGAGGACACGACCTTGAGAAAGGCAGGTCCTTCTGGTAATTCCTGGGGAGTGACCCAGCCGTGAGCCATCAGCATCCAACGCTCCCAACAGCTGGGGGCTGAGGGCCTGGCCTGGAGGCCATGTCTCTGCACCTGCTCCGGGGGGTGGGGAGGAAGGGACCC
>NW_005362753.1:235812-237621 GCF_000412655.1 Myotis brandtii | reverse complement strand
GGTTTGGAAGAGCAAAAGGGAGAAGGGACTTTCAGTGAGAAAACAGCCTGCATCACGGTGTGGAGCCCAAAAGAGCAGAAACGGTTCGAATAAAGGTTTGTCACTCATGAAATCCACAGGCTCCTGTCATTTTTCATTCTGTTTGCCCGGGAAACGGGCGAGGGAACAACCAGAGGGGCCCAACCCAGGCTAGTCGGCGAGGAGAGCTGGGCGGGACCCTGAAGGTGAGAAGAAATGACATAGGAGAAAGGGGCAGGGCGGGCCTTTCGCGTAAGAGGGGACACGTGACGGTGACAGCACCCAGGCAGTTTGGCGTTGCTGGAAGGGGGAGTGCAGGGCAGGGAGTGGTGGGGATTGGGGCTGGCATGGGAGGCAGCAGCCAGATTATAAAAGGCCCGAACTGTAGGGTGAAGGAGGTGCAGGCTTATCCTCGAGATGACGGGGAGCTACGGAAGGGCTGTCGCTGGCGAGGGTGCTGATTTGTGTTTGGCAGATGACTCCGGCAGCTGCCATTTGGGGCACAAGCACACAATCCATTCGTTGCAATGTCGAGGGTTTCTCTGTGCCAGGCGCGCTCTAGGTGCTGGGCAGAGGGCAGGCGCAGAGCAGCCAGAACTCCTGCTGCCATGGAACTTAAAATCGCGTGGAGGGAGGCGGACAGCAAACACACACGTAAAGTATCTCGGGGAGGCTGAGTGTCACCGAGAAAAAGAAATCAAAACAGGACAGGGAGAGTTCGGCAGGTGTGTGTGTCCATTTAAAAAAATGTTTTTATTGATTTTAGAGAGGAAGGGAGATGGAGAGGGAGAGAGAAACATGGATGTTTGAGGAACATTGATCAGCTGCCTCCTGCACGCCCCCTACTGGGGATCGAGCCAGCAACCCCCCCCCCCACCCCGCCTGCAGCCCCATCAAACCAGCGACCTCTCTGTGCATGGATGATGCTCAACCAACAGAGCCACCGGCCAGGGCAGAGCGTGCCCTTTGGAAGACAGGGATGGTGGAGCTGAGAGAAGAGGCGAGCAAGTGAAGGAGGGCCGGGCAGGAGTGATGGGTCGCAGGGAAGCGTTCTGGCCGTTCTGGCCGCGCAGCAGCAGGTACACGGCCCGGCCGGGGGTGGGGACGCTGCCCTGTGATTGAGGGTGGCCTGGAGGCCTAGAGGACCAGGCAGAGGGGACAAAGGGAAAGCAGGGGAGGTGCTGAGGTGAGAAAGGGAAGGGGAGGGAGCCAATCCCGCAGGGCCCTGGTCGTCATCATGACCCGGCTGTTAGTCTGAGCGAGACAGGAAGCCATTAGACGTTTCGCAGAGAAGTGACAGGATCTGACGTCAGCGTTAAGAGGGTCACCCTGGCTCCTGCCAGAAATTAAAGGGAAGAGGGGCAAGGGCAAATGCTGGGAATGAGTTAGGAGATGAGAGCGAGTCCCACGGGCACAGGGGGAGGTGAGGGAGGAGCCGGGTGCAGGTCTAGCTGACTGGGGAGAGGTTGGGTGGGGCGTGACAGAGAGAGAGGAGTCCAGGCGACCAGACTGTCTGTCTGAGCAGCTGGGGTGGGGAGGGTGCGGGGGAGCAGACTGGGTGGAGCCGGTCACTCGGTCACTTGGAGACGCCATGGACTCCCCGTGGGGACGCGACTATGAGAGTCCGGAGTTCAGAGGACGGGCCAGGCTGGAGTCCTGGGCACGCGGAGGTGGCTAAAGCCTCGAGTGGGAGAGGTTCCCAAAGAAGCCGGTGTGGGGAGAAGAGGTCCGAGCCTGTGCCCAGGGTGCTCCGATGTGAGCGGGCAGGGAGGCGAGGGAGGGGCGGGCAGG
>NW_005362753.1:235080-235641 GCF_000412655.1 Myotis brandtii | reverse complement strand
AGCGGTGGCACCCGGGTGGTTGCGGAGGTGGCGAGGCAGAGGCGCGGAAGGGAGCGGACCGGGCAGCACAAGCAGACAGGCTCCAGCGGTGGGTGCTGCCTTGTCCTAAAGCTCAGTGGCACAGATGATGGCGGCATTGTTCCAGAATCTGTCCTGGTTTCTGTGCGTCGAGGGCTCGCTGGGCAGTTCTGGCCGGGGACTGTTGTGCAATGGCTAGGGCCACAGGGGCTGGAGCCGGGCAGCTGGGGGATGACCAGGTCTCTCTCTTCCTCTCCCCTCCCCTCCCCTGCGCTAACTTGGGCTTCCCCCCAGCATGGTGGCCTCAGGCAGTCAGACCCCTGAAGAGCGAGCTCTCTGGTCAGCGAGCAGGGTGAGGCTGTGGGGCCTTTGAGGACTCAGCCTAGAGCCACATCCCATCCCTCGCCTCTGCCCTGCTCGGCTGGCCACACACTCCCAGCAGCCTGCCCAGTTTCAAGGGAGGGATACGTCCCCGTCGCTCCATGGGGGGATGTCAGGGAACAGACGAGTATATTAAAACCCTCCAGGAACTCCAGCCAGGAG
>NW_005362753.1:215815-235062 GCF_000412655.1 Myotis brandtii | reverse complement strand
GGCGGGGGGGGGGGGGGGGAGGGGGGGGGGGGGGGGGGGGGGGGGGGGCTGCAGAGCTGCGAGGGCCGAGAGTTCGCTCTCTCAGGAGGGGAGACAGTCCCCCGATTCCCACGCTGCACCGATGTGTGTTCCGGGATGTGCACCCGATCACCGCAGATCCCGGACGGAGAGAGCCCTGGCCCCGCCAGGAACCCGTCTCCTCGCGTGTGAGCGGGAGGCCACAGAGGCTGTGGGGCTCGAGGGCACTTCGAGGATGCTCAGTCCCACCTCTTTCTCAGAGATGGGGAAAGTGAGGCCGGGGGAGCCGTGACTTGCCCAGGACCAGGGAGGGAGTGAGAGTGAGAAGCAGCCGGGACTAGCGCCAGGCCCTGTGCCTCCAGGCCGGGCCCTTGCACGGAGCCCCCACCCGCCCTGCCTCCCCGACTCCCTGGGTTTCTTCACGGCCCCTGCAGGTCCAGGAAGCGAACCAGGTGCTGCAAGCGTCAGCCTTATTATTAGAAAGCGCGGGAGGAGGATGCGGCCTGTGTGGCAGGTGGCATGGCCCTTGCTTCCCGTGATGGGGAGCGTGGGACCCTGGGAGCAGCAGAGTCAGCTGCTGCAGAACTTTAATCTCCTCATGGCGCTGGGATGGTGGGAGCCCCGGGCGAGCACTGTGGGTTTTGAATTTAAATAGAAAGGAGAGAGGAGCCAACAGAATTCGAGGGCATTTGAAAGGCGAGCGCAGTGCCAAGCGCTTGCAGAGCACACCAATTAGACACGACGGAGGGAGGCGGAAGCGAGGTGGCCAGCGCTGAGCCTGGAATAGACATTAATCATCCGGAATGAGGCGGCCACGGGGAGGGAGCTGGGTGCGAGGAGGGCTCTGCACAGCCCAGCTCAGGTGCCACCAGCCCCCATCTGTGCCCCTTCTTACACGAACCTTCACATCAGGTCACCTTCTTAGGATGTGAAATTACAGGATCAAAACACACAAGCAGCCCCGCCGGCCTGGCTCAGTGGTTGAGCATCAACCTATGAGCCAGGAGGTCACGGTTCGATTCCCGGTCAGGGCACATGCCCAGGTTGCAGGCTCGATCCCCCGTGTGGGGTGTGCAGGAGGCAGCCGATCCATGATTCTCTGTCATCATGGATGTTTCTCTCTCTCCCTCCCTCTCCCTCTTCTCTGAAATCAATAGAAATATATACTAAAAGCACACACACAAGAACACACACACACACATCTTAAGCTCCTAATGCACAGTTCGAGCTGCGTTCTAAAGGACACTCCCCGAGGTCCCCTGCCCTCACCAGCAGAGAATACCTGGTTGCTTTGTAGGCACATGAGCCGCCTGGGACATCACCACAGACTGGTCCGAGGAGACCCAGGGAGTCCTACCTCCCGCCAACATCTGGAAACATCCCGATGCAGACAAGGGTGGTGAGACAGGCCTTTTTGTTAAAACAGGCGAAGGGCCTCTCTGGCCTCAGTGTTCGCCTCTGAGGTGCAAGGGGGAAGCGCCCGGTGTGCCCGCTGCCGTGGAGCTGGAGGACATGTCTCAGCGGCCTTTGGGGAAAAGCCACAGAGAGGCAGTGAGGGCTTGCAGGTCGCAGGGAGTCCATTTCCGTCCGGACTTCACTCAGCACCCAGGTTAGGACCCTCCTTTAACACCAACCTGGGGGCCTGGGTTCCACAAAGTTCTCTTTGAAAACCACGTGATGCCAGACTGAGCTGACCTGGGCAGGACTTGTGGGCGACCGGTCCTGGGTCCTGGCTGCCACGGGGGCTCCAGAGCTGAGCGCCCACAGGCCGGAGAGGGGATGCCCACGGCATCTGAACCGGGGACCACAGGTCGGGCGTTGGAAGAGAAGGGTTAAGCAGGTGCACTAGGACAGGTGGCCCGGATGAAGTCTGAAGTTATTGTGCAATCACTTCAGCGAGGCATTTAGTGGGTGCCCCCAGAGGCCCGGGGTTCGACCTCGGCTAGTTCTGGTGGCCCATAGGGTGAGGCACTGTCTCTGTCCCCAGGACTCTCTCCTCGGCAAGGTCTCCCTCAGTCTCTCCTGGGCCAGCTGTTTCTTTCTTTCTTGTTTTATCCTCACCTGAGGTTATTTTAGAGAGTGGAAGAGAGAGGGAAAGACAGAGAAACATCGATGTGAAGGAGCTGGATTGCCTCTTGCAAGCACCCTGGCCAGGCCGGGGAGGAGCCTGCAACGGAGGGGCGTGCCCTTGACCGGAATGGAACCCGGGACCCTTTGGTCTGCAGGCCGACGCTCTGTGCACTGAGCCAAACCGGCTAGGGCCCAGCTGCTCCTTTTTAAGAGGGGCGCTCTGCGTGTATGGGGGTGTCACCTAGCCAGCCGCGTTGGAGGCTGTTGGATCACAAGCCGAACTTCTCGCGGGGGTCCGGGTGGGTGTGTGGGCAGATGTCAGGGGCAGCAGCGCCCTCCCTGGCACAAGTTCCCAGAGACGAGTCTTTCCCCTTCTGTCCTGGGCGGGGCTTGTGAACCGGCAGCAGGGGATGGAGCAGAGGCCTCGCCGTTCAGGGTGTGGACTCTCACCGATCACCTGCCCACCCCTGTCAGCTGGGAGCCCCCCTCGCCTCCCTGCACCTGGGGTCTCAGGTGTGGACAGGTGCAATTTCTCCAGACCATCGCCCATCTCCTGGGAGATCTGGGAAGACAGGCGTGGCCTGCTGGGGCAGGTGGGGGAGGCGTTGGAGGGTTCTTACTGGTAACTTACACCAACTTGCATCCAAGTCCATGCTTTCGTCTCTGTTTTGTTTTGTTATCCTCACCGGAGGACATTTTCCCATTGATTTTTAGAGAGAGTGGAAGGGAGGAGGAGAGACAGAGAGAAAAACATTAATGTAAGAGAGACACATCGATTGGTCGCCTCCCACATGTGCCCCAACCGGGGCTGGGGATGGAGCCTGCAACCCAGGTACATGCCCTTGACCGGAATAGAACCTGCGATCCTTCGGTTGGCGGCCGACCCTCTAACCACAGAGCCAGACCAGCCAGGGCCACTCCCATGCTCTCACCATTGGCCTTCTTGGTCCTGGTGCCTCCAAACCCGGGCTCTCTGGGAGCCTCTGCTCATGGGGCTCACTCACATCCCCTGACTCCCCTCCCCCCACTCCCTCACACCCTCCTCCTTATTACACACCGACCCACTCTGCTGAGGCTGCTCCCCGAGGTGCTGGAGCCTGCTCTGTCCTCGCCTGAGCTCCTGCTCGCCTGTCCCTGTGGGCTCCCCGTCGCTGTCATTTCCGTGGGATCCTGTGGGCAGTCATCCTACCCATCTCCCAGCACCTGCCCTGCTCCTAGGGCAGGGGGGGCGGGCAGAGCTGAAAGCCGCAGGGTGTGGGAGTGCCGGCGAGGGGGGGAGAGGGAGAGGAAAGAGGTGGGCAGGGGTGCAGTCTGTTTACTCTGGTGCTGGTTGGAGGAGGGAGGGGGGCAGCGGGCTGAGAAGAAGTGGCTCAGGTTTGGACACGGAGCAGGAGGAAGCCAGCATCGGGGCTGTGCCCTGGCTGTGCAGGGCTGATGGGGCCCGGGGGCAGGCTGGGCCGTGAGGGAGGCGCACTCCACTGGCTCCTGGGAAGTTTGGAGTGAAAGGCAGGGCCCGGGAGCGATGCTGGGCGCAATCGCCAGCAAGCGCACACTCCCCCCCCAGTGCTGCAGGGGCTGGAAATGGCTGTGGTAGCATTTCCTGGCTTCTCTGAAGAGCCCCGTGGGTGCTCACACATGCACACGCACACACTCGTATGCACACACATATTTGCACACATCCACGCACACACACGTGTGTGCCCACACCCTGCAGTGCAGCCCTCCCCTGCAGAGCTGCCCGCGCTCCCTGCCCTGGTAAGAGGAGCACCTCCGTTAGACAGTGTAATAGGACTCGACGCTCCCGGTAAAAATAGACGCGCTCCCTCCGCACCGGCACCTGCTGGGCAGGCACAGCCGCCTCAGCTTCCCACGCAACTAATTTAGTGCCCAGTGACAGCTCCCTGGCTCCGGGCCTCCCGCCACAGCTCTGCCAGATTGGAAGGTCCTTCTCAGCTCGATTCCCAACACCCAGAGTCGGGAGGCCTCCTGCCCAGCACCCCAGCCTGGCCTCTCCCTGGGTCTGCTGGGAGGCTGTGCCCCTTGCCCATCAGGGGGGACTGAGCCCCTGGTCGAGACTGAGTACAGTCCTGGCACCAACTCAGCCTGTCACCCAGGCTCCTCTGGGCACAGGAGGGGGCACAGGCTGGCACGTAGCAGCAGCCAGTGTTTGCAGGCGCTGCCCTCTTCCCTGGGTCTGGGCTCCCTCCCACCTGATCTGCATGGAGAGAAGGAGCCGCTTGTCCAGCCGGCGTGGCTCCGTGGCTGAGTGTCGTCCTATGAACCAGGAGGTCACAGTGTGATTCCTGGTCAGGGCACATGCCCTGGTTGTGGGCTCGATCCCCAGTGTGGGGCGTGCAGGAGGCAGCCGAGCCATGATTCTCTCTCATCATTGATGTTCCTCTCTCCCCCTCCCTCTCTGAAATCAATAAAAATATATTTTAAAAAAGAGAGAAGGAGCCTCTTTTTCGGAGGAAAAAGTCACCTTCCAGCCTGGGGCCCTGGCGGGAGGAGCCCCAGCCGAGTGTGGAGCCAAGTGTGGAGCCGCGAGAGGCCGCCACGCCAGGGCATGGGCAGAGGCAGCCCAGGGTTAGAGAGCAGCGTGGGGGCAGGAGCTGGCCTGGTTGTGGTCTGTGTTCCTGTTTTCACCTGGGCGCCTGGGGGTCCCGGCCCTGTGAGAAGGGGAAGCGGAGGCTTGTGCTTCCTCCTGCCCTTTGCAAGAGGACGTGACCGACGACACCGGCACGCGGGTTCGAACACCAGGCAGAGGTGGCGGCCTGCAGTCTGCCCCCTTAGGTGCCCCGTCCTCCCCGTCCTCTATCCTCCTCGCCTCTGCCACCCCTCCCCCCCAATTCCCTGCGCAGCTGGCAGGCCTGGGCCACTCAGAGCTCCGCGGCTGCTGACTCTTCAAAACCGCCGCTGTGGCTGCTCACCTGTCGCCAGGGCCCCCGCAGAGACGGATAAAGGGACAGCCATCCTGGGAGACCCCCAAAGACGCCCCCTTTGCAGGCCGCCGTTTGTTCTGTTGCTTCCGCTGCCCTCCTGGGCGTTATCCACGGGGCGCTCGCGCTGTGTGCACTTCGAACACCCTTTGTTCTCTCTGGGGCTACGTCCCAGGCGTGCCTCTGCCTCACGCGTGGTGACACCGTTAACACACGCACCAGATCCCCCGACAGGGCGTCTGACAGGTTCCCCGTCTAACGGGTTGCCAGGCCTGCCCTTTGGATTTCCTGGGGGCGAAGGCGCGGGTTAAGGCCGCTCCCGAGGGGTCTGCCCTCCAGCCCTGATCTGCCAAAGCCAGGACCCCGGCCGACCTGCAGTTTCCTACGGCCGCTGTGGTGCAGACACATACCGGTGCCGCCACACGACACGCGTTCATTTTCTTTCGGCTGGTTCTCAATGTCAGAGGGATCAGTGGTAACCGAGGCAGGGCCGCGCTCCCCACGGGGCTCCAGGGAGGCCCACTCCCGGCCTCTCCCAGCTTCCGGAGCCGCGCTCTCTGGCTCAGGGCCCTCCCGCTCTCAGAGTAGCACGCAGCACCTTCCCTCTCTGTCTGCCTCCACCTCCCCCCGCTTCCCTCCTGCGCTCCGGTCTCCTCCCATAGAGACACCCGGGACTGCATTCAGGGCCCACCCGTACCCCAGGGTCCTCTCCGTCTCAGCACCCCTCACTGAGCCACCTCTGCAGAGTCTGGCCACATAGGGAAGGCGCACAGGTCCCAGGCACTAGAGTACGGATACCTTTGGGGTGTCGTTCAGCCCCCACACCAGCCCCGGGGGCCAACTTAGAGCCACATGAGCATGACCGCAGCGTGACCGCAGCTCTCAGCCCCTCCCATTTGTCCCTGTGTGCTGGCTGCAGGGCTGAGCCAAGCCTAATGCCCCCACGGCAGATGCTGAGGGCAAGGCCAATGGCCGAGCTGGGGCCCTCCACCTGCAGGCCCCATAGCAGGGCTGGTGCCTTGCGAGTAGGTGCCACCCTGTTTGTCAAATAGATCAATGAATATGGGGCTGATGAGCGTGGCCAAGGCAGGGCTACGTAAGGCAGTGGCCATGGCTGCAGAGTTTTAAGTCTGACACCCAGCTGGACACTAGCCAGTGCCTGGGGGTCTGTGCAGAAGCCACGGGTGCTCACACCCATCGGGTCAGGGCCTCAGGGGACAAGCCGCTCCACTCATGCGTGGGGAGCCAGCGGGCAGCCACCACCAGTGCCGGCCGCTGCCACCTCCAGCCCCGCCCGACCCTCCAAGTGGGAGAAGAATCGGCCGCTGCCCAGGCCTCGCGAATCTCCTAGTCACGTGCCCAGCATCTCCGACCTGGGAGGGGAGCCCTGGAAAAGGTGTTTCCGGTTTGGCTAAGTCAGCACAGCACAGACCCACACAGGGTCATCGTCGCCCCGTGTGGGGCCTGGCTCCCATGCTGTCCCGTGTCCTGCAACAACAAGTTCCCGTGGCCACGCAGCTGCATGGGAAGGCCACCTGCCGGCCACTCGCTGGGTGCGCTGCGGGGGAAGCAGACCCCGGCTCTGCACCCGCTACCGGCACTTCAGTCTCTGTTTGCAACACGAACGCGTGCATGGAGTCAGCGGTCTTCGCCGTGAGACTGTGGGGTTCCCTTTCACAGGCTGGGCTGACCAGAGCCGGCCGAGGGGGCAACGGCGCGGTCACGACCACCAGGCACGCTGGGCGCACGCAGCCACCTATGACCATACGGCTTCCACTTACAGGGAACGAACATGTGTTTCTGCCACAAGCTTTCTAACCAATGGCGTCTACAACGGAGGTTCCAGTCGGTGGGTTCTAAGTCAGCCAACCCTCCAGGCCACTGGGAAGCCTTTGTTCCTCTCAGCAAGTGGCCTGGGAGACTCCACCCAGGACAACACGATGGAGACGCGGGGGAGCTGAGTTAAGTGAAGCTGTGCGCTCTGCCCGCCTTCCCTTCCTACCTGAGGAGACGCCCCGGCCCCCAGGGAGGCAGCCCCGCCTCCTGTGCCAGTTGTCTCCCTTCCTCTCCAAGTTCCTAATGACGCCCCCAGCGGAGGCCTGTGCCCTTTCCAGCCACGATGACCCTCAGCATATGGGCACCTCCTTTTCTGTTTCATTCCAGCTACTGTACCCCCACGCGCTTGTGAGCACCACCTGCCCACCCCTAGTCTAGCCAGTGCCCGTCGCACTTCCATCAGAGCCACGTCACGAGAAAGACGCAGGAGAACACTTCCCGCTGTGCGCACCTGCCGGTGCTCCCAGCTCCCAGGCACCCTCTCCGCTTCCTAAGGCAGCGGGTCCTGCTTCCCCTTCCGTAGGTGACACGCTGAAGCTCAGGGCGGGAGGGAGCTGCCCAGCAGGCATCAGCCCCGAGGCACCCGAGCTGAATGGAAACCGAGGTTGCCCGTCTCCCAGCACATCCTGGTCCCCTCACGCGCTGGAGGCTGAGCGTGAGGAGAAAGGCCTGTTAGGAATAAGGCCAGTGGTGGCCCGTTTTCAAGGCCAGGCATGTAACCCCGAGTGGAGAATCGCTGCTCGCCTGCTGTCATAGCGGCCTGCGGGCAGGCAAAGCTCATGCGCCTGGAGAGTCCGGGCAAGGATGCTGGGGAGGGGCCAGTGACAAAGGCATTGAAACTGGGAAGGGAAGGAAGAGGCCTGTAAGGAGATAATGGAACGTAGGGGGCCTCGGGGAAGACTGCACACCCCACAGCGCTCAGCCAGTGAGGAGCCGGGAGGTGACCCGCGCGCTGGGGAGTAAAGTGCCGGCTGTCACGGCTCTGGCCGTGCCCGCCCACCAGACACCGATGTGGCCAGGCCGACATTCAGCACCTCGCTTCTGCTGTGCTGTGTCTCCGTGTCCGCGCTTATAAGTTTTGGACCGGTGAGTGCGTGCCTCACAGACCCTCACTGGACTTCGGGGAGCAGGAGGGGAGGAGCTCAGCCCCTCTACAGAGGAGGAAACGGAGGCCCAGGGAGGGGATCGCTGTGTCCGCGGTCACACCAGGTGACATCCGTGCAGCCGGCTCCTGCGCCAGTGCTCTCGCTGCTGCCCATCTTCATACTCTGTGTCCACGCACTTTCTGGCTGCACCTCTGAGCTCAGAAACGGGACGTCCTGGGGCGGGGGAGGGGGGGCGGTGTGGAGCGCAGGAGGGACGGCGGCGGCAGCACGTCCTGTGCTTTGTGGTTCATTTCCGTCCACGCGCTCCCTGGACTTCCTATGACTGTTAAGTGGACAGCAATTTGGAGCTGTACCAGCCCCTTATTAGGTTGTGCTATTCCGGAGAGGTGACACAGGGTATTTGAAAAGACACAGCAGGTCAAGAACTTTTCATTAAAAAAAAAAAAATCAGTCGAGAAAAATAATTGAGTCAGAACGTCTGTCCCACATTTGGGCTGGGCACCCAACAGGCTTTTCACCGGATGTGGAAGCGCTCCAAGCAGGCCACGCCCTCTGGCACGGGCTGAGTGTGAGCCTCCTGGGTCTGGCCTGGCCTTGCAGAGGGGCCAGACCCAAGGCCACCAGGCACCAGGCAGCGCCTTCAGCTGCAATGTGTCTGACATACGGACTTGTCTCTACCAGGGGACGGGAGCTCCTGGCGTTGGCTCATCAGGTCCGGGCGTGAGCTGACGCTCTGTCATACACGCTTCCTGTCTTTGTTTCTGTAAGACGACTGTCACAGCTCTGGGTGTCCATGCCATGTGCAAGCACAAAAGAAGGAGCAGGTGGGAAAAGGAATCTCCATCAATCCTTGCTTCTCCCTCCTCCCAGCCTCAGCTGTGTCCTCACACTGGCTTCTCTTGTGCTAGCAAAACAACGCCGCCCGCCCCCCACGCCCCCAGCACCAGGCCTCACGCCCACCCTGCTCTTAAACTGTTGGCTCTGTTGATGCTTCTTTCCAACATGAATTACAAGTTCCTCCCAAGCGGGGCTACTCTCTGCTTCCCAAACACGCCACTCTGCTACTTCCTGGTTGTATCAGTTAGCTATTACTGCATAACGAGCAGCTCCAACATGCAGTGGCCTAAATCCACCAGCACTGATGGTTGCTCACAGATCTTCAGGATAGCCCTGTGGCTCTTCCATTCAGGACTGGGCTCGGCTGGCCTTGGCTGAGCTTGCCAGGGGGGAGCTGGTCTAGAATAGTTTGCATGGGATGAATTAATTCTTCTTCTATGTGCTTCTCACATCCCTCTAACAGGTTAGCTAGAGCCTGTTTCCGTGGTGATGGTGGGGGTCTTACAAGCCCAATCCTGTAAGAGGGCAAGTAGAGCCGTGTCCTTGCCATTGAGCCTCTGCTGACATCATATCACATTGGCCAAAGCAGGTCATGTGGCCAAAGTCCAGAGTGTGTGTGGAAGGGGACTGCAGAATTACAGGCAAAGAGTGGGTGCAGGAGGCCAGTGACTGAGGTAACTGGTGCGGTCGGCCGCTGGGTGGAGGACTTTGGGAGGGTAACTTAACCTGGCTGTACTTCAGTTTCCTCGTCTGTAAAATGGGAGTAATGACAGTGCTGCCTCGTAGGGTCAATGCGTCATTACGTGTAAAGTGCCTGCCTTTCCTCTCTCTCTCTCTGGGCTGGCACTGGCTCATCCCTCAGGTCTCAGGTGTTGGGCTGATGGAGGGAGGGCAGGGGGTGATGGAGATGATCACTGGGCCAGCAGTCAGGATCCTGGTTCTAGATGCACCTCTGCCAATAACTATCTGCCCTGCTCAACACTAGGGCCTCAGTCTCCTAATCTGTAAAATGGGATTATTAACACCTCCTTGCCTCATCTCTGCTTGTCCTTGTTCAGTTGTTCATTACTCAGGGCCCCCCATAGTCCATCTACACCCACATGAGCCATGAGCAGAGGAGCTATGGGGGCACATCCATCGGGCCTCTGTCCTTGGCCTCCAGGCAGCTCCCTCCCCACATCCCAGCACATGGTGCCCCATTTTTGGATTGAAAGTAACTGTATCAGTTTCTATTGCTGCTGTAACAAATTACCACAGATTTAGTGGTTTAAAACGGCACAAATTGATTCTCCGACAGTTCGGGGGAGGGGTCCGGGAGGGTAAGAAGTCTGACAGGAGTCATTCTGGGCTAAAATCAAGCATTTATTTGGAGGGTTCAGGGGAGAAACCCTTTTCTTATCTTCTTCAACTTCTGGGGCCGCCCACATTCCTTGGCCTGTGGCCGCTTCCTTGCAACCTGCTTGAATGAGGCAGGTTTTGGGGATGGACCATGACCTACTGACTGTTGTGCCTGCAGCGGGTCCTTTATGGCAGCCAACGCTGCCCACTGCCCACGGAGTGCCTCCTGCAGGCCAGGGGCTGCTCTCGCACCTTCCTCTGTTGCCATTTGACCTCCACGGCCTGTGGACGAGCCGTCTTATCCCTCGTTCACACATGAGAGAGAGAGAGACTCAGGGAGTGAGAGCCCCTCCCCAGGCCACGCAGACACGTGGCTGCAGACCCCACTCCTATGCATGGTCTAGCTGCAGTGCACAGCCCTTATGTTTCGCTTGTTAGTCTCTCCAGGGCCAGTGTGGGAACCCTAATCGGAGGACCCTGGACGATCCAGGCCAATTTGCCCTACGCACGCGTGCAGGCGAGGACGGAACCTGTGTGGTGAATGTAGCACGAGCGTCAGGAACCGGCACGAGGCCTCGTCTGTTTGCGTGTGTGTGTGTGAGTTGCCCCTGAGCAGCCAGCTGGCTGGGCTGCTTTGAAGAGCTGCTCTGTCTTGATGGCTCCCGTAGTAGCAATGGCTACTCAGTCTACAGTGAAGTCCCTCCTGTAGGTGCCCACGGCTTCTCATGTCTCCATCTAGTGCCCGGCGTCTGAGGAGCTGTGCCCCACAGCCTGACACTGGGCAGAGTTTGCAGAGGGAACAGCGAATCACGTTATCATTGTAACCCTTGCATCACGGCACCTTTGCCCCGTGTTCTGTGGGTTCGGGGCAGGTCACAGGTCACACCCACACTCCAGGGGAGGGGCTGTGAACATGAGGGGTGCGGATCACTGGGTGCCCATTTTGAAGCTGCCTCCCACACTTTACAATCCGGGTTTCAGCTCCACTGCCCTCTGCCTTTGCCTATGCTGTTCCCCTGCCTGGAGTTCCAGCCCTCCACCTGTTCTCAGCTGAGGTCTGTGCTTAGATGTTATTTCTTTTGGGCTCAGCAGCACCCAAATTGGTGCTGCTTTCTTCCATCATAACACATATCACCCTGCAGTGGAATTTTTCTATTTCATTGTCAATCCACCCTTCCCTACCGCCCCACCCCCCCCACCTGCCACCGGGGCCTAATGTAGACTTTACACAGGACCTGGCACATTGTGGATGCTGAATAAACACTTATGAGCGTATGAAGCAATGGGCTCTAGCGTGTAACCCAGAATCCTGACTCCCAGGCCTGGTCCCTGCCCCCTGCCCCCTGTCCCCTGCCCAGGGCCGGCTGCTGGACACCCACTCCCCGAGCCCCAGGCACCTCAGTAACCAGGCTCGTGTCCTGTCTGAGTCCCCTGACCTTGAAATAACTTTCCCTGAGTTCCCAGGTGCACTTTCCTGAAACCTCGCTGTTCCTGCCTCCTCCGCCCCCGCCTTGTAATGAATCCCGTGGCCCTGCCAGGACTGGGAAGCTCATGACTAAGCCGGGAGCTGCCCACATTCCCCCAGAGCGCCAGATGGGAAGCATCAGCTCTGTCTCCGCTGAGAGCTGCCACGGGAGAGGCTCCTGGAGCTGCTAGCGGCCAGGGGAGGATGCAAGGTGTGCGTCTGCAGGAGGAACTGCTTCCTGTGTTACCAGGAGACACCGGGTGTCCTTCGCAGACCCATGCCCAGGGGCAGGAGCGCTGCGCGCACGATGGTCGTGACCTTCTGTGCTCCCTCTCCTCCTTGGGGTGGTTAGAGCCACGGAGGGGGCAGGGGGAGGGAGGGCTCTGGACTGTCCAGACTGGGAGGCGCGGGAGCCAGGACGGCGCTGGGCGGGTGAAGGCCGTCCCTGTGCCTTGGGAGGAGGCCGGGAAGGCCGGCCGAGCGAGTGCTGGGCAGCTGTCCTTCCCCTTTCCGTCACACCCGCCTCCTTCTACCAGCCGTCCCACCAGCCCGTCCTCCCCGATGGTCCTCCTCACGCTTCTCCACCACACGGATGCCGACCTGCGTTCTTGCCGGGGCGCCCACACCTCCCTGTGGCCTCTGCCTTCTGCTCGCAAATCCTCCCGCTCATTCTCCACACACGACCGGCCTGAGCTTCTGAGCCCACAACCCACTCCTGCTTCTGCTCGGTCTCTCGGGCCCTTGGCGGCTCCTGTGGACTTGTCACCACCTCCTCCCCTCGACGCTCTCCCGCTCCTCACGCCCGTCCCCTCCAACACCCAGGCCCACCCGCCCTGCACGGCCTCCCGGAGCAGCTCCCCAGCCACAGCTGCTTCTGGGCGCGTCCGCTCAGTGCCCTGCAGAGAGGTCCTCCTAGACCAGTGGTCGGCAAACTGCGGCTCGCGAGCCACATGTGGCTCTTTGCCCCTTGAGTGTGGCTCTTCCACAAGTGCCCACACATGGTATTTTGTGGAAGAGCCACACTCAAGGGGCCAAAGAGCCGCATGTGGCTCGCGAGCCGCAGTTTGCTGACCACTGGCCTAGACCACATGGCCTCATGTACCGGCGCCTCTGGTCCCCTGCCTGCTTTCTTTCCCGAACCCTGGCCACATGCAGAATTCCACCAGCTGCTTTCTGTCTATCACCTGCCGTCCCCACTGGAATGGCCGTTGATGAGAGGAGAGAGAAAGGTGACTTTTCCTACACCACTGACCCCCCGCCCCCAGGGCTGTGCCCAGCACAACGCAGGGGCCCGGCACATCTTTACAGAACGAATTAGGAAAGCGGGTGATGGGAGGCCGAGGGAGGGAACCAGGAAAGAGGTCAATTTGGCACCTAAGGGGGTGGATGAGGACACTATCTGAGAACAGCCACTATCTGAGATCCAGTAACAATCCAATATAATAAAAGGGTGATATGCAAATCGACCGAACGGCAGAACGACCAGAACACCTGCAGCCCCTCACCCCGGCTGGTCCCGCCCCCGAGTGGGCACCCCCACCCCTATCCGGGGCAGGGCAGCCGGCAAACCGTCCACAGCCCCTTACCCCAGCCAGCCCACCCCCGATGGCCCCCATTGGGGCTGGACTACACCAGTGCATGAATTCGTGCACCGGGCCTCTCATAAGTACAATAACAAGGCTGCTGTTGTGTTGGGTTGTGCTTTAGGTTCTGAGATTGTTCAATTTATCCATAGGGGCTGGTTTCAAAGCACTAACCCAGGGAGACCCGCCGAGGAAACTGCTCCCTCAGAGACCCGAAGGCAGAGGAGTTGCTGAGGCTGGGAACGGGGCCAGAACAAGAGGGAAGGAAGCGGAAAACAATGCCACACAAAGACAAACCCCGCACGCCCCCACGGTAAGCGACTTCCTTGTTCACACTCTCAGTCATCTACACTGTCATGTTTTAGAGCTTTGAGCTACAGGAAAAGGAGTTCACAAAACTTGAGTCTACACAGAACAGAGGGTACTGGCCTGTATTTTAAAGAGACGGAGACAGACCATGGACACAGATGAGCAATCGCTCGCCTTCCTGGACTGAGGGTCAGGTGCTGAGGGAGAGTGAGCGGACGGAAGATTGCGTGCAGACAAACACAGTCAGAATGAACAGAGACCTCGCATTTCATAGTCACAACAGCCCAGCTAACAGGTAGTTGTGTGTGTGTTTGTTTGTTTTTTAAATATATTTTATTGATTTTTTACAGAGAGGAAGGGAGAGGGATAGAGAGTTAGAAACATTGATGAGAGAGAAACATCAATCAGCTGCCTCCTGCACACCCCCTACTGGGGATGTGCCTGCAACCAAGGTACATGCCCTTGACCGGAATCAAAACTGGGACCCTTGAGTCCACAGGCTGACGCTCTATCCACTGAGCCAAGCCGGTTAGGGCTGTGTGCGTGTTTTTAATATCCTCACCTGAGGATTTGCTTATTGGTTCTAGAGCAGTGGTTCTCAACCTTCTGGCTCTTTAAATACAGTTCCTCATGTTGTGACCCAACCATAAAATTATTTTCGTTGCTACTTCATCACTGTAATGTTGCTACTGTTAGGAATCGTCATGTAAATATCTGATATGCAGGATGGTCTTAGGCGACCCCTGTGAAAGGGTCATTCAACCGCCAAAGGGGTCTCGACCCACAGGTTGAGAACCGCTGTTCTAGAGAGAGGGGCAGAGAGAGAGACAAACACTGATGTGAGAGAGACAGGACCTGCTGCCTTCCACGCGTGCCCTGATCGGGAATCGAACCCGCAACCTTTCAGCGTACAGGACGATGCTCCAACCAACGGAGCCACACGGGCAGGGCCCCGCTCACCAGTTTTGTCGCCCAGAAGGGCCGGCAGCTACTTCAGAGCGGAGACAACATGTTTGCACGGGATAAACCAGGGTCCAAGAGATTGCCTCCTGGCTTAAAAAGCAACAACAAAAAACTAGTTAATTCGTCTCCTAAAGAAAGATTTCTATTTCTGATTTATTTCCTCCTGCAGGCGGCGCGGGGAGGGGAGGTCACAACACTGCCGCCCACCACGGTTCATGGAGACCCAGGGTCCCTGGAGGAAGCTGATTAGCGTGCGAGGCATCCCGAAGCTAGTGTCAGAATGAAAACTCGGCTTAAAAAAACAAAACCAGCAGCAACAAAACCCACAAAAGAACAAATTCAGCTTCAGTGTCCCCTCCATTTCAGCCCCAGAATGTCTCCTGGACAAGGCGGAGCCCGCGGGGCCAGAGGTTAAGTAGACGCTGCCCTTCATTGGGCTGGAGCCGCTGGGAGCCCGAGCCCTGGGGACACAGGTGCGGCTGGACTTGGCCATGTGACGGCCAGCTCTGTCCCCCCCTGAGGCGCGTGTGCCCTGCTGTGACCATCAGCCCGCTTTCCACCCTCAGCACAGAGTCTGCAGGGTGCCCGCAGGTAGAGAAAGAGAGTTCGGGTTTGGGGATCAGACACCCTGGGGTTCAGATCCCAGCTCCTCCACTAACCTGCTCCGTGGCCTCGGCCAGGTGGGGCGGCGTCTCAGCCCTGACGCCTCCTCTCAGTCCCCGTGGGGAACCTCGCCAGGCGGTCGCCTCTCTCCGCTCGTCCAGCCTTTGGCTTGATGCCCGCTCTGTGCCGAGACCCAGCGTTCGCATCGCATCCTGACCAGGCCACCGCGGGCTGCAGGGAACGACCCACTCGCAGCCCATGGCGTCCTTCCGGGTCGTCCAGATGCATTCAGTGAAGAGCCATTTAAAACCACAGCCCAGGAGCCCGAGGGGCGAGGCAGGGCGCCCCGTGCACGCATGCGCAGGACGCTGCCTTCCGCAGGGAGGCTGAGCGCCAGGTGCACAAAGGGGCGCCGCCGCCAATCGGATCTCGCCACCCACCTGGGCAGGTGCGCGCCGAACAGGGCCAGCCAACGAGCAGCCCTTCCAGGAAGACACAGTTCGAGGCCCGGGCCCTCTGTGCGCAGGCCGCTCTGAAGTCACCGTGCACTCAACGCCCAGGCCTCTGCTTGTGCTGTGAGCGCCTTGACTTCCAAGTGCGCTTCCCGCCAGGTCAGCAGGAAGGGGCCCCGAGGGAGTGCCATTCCCAGCGCACCTGTGGGTGCGGTTGCACTGGGCGGAGCTATTTTGAACCAGGTATTCCGGGCCCTTCCTTTGGTCCCGCCCACACTGGGAACACAGCGATGAATAGGAAATGGTAGCCGACCTTCCAGCTCATTTCTCTCCATGGCCTGAGGCCTGACCACGTGCCCGGCTTCACCAGAGTTCTTATTCCTCACAACAACCTCACCAGGTGGATGTCGCCTTGTGTTATAGCCGAGGAGTAGGAAGTTCAGAGGTCAAGTAGGGAACTCAAGGCCAGGCAACCTGCAAGGGCTGCCGCCAAGCTTCAGGGGGGTGTTTCACAGCGAGCCCCACATTGTGCAAGTGCTCGGAGCTGCCTTTCGGTCACCGAGCCTGGGCTAAGTAGATGGGAAGACAGAAAACCTTCAATCTTGTCCAGGCCATGCGAGCCCATGTGTGGAGACTCAGGGGTGGGGAACCTTTTTTCTGCCAAAAGGTTCCATTGGAACCATTTGGATATTTATAGCATCATTCTTGGGCCAGAGTTTAAATAGATGATGCTCTTTGTTATCAATTTAAAAATTGATACAAAGGTCTCAACTTAAAAAAATGAGCCTGCTCTATTTGGCCAGACATTTCATTAACCCACTCCTGATGCCTTGGCAGGGCCAGACCAAAGGATTTCACGGGCCTCATGGAGCCCTCGGGCTGGGCGTTCCCTCCACCCCTCCCCACCTAGTCAAGGCCGAGGGACAGATGCTGTAACCGAAGTCTGAGCAGGACGGCGGGAGGCCAGAGCCTGTCTGCCAGCGGCTGGACACGCGTGCTCCTGGTTTCCTAGCTCCTTTGCAAATGGGAGGGATTAGTGTGGCCGGAGGGGTGGGCACCCTTGCCGCCCTCTCTCTCCATGTCTATGGGGAGGGAGAGGAATGGCTGCGCTCAGTGAATTCAATCCCTGGTCCTCCTCCAGCCAGGCTCTGCCTGAGGGATGGTGCCACTGTCCCCACCCCACCCGCTGCTGCTGGAGCAGAGAAGAAATCAATAATGGAGACGGAAGTGTGCACGAGCAGGCTGGGCCCGGCGAGCGGAGGGATTGTTGCTTCCTCCATTTGGCTCAGATGGTCCTGTCCTATGGGGGAAAACAGCTGTCCTTGGGAGAAATGCCAGCTATAGGTCTGCTAATAAAAGAACTGGCAGCTCACAGCCCTTGCCGATGAGGAAACTCGCACCGGAGAGGCCCAGCTCACTCTGGGCCAACAGACTGGAGCCCATCAGTCCAACCGCACCCATCCCCCACCCCTTCCCAGGCTTGTAAGACGGGGCAGCACCCGGCTGGCTGAAGCCTGCACCCAGCTCTGAGAACAATCCGGCAGGAGCTGAGGCCCCTGGAGGGACTGGTGAACTGACAGCAGCCATTGCCACCTGCAGCTGCTGTTTCCTGAGAGCACCTGCTGGTTCCGAGGCAGCTGGACCGTGTGGAGACTCGAGGGATCTCACACCCAAGGCTCCCCCAGGGCTTTGCACAAAGGGAGGCAGCTCAGGTCGGGATGCTAACAGCAAAGCCAAAGCCAAAGCCAAAGCCCCCAAAGACAGACAGAACCTCCTGCGGCCTCTCTGGGCTGAGACAACGACTTGCCCGGCTCTTGAGAGAGCCGCACGATAGAAATACTGCAGACAGGCGGCAAATAGACTGGTTCTTATTAGAATTGAAACCGAACCGTGACTCAGTCACGGTTATTGGAGTTAAGTTGTTCAATACTTCACTCTATCTGTTCCGCAGAAGAGAGGGTTAACTCCACCTGGCTGGAAAGAAGACATTATCTAGAGCAGCGGTTCTCAACCTTCCTAAAACTGCGACCCTTTAATACGGTTCCTCATGTTGTAGTGACCCCCAACCATAAAATTATTTTCGTTGCTACTTCATAACTGTAATTTTGCGACTGTTATGAATCGTAATGTAAATATCTGATATGCAGGATGTATTTTCATTGTTATAAACTGAACATCATTAAAGCATAGCGATTAATCACAAAAAACAATATGTAATTATATATGTGTTTTCCGATGGACTTAGGCAACCCCTGTGAAAGGGTCGTTCGACCCCCAAAGGGGTTGCGACCTACAGGTTGAGAACCGCTGATCTAGAGCCTTTCCTGTACTTTTAACACAACATTTGCTATTTCTTTAAAAAATTACTCCAAAAACAGAAAGACTATATACTAACTGAAAACCAAGAGAAAAAGCAGGCAACAGAAACAGACCTACTGCTAACCCAGAGTTTTCAGTGTGATCTGGTCCAAGTTTATCCAGGTATCAAAAATGTCATTTAGTGTGCCACGCCAGCACAGCCAAGGGTGATCCCGAGTGGGGGTGATGAAAGGATTAAGAAAAGACAGACAAGAGAATGAAAGCTGGGTCTTGGTGGGACGCTGCCTCCCTGATGAGGAGACAGTGCCCACAAGCCGTGTCTTTATTTTATAGCAGATGCCACGAGGCAAAGTAGGGGCGTGATCACGTTGTTTACAGCATTCTCGTGAGTCTCAACCCTACTCAACTACGTGCACCTGAACTCTATCACAAGGCACGTGGGGTCACGTGTTCGGAACACAGGTTCAAGCTTACAGCTATAGCTGTTGGCTATAATTGTGCTGGGAAGGCTCTGCCCTCTAGCTGGGACTTGCACGTGGCCATGAGAGTACTGTGCCTTCTCATTAGTCCGAGGCTTGAACCTGTCCAAACACTGTAGCCGCGCTCCATATACCCCCTTTTACTTTTGTTTTTAAACACTCCCATTTACACTATCCAAAACACTCTAAATAAATTATTCAGCATCATCAAAACATCAAAACAGACTTCTGGCTATTCACAAAACCATAAACACAGCAATGTTAACAAAAGAACAAAACTCTGGCTAATAACAAAGCGATCCCAATGCAAAACCAAACTACAAACATGTTAACGTTTTCAGGATATCTTACTCACAGTCCTTAGATTTAGCTCCGCAAGATTTTACAGAAAACTGACAGTTCACCAATGCTAGCATAGCTTCCACTTGCTTTTCTAACATCTGCTTGGCCTCAGTCGCCATCTTCTTCAGCTGACTCCATGCTGATACCTCGGTCACTAGCGTAGTAAGATGCCGCTGATGTGAAGATGTCGTAGATGCAAAACTAGTCCCCTGGATCACGCTGTTTGGACGGTTGACCTTGACACTGAGTCAGCACCAGTCCCAGTCAAATCAGCCCTGTCTGGTCCCTTCTCAGTCTCTTTCTTTAGCCGCTGCTGCATGGAAACGAGCAACCCTCAGTCCTGCGGAGCTGGAGACCTCCAACTCTGAGTCTGGCGTGTCACACAGACCCAAAGTCCCAGGGAGCTATCAGGTCGCACAAAGATAACCAAAGCCCCAAAACAATGCAACTGCTGCAAGAGCTTACAATCTAGGTCTAAAACAAAAATTACTTCCTTAAACATCAACCACAGCCATCTTTTACTTTATAGTGGCTTAAACAAAAGCTAGATTTCTACCTTATTTTGTACCTCCTAATTACTTATTTTCT
>NW_005362753.1:215410-215652 GCF_000412655.1 Myotis brandtii | reverse complement strand
TATTTATTTCTCTACCTCTAACTATGAACTATAGGTCGGCTTGGCTGCCCTTGCCCGAACCTTCCTGGGTTGCAACCCCCGCTTATTTCTCTATTTCTACAGCTTATTTCTACTTATTTTCTACCGCTCATTTCTACCTCTTATTTTCTACCGCTTACTTCTCTATTTATTTGTCTATGCTAACATAGCCATAAACATGGCTGAAGGAGTAGCTTCCACTCCTTGCTTTTCTGCTATTTGCT
>NW_005362753.1:206676-214787 GCF_000412655.1 Myotis brandtii | reverse complement strand
ATTTCTACCTTAGAAATTTAAAAATGCTTCAATTAAGCATTGTCCCATGTTTTACACCGAGCTAATTTACCACACCTCGGCTGGCTCCGTAGCTTACTTTTGTTTTTTGGCCTTCGTACCCATGTTTTACACCGAGCTAATTTACCACACCTCGGCCCCGTAGCTTACTTTTGTTTTTTGGCCTTCTTATCTTACTCTCTGCGCGCGCCTTGGAGCAACCTTTCACCTGACCACTTTTTAAATTCCCCCCGAACTCAGGCCTGTTCGGACGCCACTTGTGCCGCGCCAGCACAGCCAAGGGTGATCCCGAGTGGGGGTGATGAAAGGATTAGGGGCGTGATCACGTTGTTTACAGCATTCTCATGAGTTCCAACCCCACTCAACTACATGCACCTGAACTCTAGCACAAGGCACGTGGGGTCACGTGTTCGGACCACAGGTTCCAGCTTACAGCTATAGCTGTTGGCTATAATTGTGCTGGGAAGGCTTTGCCCTCCAGCTGGGACTTGCACGTGGCCACAATAGGTCTGTGCCCTCTAATTAGTCCGAGGCTTGAACCTGCCCAAACACTGTAGCTGCGCCCCATAATTTAGGCCAGTGGTCGGCAAACCGTGGCTCGAGAGCCACATGCGGCTCTTTGGCCCCTTCAGTGTGGCTCTTTCACAAAATACCAGCTCTTCCACAAAATACCGACTTCTGCGCATGGGCCACGAAGTTTCAATTGCACTGTACATGCGTGCCTGCACGTGGTATTTTGTGGAAGAGCCACACTGAAGGGGCCAAAGAGCCACGGTTTGCCGACCTCGGATTTAGGCCATTACAAACAATTCAAACAATATAATACATTTCCTAGCAACCTTCAAATAGGTTATCCAGAATATTTTTGTTGGAAAACACTAAAAGTATTTCCCATTCCTACACTAAATTAGGCGTGCAAAAAATCCTGGACACAGTATTTTAGTAAGTTTTCTCAAAGCGTAAGAAAAGTGTTCAGTGGGAAAGGAATAGATTCTCCAAACAACTTAGCCATGGGTGGGGTAGGACAACTGGAGAGCATCGCTTTCCTGATTTAAAGTGATTACAGTAGCCCCCCTTATCCATGAGATGTTTCAAGACCCCCCCAGTGGATGCCTGAAACTGTGGATAATACCACACCCCATATCTACTATGATTTTCCTACACATGATGCCTTTTCTTCCTCCCATCCCGCTGGCCTGTCCGCAATGGGCTCTTCCTGTATTCCTATATCTGCCCCGGCTTACCCCATCAGGGTGAGAAGGAAAATAGGGGGGCAACTTTGGGTGCTTACAGCCTAGTTCAATATCTAGTTAAATAGTAATCTTACTTCCCCATTCTGACTGACTTGGGGGGAGCTGCAAAGCCCACCCCGAGGGCCCGCCACAAGAAGATACGTATATCAAAACCTCCCCACCATGGCAGTTCAGGCTTTGGGTCAAAATCCCCTGGACTAGCAGCGCTGCACCATAAAGGACCTTTCCTGACTCCTCTGGTGCCGGCTGTCGTTCTCTGGGGCCATTTGCCACAACAAGGGCACATCCCTCTGTGCTGAAATGTGCACCATGGGGCTCCTGTCTGCCGCACCAGGCACAGGAACAAAGACCGAGTTGGACAAATGGATACTGGAAGCCCGACACAGGACAGATTCTGGCAACATCTGGGCCACACCACTCTGGGCAAGTAACCATGTCTCTGAGCCTGTGTCTTCACAAGGGCAGTCACTTCTTCGGAGGGCTAAGAGGGGAGTAATCTGTTAACCACATATCGCACTAAATCATACACTGTCCATACTTTTTAGTCCAACTCCCTTCTTTGACTGAGGAGGTGACTACAGTGCAGAAGGGGCTGGTAGCAAGTTCAAAGGCTGTTGGGACGAAAACCCAACCTTGTGACTCTACAGCAGGGGTCCTCAAACTACGGCCCGCGGGCCACATGCAAATACAAATATTGTATTTGTTCCCGTTTTGTTTTTTTTACTTCAAAATAAGATATGTGCAGTGTGCATAGGAATTTGTTCATAGTTTTTTTTTTTAAACTATAGTCCGGCCCTCCAACGGTCTGAGGGACAGTGAACTGGCCCCCTGTTTAAAAAGTTTGAGGACCCCTGGTCTACAGCATCCCATACCTTTGGACTCTCATCGCCAACCGGTGGGCAAATGACCTCCAGCCTCTCATACTGAAGCAACTTCGTACATTTAAAAATACTAAGGGGGCGGGGGCGGGCTGGAGGGGGCCATGGGGGAGAAAAGGGGACACGTGTAATACTTTCAGCAATAAAGAATTATTTAAAAAATAATAAAAAATAAAAGTAAAAAAATTATTTAAAAAATACTAAAAACTGGGATCAATGAAATTTAGGATGTGGTATTTACTCTTCTCTGTCTTGAAGGAAAGGATTATCCAGAAATAGGAGAACAGAGAGGCATCATACACACATTTTATTCTGTTCTTTATGTACAAAGACTTTTAAGTAGCTACAGAGCTTTCTTTCACGTTTACCTTTTCCTTCTGTGGCACTAGCACCGGCATAGCCTCATTCTTAGGAGCCTGGAGCTGACAGGGATGGGGTGCTTGTCACCCTGTGAAACAGTCTCCAAGGAAAGTAGAAATGTTGAAAAAAGGCAGTTGTGACTTGGAGCAAAAACCGACCTAGTTATTTGTGATTATATGTCACGTTTTTTTAAGGCCACCCCTCAGTAAGCCAACGGTGCGTGCGTGTGTGGTTGTTGTTTGAAACAGAGCGAGTCGTATTGTTCCTCAGCTGCAGACCAATAGCCATGCTGCACCTCCTGTTTAAATTGTATTAATTAAAAGAACAGGTCTTGGTGTTTGATTTGTCCCTCAATGTTTTTTTGTGGTTATATTTTTTAAAGTAGTCATCTTTAAAAAGTGTCTTTGACTTCTCTAAGAGTGCTGTTAATGCCTGGCTGGCATGGCTCAGTGGTTGAACATCGACCTATGAACCAGGAGGTCACGGTTCAATTCCCAGTCAGAGCACATGCCCGGGTTGCAGGCTTGATCCCCACTGTGGGCCGTGCAGGAAGCAGCTGATCAATGATCCTCTCTCATCATTGATGTTTCCATCACATTGTCCCTCTCCTTTCCTCTCTGAAATAATAAAAAACGTATATATATAAAAGAATGCAGTTAATGATACTTTCCATGAAATATAGGGAGTATCATAAGGGAGGCATATTGAAGTGTGTTGCATCTACTGCGTGCCGGGCACTTTGCGTCGGTTAGCTGAGTCAATATTCAAAGGTCATTGCGAGACAGGTTTGGATGTACCTACCTTATTACAGGGGAGGAAACGGAGGCTCTGAGACGTGAAACACTGTGGGTCGGAGTGAAAAGTCCACGGGGACTCATCCAAGCGTGTTTGTTCTCCAAGTCTGCCCAGCAATAGCGCGGTGACGGCGCCGGCCACGCTGCCGGCTCTAACCCTGGCCTGCTGCTTGCCAGCTACGCTAACTGTGGGCGAAGTACAGAATCTCTCCAAGCCCCGTGTTCTTACGTGTAAAGGAGACACTATTACAGCGGTTCTCAACCTGTGGGTCGCGACCCCTTTGGCGGTCAAACGACCCTTTCACAGGGGTCGCCTAAGACCATCCTGCATATCAGATATTTACATGACGATTCATAACAGTAGCAACATTACAGTGATGAAGTAGCAACGAAAATAATTTTATGGTTGGGGGTCACCGCAACATGAGGAACTGTATTATAGGGTGGCGGCATGAGGAAGGTTGAGAACCACTGCACTATTATATAATAACTCTTGGAGGGTAGATTCTTAGCAGGGCACCTTCTTAGCCAAGTAGCTTATTCTCAGTCCTGGGCGACTCAGCCCTTCTCCTGGCCTTTGCTCACCCCTGGAGCACCTGCCTCGGGCCTGACTGTGGTAAGAGTTCTTCCGTGGGGTCCATTTATACCAACTCTCCCCGCTTCTTCCTTCCTCTCAACTCCAACACTCTGAGTAGGTGCACTAGGAAGGAGACAGAAAGAGAGAAGACAGAGACCCCACATCTGGTCACAGCAGCTCTGCCTCCTAGGGGAGACATTGAAGTGACATCGAATCCAGAAAAGCTAGCCCCGAGTCAAACAGAACTAGTTGTTTTTCATAATAAAGTAAAAATGTTAGTCTTTCCAGGATTAGTTTTTCCAAGGGGGAGGGGTCAGGGAGGGAGGGGCCCAGAAAGATGAGGTGACTGCTTCCCGGGAAGGGGAGGGATGCTGCTGTGACTTTTCCAAAATGAGTGTCTAATACCCACTTTAAGGCACAGTCCGCATGTTAACCCACAAACCTCCCCGACCCTCAAACTTGACTCCACGCCCCGGAGTCTGTCACCTGCAGCCCGCGGTGAAGAAACCAGAGCGGCGCCCAGTGTGAGGTGGGAGATGTGTATGGAACACGGATGAGATGCATGGAGATCAACCAGGATCCACACTCAGTCAGCAGATGCCGAGCTTTGAGGGGAGGGGGGAGGTGGAGAACTGTGAGACCCCCCTGAAATCCCTGGAGAGGCAGTGAAGGGTGATATGGAGGTGGGTGAGGGGCGGCCCAGCTAAATTATATCCTGTCTAAAAGGATAGAGTGCCCCAGCTGATGTACAGATCACAGGACAGGGGATTTCACGATGAACCAGGGGGGATTATCAAGTTATGACACAGTCTATTCTTCTTCTTCAAGATATGCTACAGCTGTGTCTCTTCCAAGGTGAAGGTTTCCTGTGGGTATTCATGACCCTTGAGGGTTAGAGGATGAATAGAAATGAGACACTCAGTAGAATCCAAACAGAAAGGTGGGGCAGACATGGCTTCTTGTGTCCTTGGTTAGTGGGCTGATGAGACCGGTGTTGAGGGGAGGCACCATCATGTCAGAAAAGCACCAGGTAAGTTCCCTAGATTTCAGCATCCAACGTTGAGTTTATAACAGTGTGATTACTGAGAAACGCGAAGGGCTCTCCCATATAACCGAAACGTTCAGTGTAGTCGTTTCAAGGGCTGTTGGCTTTTCACCTCAAGACCACGACTGGTCATTATAGTGAAGGATTTGTGGGCACAATTCCTTGGAAAATGTTCTCACTTAAATTTGTAACTAGGAGGTTCACTCACCAACCCCAGGAGAATCTACTCACTGACACTGAATTCATTGGACTAGTTCAAGTTAACGCATCTGGTGCAAAAAGATAGGAAAAACATCTTTTAGAATTAGCATATCTCTAAACAAGGTTGTTTTATAAGCAAAATACAATGACATTATCAAAGTAACTTCAAAACACAAGAAGGATCGGGGCAAGGTGGTGTCAATGGCATTGTTTCCAACCCCCTGAAATCACTGCAAAAAACACACAGATCTACTAGGAAATAGCAAAATGATTTGAGAGAAAGTGATGGGTATAGAAGACAGGCAAAGAAGATCTAAGATATGCATAATGGAAGCCAACCCCCCCCCCCAAATACTTAAAAGTAAGATAGTGCAGAAGAATATAAGCAACTACTATAGAAAATTTTCCTGAAAACAAACAAACAGAATGACTTGAATCTGTATATTTAAAGGGGACACAACGTTCCTGGGACACATGACCAGAATAGTCAACTCCAAGGCACAGTCTACTAAAAACTATTAGACCTAACAGAATAGAAATCCTTTGGCATAAGGTAAAATGGCCAGGTAACTTATATGGCATTAGAATGTTACAGGATACTTTGAAGCTGAAACATAGTGGAGTAAATGGAGTAAGAGCTACTCCAGAAAGAAAATGTGAGCCAACCATTTTTTTATCCAGCCTAAGTGGCCCTTTGACTACCCTGCCCAACCAGGTTCCCCGGTTCTGTTTTCCTTTGAAGGATCTTGCACATTCCAAGTTCTTGTTCATCTTTTCCCACAATGAATGTTGCACAAGAGCAGGACCTTTGCTTTGTTTGCTGCTCTGTCTGCAGCACCCAGGGGTCAAAGGTTTCATAAACAAAAGAAATGTCACCAGGACTGTCTTAGTCAGTTCAGGCTGCTGCGACAGAACACAACAGACGGGGTGGCTTAAACAACAGGTACTTATTTCTCACGGTTCTGGAGGCTGGGAAGTTGGAGATCAAGGTGTTGGCAGATTGGGTGTTTGGTGAGGGCCCGCCTCCCGGAGTATAGACAACCACCTTCTCTCTGGGTCCTCATGCGGCCTTTCCTTGGTGCGTTTGTGTGCAAGGGTCTTTCTCTCTCCTCCTCTACTGAGGAGCACCGATACCATCATGGGAATCCCACCCTCACGTCCTCATCTCACCCTAAGCACCTGCCGAAGGCCCCACCTCCAATGCACACACTGGCCATCGGCGCAGCAACATGTGACTATGGGGTGCGGCTCAAACAAAAGCTCTCCTCTTCCTGCGCCTAACACGAGGCACCTGGCTGAGCTCTGAGGTTTCCCCTGCTCCGACGTCCTGATGTTCTGTCCCTGAAAGGGGTCTGTCTAGTAAGAGCCCCAACCAACCAAACTCTTATACTGCCAAGCGCCGTGCAGGCGATGGGGTTAAAACAATAGGTGCACAAACCTGTCATGTGTGGGGCCCAGTGCTGGGTAGGAAGACTGGGACAGACAATATAAAACAGGAGAAGTGGGGTTTTTCTCCTACAAATCTCTTACCACATACTTGACAACCTACAGGTATCATTTCCCCCTCTGGGCTGAAGCTATGGACTGAAGTCAGGCATATGTGGGAGGGGCAGTATTTCACACAGAATGGGCTCCATTTACTGGGAGGACTCCCTTTGTAATTGACTTTTTCTCTTCTTTTAAAGACACAGGAAGACAGGAGAGAGAGAGAGAGACAGAAACATCAATCAGCTGCCCCTGCACGTACCCCACTGGGAGTTGAGCCCACAACCTGGGCATGTGCCCTGACCAGGAATCAAACCTCTTGGTACATGGGACAGATGCTCAACCAACTGAGCCACACCGGCCAGGCAGGAGGCATCCCTTTGTAATACCCAGGGGGCTGCTTACCTGCTCAGAGGCAGGGCAGCTGATCTTGAGAAGGAAGCAGGAGGGACCGAGCACAGGGTGGGCTGGGCTGTGACTACAGGTCATGGGAAGTGGGAAAGCGACTGTGGTTGGTCTTGGGTGGCTGGGGACCGTTTCAAGGCACAGAGACTCCTGCCGGGATTGCGAGCGCCCATGTCAGGACAGCCTGGTGGGAGCCAGCGCAGGAGGAGACGGCTGGCTGGGCGGCAGGGGGAGGGGCGGGGCCGGGCAGAGGGGGTCTTGAACACCAGGACTTTTTGGCCAAGACTCTGAAGTGACTTATTCCAGGGGTTCTCAACTCCAGGAACCCTGGGGTTTTGAACATTTGAATTACGTGGAAAAACTTCCAGCCCCATCTCCAAAGTGAACAGAATACGCTTCACTCGTGAGTGCCGTCCCCTTGCCCATCTCCTATTTGGTGGCTGACGTCCGCCCTTCTCGCCACTGGAACCTCCGGCCGGACAAAAGCTGCTTCCGCACAAAGTCAGATGAGTTGTCTTACATTTAATCGATCAATATTACAAAGTGTTCATGCTACATACAACCTCATTAACATCCAGGGGTGTGGGTGCCTATAAAAGGGGGGACTTCCGACCTCTGTCCTACAGAGGGGCTCGCCGGCCTGGCCTCCGGCGAGGTCAGGGGCTGTGGACGCTTGACCCGCAAGCTTCCGAGTGCTGAGCACGGAGCCCGGCTCCTCCAGGCCTTCCCGTGAGCTGCGCGTGAACCTGCGCGGCAGGTGGGACTTTGCAGGCATGGCCGTGAGCAGGCACACGCCACGAGAGAGCTGACTCAGGGGCGCAGGGCCTGGCCTGGGCTCAGGCGTGTAGGCCCCGCTGCCTGGCAGCCAGAGGCGCACAGAGCTGAGGGAGGAGAATGAGAAGCAGCGCCGGCTGCGCCCTGCGGCGGGGGGGGCAGACAGAACAACAGGGCTGGGAAAAAGGAACACAGAAGCATGGACATCTCCACTGCAGGCCAGCGGGACTGCGGCTCCGGGCACAGGAACAGGAACCGCAGGACCTGCGCCAAAGCAAGGACAAAAGAAGACAGTCAAAGGCAAAGCGACCATCTGGTGGG
>NW_005362753.1:201128-206566 GCF_000412655.1 Myotis brandtii | reverse complement strand
CTGGTGGGGGCGATGCGGGGCGGGGGGGCAGGCTGGAGGGCAGGTGGGGATGGAGCTGCTGGGGGGAGTCTGGCTGGGAGCCTGGTGGGCAGGGCTGGTCCCCGGAGGTGAGGCCGGGGTCTGAGCCCGGGCCGATCATACAGGGGGCAGGCGGCTTGGTGTCAGACCTCGGTGTGGAACCCGTTTCTGTGACCTGGACAAGCCATGTCCCTCCTCCAAACGCAGCCGTGCAGCCTCTACACCCCAGCTCAGCTGTGATGATCAGGCGACAGCGCCGGGCACTACCTGTGAGGCGCTCTGCAGGTGTGTGCCCCGTTGCTAAGGGGGCTGCCAAGGGAATAAGGGAGAGAGCAAGGGTCCCCAGCCCCGGGGGCCCTCGGAGGGCAGCAGAGTTGGGGTGCAGGAGGGGTGCCCCTCCTTTCTGACCGGCCGCTCTGACTCAGGTGTCAGGCCCCACAGGTGCTCACCACGCGTGGCTTGTACTATGGGTCTGGCAGCTGCTCAAGGACCATGTCCTCGACGCCATTGATCTATGGAGAGAGAAGGGAATCAGAGACGCGGCCGGGTCTCCTCCACCCCCCGGCTCCCGGCCGCCCGCCCCAGAGCAGCAGGCAGGCACCTCAAGGGGGTCCCAGGCATCCCTCCCTCCCAACCTCCACCCCGGGATGCCCACCAGGAGGCCCTCTAGGGCCGAGGGGACTTTAGTTAGAGACCCCAGAAGGTAGTCTGGCCATTCAGTTCTAACCTCTCTCTAATCTGATCTTTTAAAAAGCTGCAGTTGTAAATTCCCTCCCCGCTTTTTTTGGTTTGTTTTGGTTCTTGGTGCAGAGGCCAGGCATGGGGACCGGGAGCAGGGCCACGGGAGAGGAGGGAGGTCCCGGGCGGGGCACACACTTGCCTCGATGTGGTACACGATGCGCCAGAAGCTGGAGTCGGAGGCGCGGTACCGCCTGCCAGGGTAGAGCTGCCACATGAGGGGCAGCATGCTGGGGGGCAGCCGGCTGGGCGGCATGGCCTCCCCGCGGGAGACCTCGATCTGGCGCATGAGGACTTGGAGGCTGCTTTCTGTCTGGAGAGAAGACGGGGCACACCTTCGAGGCGCCTCCAGGCACAGCTGGCCCCCCAGGTGCTGGGAACCGGGCTCTAGAAGCCCCACCCCTTCAGCCCCACATGTCCTCTCAGGCACCTGGCTGGGCCGGGGCGGCCAGGATGCTCACGGGTAAGACACCCAGACGGGGCCACAGAGCCCACTTCTTCCCGGCAAACCTGGAGTTGCCAGGGCGTCCCATGGGGCCTTGAGCTGCCTTCCCTTTGCGGTTTGGTGCCTGTTTCAGCTGATGTGGGACTTCCTATGATTTTTCTTTGTCATACGTCTCCTTTTATTTATTTATTTATTTATTTATTTATTTAATATATTTTATTGATTTTCTGCAGAGAGGAAGGGAGAGAGACAGAGAGCTAGAAACATCAATGAGAGAGAAACATCGATCAGCCGCCTCCTGCACATCTCCTTACTGGGGATGTGCCCGCAACCCAGGTACATGCCCTTGACCGGAATCGAACCGGGGACCCCTTGAGTCCGCAGGCCGACGCTCTATCCACTGAGCCAAACCGGTTTCGGCTCCTTTTATTTTTTGGGATAATGCGTATGAGGTGTTATGGGTCAGGAAGAACTTAAGCTGCCTCCTGCACACCCCCTACTGGGGATGTGCCCACAATCAAGGTACATGCCCTTGACCGGAATCGAACCTGGGACCCTTCAGTCTGCAGGCCAGTGCTCTATCCATTGAGCCAAACCAGTTAGGGCCATACGTCTCCTTTTAAACAAGAGCCCCCAGGCCCCAGGATCTGGGACAGACCACTTTTCGCCACCCTAGCACTGCCCCTCGATCATCACCTCTCACCTGGACCACTGCTGGGACTTCCTAACTCGCCACACCTGTTGGACGTGTGCCCCACAATATCAGTCCCTGGCATGGCAGCTGGAGGGGGGGGGGGGTGAGGCAACCAAAAAACACATCATGTTTCTCCCTGCTCCACGCTCTCCAATGCTCCCCCATTGCAGGCAGAATGAACTGGAATCCTGACTGTGGTCCATAGGCCAATGGAGCCAGGCCCATCTCCCTCCTCTCCGACTGTCTGTCCACCACCTCCTCCCTGTCCCAGCCACTCAGGCCTCCTCACTGCTTCTGGGACGTGCCACACTTCAGGGAGCGCTTGCACCCGCTGTCCTCCGCCGGGAACATTCTCCTCTGATGTAGGCAGGCCAGGGTGGGGAACATCCTTATACAGCCCGAGAAATCATTTGGTCTGGCCCTGCCAAGGCAGCAGGGGTGAGTTAATTAAATGTCTGACCACATATAGCAGGCTCGTTTTAAAGTTGATAATTTTGCATGGCCTGCAAATGATGTTATAAATATCCAAATGGCCCTTGGCAGAAAAATAGTTCCCCACCCCTGGCTTACACCTTTCTTTTAGGCAGGGATCTGCTGAAATGCATCTATCTATATATAAAATTGCCTAAGCAACAGGCTGATCGGCCAGCTTTCTTTTAGGCAGGGATCTGCTGAAATGCATCTATATATATATATAAAATTGCCTAAGCGACAGGCTGATTGGCCAGTAGCTATGATGCACACCGACCACCAGGGGGCAGACGCTCAACGCAGGAGTTGCCGAGCTGCGGTCACTTGGCAATAGCGGGTCGCACCTGGAACCAGAGAGGAGGGAGCCCGATTTCGGGATGTGTCACCCGAGAACCGCCCTCTCACAATTCAGGACCCCTCGGGGGATGTCAGAGAGCCAGTTTTGGCCCGATCCCCGCAGGCCAGGCCGAGAGACCCCACCAGTGCATGAATCCGTGCACCGGGCCTCTAGTGTCTTGTAAAGACAGATTTCAGCAAAACCCAACTCTATGATATACACAAGGGGCACCTCAAACAGAGTTCTGAAAGGGTTAAATACGGTGAGGGGCAAACGCATGACAGGCAGATGCAAATTCAGACTGTGGAGGGTCTTGCTGAAGACCCACACCCCGCTGGCTGTGGCCTCTCATCTCACTTCAGTTCCCCCGCACACTTACACCAGCCTCCATGACCTGGGGTCCTTCTAACCATCAGGACGATGCCAGCTTCACAAGGAGGGGGCTTCTGTCACACTCACTGCAACCCTCTCAGCCCAGCATCAGGCTTGGCACAGGCACTAGGTACTCTTGCCCAGCCAGCATGGCTCAGTGGTTGAGGGCTGACCTATGAACCAGGGGGTCACGGGTTCGTTTCCCGGTCAGGGCACAGGCCCAGGTTTGCAGACTCCATCCCCAATAGGGGGCCTGCAGGAGGCAGCCGATCCATGATCCTCTCTCATCATTGATGTTTCTCTCGCTCTCTCTCGCTTCCTCTCTGAAATCAATAAAAATATATTTTAAAACACACACAAAAAGTCCTAGGCACTCTTTTTTGTTCAATGACTATTTTTTCCAAAGTGGAAATAGCTTTTTAAACTTTTCTGTCTGTGAAATAATTGAAAACTCATTGTTAAGAAGTAATTCAGCTCATCCTGCAAGGTGTAAGTGTGGAAATCACTATTCTTACTACATACTACATTCTTAGTGTGTGGTCTCCCATGTCCTCCCACCATTTTCAGTTTGCTTATCCATCTTTTGCTTGTTGCTTTAAGTAAACTTTTACATGTTAAGAATACTGGGGACCCCATCCTTTGGCCAACCCATTAGCAACTCCTGACCCATGGTTTGCTAACGGGGTGTTTTGTGCAGAATTTATAATGATTATGCAAAAAAGTCTGCTTTGTGGTTTTGGTGCCATGTTGAGGATACTCCCCAGCTAGAGATTTTAAAAGATAATTCACTTAAATTTTCTTCAAATAGTTGCATTTTTAAAAAGTAAATATGTAGCTTGATTTTTTAAAGAATGTATATGTATATTTTGCAAATTTAAATGACACTAAAGATGCAAATTTAGATGGTGGTCAAGAGCCTGAAGTGCCAACCCCATTTCCTAACTAGCAAGCAGCACTTCTTAGGACAAATTTACATTCTTATGCCTCAGTTTCCTCCTCTGTAACATGGGGACACAGTCACTATCAATACCTTTTTGCTGTTTGCTATAATATTACATAAATGCCCCAATACTATACATTTGAATTTTGCTTTTATACATTTTTACTTCAGTTTACATATGGAAAGTTTCAGCATTTTTCACCTAAGTTTCTTTGAGAAAACACATACTGATGGAAAGTATTGTAAGAGAGAGAGACTCCTTTTGTTTGGTAATCCTCACCTGAGGACATTTTTTCCAGAGTGGAAGCGGGAGGGGGGAGGGGAGAGAGACACATGATTTGGTTCCTCCCACACACGCCCCAACCCTGCAGCCCAGGTACATGCCTTGATCAGGAATTGAACCCCAGACCAGACCCTTTGGTGTGCAGACTGACGCCTTAATCCAGCGGTTCTCAACCTGTGGGTCGCGACCCCTTTGGGGGTCGAACGACCCTTTCACAGGGGTCGCCTAAGACCATCCTGCATATCAGATATTTACATGACGATTCATCACAGTAGCAACATTACAGTTATGAAGTAGCAACGAAAATAATTTTGTGGTTGGGTCACCACAGGAGGAACTGTATTTAAAGGGCCAGGAGGTTGAGAACCACTGCTCTAATCACTCTGCCACACCGGCCGGGTAGGAGATGTATTTCTTTAAGAAAAGTTAACAGGAACTGAAGTTCCATCTTGGGTCATCACACATAAAACGTTGACTCAGGACGGGCGGTTAGACCACTGTACTATCTGCACACGTTTGTGGGGTCTGTTTCTCCCCAAAGCATCAAGGAGGAATGAAATACCCCAAACCCTAGGGCAGTGGTTCCCTAACTTGCTTGACCATATCTGCCCCGGGTCCCTTTAAAACCCAGATTTCTGGGGCTCCCCGAGGAGACTCCAATGATGGACCACGTGTGAGAATCACTTTAGAGCAGCGGTTTTCAACCTTTGCCATCTCCCGGCCCACGCACTACTTACTGAAATTCTGCAGCACACTAAAAAACATATTTTTTTGCCGATCTGATAAAAAAAAAAGGTACAATCTTGATTCTTTCTCACTGGACGGCTGTCGTTGAGTTGGCTGTTGTCGGCTTTTTGACAATCTGAGGGCAAAGAGGTCCGTGCCCCGGGTGCGCGCCGAGTGCGCGCGTTTTAACCATTCCTGCCGCCCACCCTTGCTGCGGCACACGGGCTGGGAACCGCTGCTTTAGGGCTGTCATTCCCATTTTACAGGTTAAGACTCCGAAACCCAGGACATTCCTCTTTCACTCAAGATCACAGTCACACACTTCAGAGGCGCGGGGCCCCCATCCTCTGGACCGCACCCCGTTTCCCACGCCCCTCTCCGGCCGGGAGAGCGCCTCACCCCGCGAGCCCGGCT
>NW_005362753.1:193756-200552 GCF_000412655.1 Myotis brandtii | reverse complement strand
ATGCTCACGGGGACCCTGGCAGCATCCAGGAGCACAGAGCGAGCCCCCAGACCAGGGCGTCCTCAGGCCCCCACCCTCCCTGATGGCGCGGTACCCCGGCCTGTGGCCTTGGCCCTTCTTTCCGAGGTGCCCCCGTCATCCGCCTCTGGGACCCCACTGTCTGAGTCAGCTACTGTGTGTGGCCCGTCAAGCCACACCCCAGCCCGGGACTCGAGCCTCTGCTTGGAACTCCCAGTCCACGCCAGGCGCCCCACCTCTTCGGGGACCAGGACAGACCTGGGCCAGCCTGCACCGGCCCGGGTTCAGGACGTCACCTCCAGCCTCGGGTGTGGGCGTCAGAGTCCATTTCCTCGGCAAATGCACCCCCGAAGCCCCCTCCCACACAGAGGGCATGCCTCTTCCGCGTTGCTGGGGTCATCCCAGAGCCATTGTGAAACCCGGGGGTGAGGAAACATGGCCTGCTCTTCATCGGCTTTGAATTCATGAGTGAAAACATTGCACAAAATAAACACTTCAAAGGAAACCTCCTCTCGCCCCAAGACCAGCGGGTTTGAGAAGTCCCAGGGTTACTGGGCCAAGCTGTCGCCCTGTGAATTACAGCAAACAAGGAAAACAATGTTCCTTCGTTAGGCAGTGACGCGGGCTCGTTAAGGCAATTAAGGAAATGAAGAACAAGGAGAACCTTGTCAAACCGGCTCCAGCCTCATCGCCCACACCAGCGCTGGGAGCTTTGGTGCCTCAACTTCCAGCTCTTTCCTGTCACTCCCACGAGGCACCAGGAAAGGAATCCGTGGTCTTTGGAAAAGCGGTGGAAGGGAAAAGGAGCCGAAGAGCTGGCCTCGGACAGCAGAGGCCCGTCTGGGCTCTCCGCCTGCCCAGACCGGCCAGTTCCCACCAAGGCTCTGCGTGATGGAGATGTAATTGGATTTACCAGGGACGTAAAAATAGGAGACAAAAGCCAAGTAAAGTTTGGAGTGGGGGGAGGAGACACCAGCCTCAGAGCCCCAGGGGTGTTAGGACTTAATAACATTCTGGTTGGTGGCTTTCACGCTGGTTTCCTCGTTGATTGTTCTTAATTCCAGACCCAGAGAGCCACTGCGTAATGTGCTCTGTGGGGCAGGTCTCAGCCCTGAGCTCTGAGAACGAAGTACCAAGTCCAGCTTAAACCGCACTGCTGGGACAAGGGAGAGGGCACCCAGGAGCCATGGGGCCCCTGACCCAGCACATCCGTGGCTCTGGGACCGAGTGCCGCCACCGGGGCTGCCGATCTCATCTGCACCTGACCTGCTTTTCTAAAGAGGCCACAGAGGAACAAGCAGCGGGACAAGAACCAGACCCGTCAGGCGGGCCGCGCTCCTGCATGTTCTGGGAACGTGACCCCCGCCTTTGAAAGAACAATATTCTCTGCAGTTTCACAGGAGGGTAGGAGAATGCGTCGTTCTTGTGGAGGATTTAGAAAATCATGTGAGAGGGGGTTCCAGGAACTGCCAAGTGAAGGATGACGGGGGTTCGCTGGGCAGCTTCTGTGGAGGCCGGAGCCTTCTCCATGGGAATTCCACGAGAGGGGAAGCAGGGCGCTGTGTGACCCCAGGCGGGGCCTCTCCAGCAGGCTATCCGCCCGACACTGGCTGCCTGAGGGTAATCAAGTGGCTGTTTCCTGTGGGAAGTACCGCAAAGCAGTTCTTTGGACTCATGAACAGAACCTTTAGCTGGTACCTTCATGCCCTGCCTCGGTTCCAGTGTGGACTTTGACCCAGGAAATCTGCCCTCCATTGCCATCTCATTGCCACACGTTCGTCATGAGTGGCCCCAGCCCAGTGCTCCGAGCCTGGATCTAGCTCAACAGTCTCTGGCCCTCCCACGACCTTGCCTCATGGGAGGAGCGGACGGTTAACAGATGAGATGGGTCAGCTCATGGCCTCAGTTCAGGAAAGCCGTTGGTTTTGAGCAGAGCGGTTCGGATTCAAGACCCCAGGGGGACTCCTTCTTCAGGGAGAGGATTTGGGTTCCAGAGAAGGGGCTGTGAGTGAGTCCTGGCCCTGAGTGTGCGCTGGAGGCTGCTGACACGCGAGCTCGTGAGAACGGCAGAACCTCCAGACCCCAGACCTACTGAGTCAGAATCCGCACGGTGACCAGGTACCCAGGTGTTGGTGGCTGCGTGGCTGTGATTTTTTTGGGGGGGGGGGGGGGGGGATCAGGAGGGGAGAGCTGCGGGGAGCCCACCTCCTCCCACCAGTCCCCTCTGGATTTTTCTACTGGACACAGAGCTGAGTATGTGTCTCGGTATCATTTAGTTCCAGGTTATCTTATCTACTGTTAAAAGCACTTCTCATATGCAAAGTGTTTTCCTCCTAAAAGAAAATCCTGGTAGCCACTATCCACCTAACCCTCGTTGGTCATCACGGCGCTGAAAGGGCCTGCAAAGGCACCGGTGTGTCTGTCTCCACAACAGCCCAAACCGTTCAGCTGGTGGGTGGCACCCTGGCTGCTCATTAGGGTCACCTGGGAGCCTATCGGAAACACCTGTGCCCGGGCCCGCCCAGACCAGCAGCCCTGAATCTCTGGGATGGAGGTGAGGTGTGGGCATCACTTTTTTTTTTTTTTAAGGGGCTCCTCAGTACTTTAATGAGCAGCCTGGCTGAGGACTGTTTCTCTAAGATTTGAATCACTGTTCTTGAGGCGGGAACAAGATTTATAAAACGAAATAACTGCGGAAGTGTTGGAGCTACCCTCCTGCCGTCAGTTCTCACTGTAAACTTCCCTCACCCCGAGCCCGCAGGTCCGTCGCTTCGTCCCCTCTGCTCCACGTTTCATTGGCTGCTTCCAGTCTTCTGCGTGCAGAGACCCATAGCACCAGGGTCATTAGGACCGTAAGGGTCCGAGATCTTGCCGACATAGGAACTCTGATATGGAGATGCAGAGGCAACCAGGCGGCCGCCCAGGGTGGTTTTTATTCCTAGGTCTGGGCCAGAGTGGAGATCATTAAGGCTGGTGATCAGGTGAGCTCAGGGTAGAAGGGATGTTACAGCCTTTCTCCAAAGGGATGGAAGTTCCTCTCTCAATTAAGAGAGAATCTGGGACACGGATATTCTCATAGAACTCGGGGACTGATCCAGGCTTTGCTCGCTGCGTCGCTACTATCTCTCTCTCTTTAAACTTAATGAAGTTTCCATGTTTATATCCTAGGTCAGACCCTAGTTGTGATAGGGGCAGAAATAGAATACTGGGGACCAGCTAATTGTAGGAAATATCAATCCTGCTCTGTTAACCGTGATGGTTGTGTTCTGATTAAAGAAAGCACATTCCAGCCTGCCTGGGAGTTACACTCGGGACCTGGGAGCTCACCTGCGGAGGCAGCCCTGCCTCCCCATTGGGAGCTGCCTGTTACCAGGGAAAGATGAACAACTTTGTTGCAGAACCAGAATCGCCAGCCCTTTGAAGACCCCCAGCCCCTGCACACCCGCAGGCCTTTGCAAATCCCCAGCCCCCATTCCCTGTAAACTGCGCATTTGGCACACCCCTTAGCCTCCTTCCCCAGGGAATCTTTGTCCTTCTACCCAATATATTAGTAAGCAGATGCTTGTGGATGACCTGCTGCTCTCACACTGCAGGCAGGATTGGGATAAACGCTCTTATAGGATTCAACCCTGTCTCTGCTTCATTGGCTCAAGTAATGACAGGCAGCTCGGACCCACTGGTTGTCCGGTTATAGCGGTATCTTAATTTTTCCAAATATTTTAGCCAGTCTCCCAAACACTACTGAGGGCATGATCTATCCACATAAGATTTCTGACACCACCACTATTGAATACCAAGTCCCCATGTGGAAATGGATCTGTTCTGGGCTCCATTCTGAGCCATTTGCTTACCATTATGCTAAAACCATACTGTAAAAGAATTATGAGTTTGAATTTGAAATACTTGGTGGGGTAGGTCCTCTCTTTTTGTTCCTTTTCAAAATTGTACTCTTTGCATCTCTGAATTTTTTGTTAATACTTTAGGGATTTGGGGCATTTCATTGAATTTGTATAGTTTAGGAAAACCCTTTTAATCCTATATAATAAAAGCCTAATATGCAAATTGAGCAAAGGCGGAACAACCTGCAGAATGACTGGTCGCTATGATGTGCACTGACCACCAGGGGCCAGACGCTAAATGTAGGAGCTGCCCCTAGTCCGCGGGCCTCAGGCCAGACAAGGCCGGTGCCATCAGGGGCCCCCTGATCACCCCACCAGTCGCCCCACAGAGGGAGGCAGTGGCCAGGGGCGGGGCTGGCGAGCGGGTGGTGCCAGGCTGGCCTAGGCGGATGCCAGGGGAGGCTCCCTGATCACCCTGCTAGTCACCCCATAGATCTGCCTTGATCGCCGACCAGGCCTAGGGACCCTACCCATGCATGAATTTTATTCACTGGGCCTCTAGTGCTTTAATAAAATTTTATAACTTTCCCCATAAAAGCGTTGCATATTTTGTTCACCTTACTTCTAGACATTTTTATAGTTTTGCTGCTTTTGTAAATGGGATTTTTTTTAATGCTACTTTCTGGCATAAAAAAAGGCTATTGGATGTTGGCATTGGCTGTATACCCCACATCCTTGCCAACTTCTATTAGTTTTAATGGTTGGTTTACCTGCAAACGAGATAGTTTTTTCCCTCTTCCCTCCCAATCTTTACACTTCCCCTTGTCTGTCTATTTGTCTTTCTCTCTTTTCCTCGGTTTCTAATTCTGTCTTTTTGTCCTATGGCCTTTGGAAGTTGGTTAAAATGCATTGACTTGCAGGAGTGAGAGAAGGTGGGCTTTCCTGCCTTGTTCCTGTCTTCAGTGAGAATTCTTCCAAAGTTTCACCAGGAGGCGTGAGGTATTAGCAGGAAGTTTTGGTAGCTGTGCTTTATCAGTTAAGGAACATGCTACTTCTTAAGATTTAAAAAATATATATATGTTTTTATTGATTACAGAGAGAGGAAGGGAGAGGGACAGAGGTATAGAAACATCCATGATGAGAGAGAACCATTGATTGACTGCCTCCTGCAGGCCCCCTACTGGGGATCGAGCCCACAACCTGGGCATGTGCCCTGACTGGGAATTGAACCGTGGTTCAGTTCCCTGGGTCATAGGTCGACACTCAAACACTGAGCCACACCGGCTGGGCAAGATTTTTTGTTTCCTGTATGTGTTGCACTTTATTGGGTGCCCTTTCTGCATTTATTGGAATGACCTATATTTGCGATGAAGCAGAGCCTGTAGGGGGCTGGCCCAGCACCCAGTCCCCTGTCTTCCTGGTGCAGAGCTCTCATTTGTAGGGACTCTGCTTCCCATTTCTCCAAGTATCTGGGGACAGGGTGGCCCTGCCCCGGCCGTGGGTAAAGCCTGACTTCTCGAAGGCAGTTCTTGGCTTGGGGCAGCCACATGCCTCAGTGCCGGCCCAGGAGACCTAAGCTGGTTTTTCTTTAGATCTGAAAAATCCTCAGTAGTATTTCTTCAGAGGTTGCCTGTTCTCATTTCCTTTATTTTCTCCTTTTGGGATTCTTATGAAATAGTGTTGATATTTCTGCGTTCATCCTCCATGTCTTAGCCTATTTTTATTCTTTCCTTCTCTTTAGCTGATACATCCGGGGAGACTTCCTTAGACTAATCTTTCAGTTCAGTAATTTACTCTTGACTGGTATCCATTATGCAACTTAGCTTATCTACTGAGTTTTTCATTTCAGGAGTTATATTTTTATTTCCGTAATTTTTGTTGGAGATAGGCAAGTGAGGGACACAATTTTAAAACGATTGAAAGAAAAACATAAGAATATTTCTATGACTCACAAACGAAAATGAAAATAATGATAAATTGGAAAACTTGTTTAGCAAAACACAATAAACAGTTGAAGAGACAAGCTACATTTTCTCTCTCTCTTCTCAAACTCTAGATATTTTACAAAGACATTTTCAAACTGACTCAAGGTTTATGAAGAGAAATGGTCAAAAATAAAAAAATCCAATCAAAGGAGTAAGAGCAGTGTCGTATGCTCACAGGGGAGTGCCATCCGAAGGCGGCCACAGGGACAAGGTGGGAGTCCATTCCCTGGGATGGTCACACCTGGGAGGAGGAGGAGTGGGGTGGCCACCGACAAAAGAATGAACTAGAATGTGGCAGCAGGGGCATTTGGTGCCACTGACCGGAAGCGCTGACCCCCACCCTGGGCTAAGGAGGAAATGACATCTGTCCTCTGGATGAATGGCACTCAGGACAGGCGTTGGGACAGGGCGCTGGCGGAGTGACCTGGAAGGAGGACTAGAGAGTCCACACGTAAGCAGAAGGACCTCACCCGCTGGATGCCAGCGAAGCTCATCCCTGGAAGAGAGGAGCAATAAGCCCAGCAGAAGGGCCTCCAACTCCCAGGTAGGTGAGCAAAGGCAGGACAGCTGCAGTCTCCCAGGGGCCCCTTCCTTAGACAAACTCACAGGGAAGAATCCCCGAAGGACCCCGGTTCTTCACCTGCCTGTCTCCCACAAAATCACAGAAATGAAAGTATAAACACAGGTTCCATGAAAGAAAGGCAATGCCCAAACTTCCTCCCGAGGGAAGGGCTCTGGAGCTGCGGGACTGCATTTAACTCGGCAGGTTGCTGTGCCTGGAGGGAGCGAGGCTGCTGCATGGCGATGACGAAGGGGAACGTGCGTATAAGAAGAGCCACATCCTGGGGAAGCAGTTCTGTAAGCGTGAGCACAGGCGCTGCGATCAGCTTGCCCGGATTCACATCCCGTCACCTACTTACCAGGTCTGTAACCTTGGGCGGGTCACTTGCCTTC
>NW_005362753.1:188549-192786 GCF_000412655.1 Myotis brandtii | reverse complement strand
AAATAGCACTGGTCATACATAAGTACTCAATGTTTGCTTTTATTGTCTCAGAAACAAAAATAAAATTGTACCAAGTATGGTCAGAAAGGTGGAAAAGTGTACAGTTAAGAGGCATGGAGGATAAGTTTACAATTCCAAGATCTATTTAACAAGAATTCTAGAAGCAGAGAAAGGAGAAGAAAGGGGAGGCAATATTTGAAAAAACACTTGAGAAATTCCCATAAATAAAAAAGATTGATGTCATCAGAATAGAATAAGGGGAAAGATGACTAAGCACACTGTAATCTATACTAATAAAAGGGTAATATGCTAATTAGACTGGACATCTTCCAGATGTCCTTCCGGACAAAGCCACAGTGGCGGGGGCTGAGGCAGTTTTTTTTTGGCAATCAGGTAGGCAGGCAGGTGAGCGGTTAGGAGCCAGTGGTCCCAGATTGTGAGAGTGATGTCTGACTGCCGGTAGGACATCCCCCAAGGGGTCCCAGATTGGAGAGGGTGCAGGCCGGGCTGACCCCCCCCCCCCATGTACGGATTTCGTGCACCGGGCCTCTAGTAGAATATAAAAGATAAAAGTTTTTGGGGTTTTTTTAAATAAGGAAAAAGAAACCAGGATGTAAATTTCTCATTGATAGCATTGACTACAATATAAAAGTGTTTGTATATAATAATGTGTTTAAACTAGAATTATATATCCAGCTAAACTATCATTGAAACGTGAGGATAAAATGTGAGCAACTCTCTTTCCCTAGACTCCACCTGCCATAAAGAGGATGCTCTCTAGCAGGAAGGGAAAAACTCCAGAAGAAATAGATGAGCTACAAGCAGCAAAAACCTCCCAAAATTAAATTGTTTAAAAACAGTTTTTAAAAAATATTTTAAATATGGAATAAAGTTCCAGATAATGCCAACATAGAATGGAGGTGTGGATCAAAAGAATGAAGAAATGTAAGTAAATTCCAAGGGTATTTTTTTTAAGGTGAGAATAAATAAACTAATTAACTTTAGATTGTTTTATGAAAAAAATACCTTTAAATGTGTAGGTAAGTTCAGGCAATCCAATAGAAGGTCAGAGGATAGTGCAGAGCTATCTATTTTTGGATAGTCTGAATGGAAAAATGAAAAAAATAAAATGAAGGGTTCAATGAGAGATAAACCGTGTAATACTCAAGAGGCAATGAAGCTCTGGTTAATACCCACGACCTACTCTAATTATCCTGATCTCAGGATCCTAGATAGGATGAAGTAGATAAAGAGCGTCTGAACAATCCTTCAGCTGAAAACAATGAAAATTATAGACGAAATGTGTCTTTAAAACCTTTTTAATGCATCACGGAGCTGATAGTAAAGTAATACATCAGAAGCCAAAGCAAGTGAGAGCAGGCATTCAAAGAAGCGATGGACTACCCAAGTGGTTTTCACCCCGGGGACAGAGTCTGAAGTCTGGTGGTCTTGAGCTTCCAATTTACGTTTGGACATTTCTTAGCAATACACTTCACAAATATTTGCCCTTAACTTTCCTGGTTCCACCTCTGGATGGAGTGACTCCTCTAAGAGCACCTTCACGAAGACCCTTCTGTGGTAAACTTTCTAAGGATGAGTGTCCAAGACGTAGGCACTGTTTGTATGTGGTCACTGAGCACTTGCAGTATGGCTGGTCTGTACAAGACGTGCTCACCATTATCCCCATACTTGCACTTTGTAAATTTCTGCTTTTAATCTCAGTCAAAAAAGAGTCGTGAATTTCTTAGGACTCTGTGTGTGATGTGCAAGCGAATGGGCTCTGAGCAGGGCCTGCAGGCTCCCTAAGAGCAGAGACATGAGCCGTCATATGTAGACATTAAATTATCCAAAAACTGCACAGAGAGCTTTTCAGCGACTCTTGAATTCTGGGGAATTTTCTAGATAATTGAGCCTGCTGCTCAAGTGAGCTCTGGGCAGGATGAGGTCAAGGTACCACTTCATAAAGGTAGACATTATTTTTACGTTTAATAAAGAACCTGAAGTCAGGATAATCAGAGTAGAACGTGGGCATTAGCCGTAGCTTGACGGCCTCAGGAGTATCACAGGGCTTACTCCTCATCTACCTTTTTATTTTTATTTTTTCATTCTTCCATTCTGTCTTCTTTCACATCACGTGTCCTCTACTTAACCATTCCACCCATAACAATAGAAAACAAACTTTAAAAGCCTCAGGCCAGCAAAACACCATTTGGTCACATCCTTAGGAACACTTCCCCTCGAGTCATAGAAAAACAGCCCATCAATCAGCTCTTTCTTTGTTTAGTTCGGGGGAAGCAGCCCAGGCAGAAACACCAGGGGCCCCCGGAGATGTTTGACTCTGGTCAGGGCCTGGGATGAAGGATGAAAGGAGTAAGTGTGGGCAGGGGTGATGTGATGGTTCATTTTGACAGGGACAAGGGATGCCCAGATAGGTGTCTACATATGGTTTCTAAGTGTGTCCCTGCAGGTGTTTCCTGAAGAGATTCGAGTTGGAATCGGGGAACTGAGTAGAGCAGGTGGCCCTCTCCAGGTGGGTGGGCCTCATCCAATCAGTTGAGGGCCTGAAGAGAACAGAAAGGCAGGGAAGGGGCATTCCTCTCTCTGCCTGACTGTGTGAGCTGGGACAATCTCCTCCTTGTTCCCGGCCCTCGGGTCTTCGGGCCTGAACTGGAAACTATACCATCGGCTCCCAGCTCTCAGGTCTTTGACCTTCACCACTACCCTTCCTGGGTCTTCAGCCTGCAGACCACAGGTCAGACCATGGGATTTCTCAGCTCCATGATTGTAAATATATATATGGATATGGATGTATATATGATATATGTATAAATTGATAAATATATATCAATTGACCGATCTATAGATAGATGGCTACCTTCTGTTGGTTCTGTTTCTCTGAAGAACCCTTACTCATACAGATGCAATATTGGGGGTGGGGGCAGGATGCAGGGGTCCAACCCTCAGTGCCCCTGGCCAGGAGGCATGCTGAGATCTGGAAACAGGACTGCAAGGATGGAAGGAAGCTGTGTGACCTTGAGCAAATGGCTTCATCTCGCTTAGTCTGGTTGCCTTATCTGTAAATCGGGGTCCGTTGAGCCCAGCTCCTCAGGCTGGTGTGAGAGTTATGCTGTGTCCCGCTGTGAGCCCCACACCTCCAGGCCGTGCAGCCCACCAGGGAAATAAGGCACAGGCGCTGTGAAGCTAATCGCCCATCTCACTGGATATAAAAGCAACACACACGAGATTCAATGTGATGGCCAAATGCAAGCAATAAATAGGAAGTGAAGTTTAAGAGATATTATAAAGTAGCACAAAATCAAATACAGGAGTAGAACAAAATATGAGCAAGATCTGATGTAAAAATCTGCAAAACCTACAGATGGAAGTGAAAGGAAACCTAAAGAGATGCGTCGAAATATTCGATACCATAAAGGTGTCACCCAAAGCCATCCAAGTGCAGATCCTAGCAAGGTGTGTGTGTGTGTGTGTGTGTGTGTGTGTGTTTTCAGAAACTAGACAAGAGGATTTTTTTATGCTCACTGAAAGGGCGAGGGCTATGCCCTCCATCTTGCCCCGTATCCTCCATGTTGGGGCAGTAGCCATGTGCTCAGGAAGGTACCTTCTTCCCGGAGGCCCAGGCCTGTGCTGGCCACGCCCGGGATTTCTTTAAACTGAACAATGACAATCAAAGGATGTGGGCGCCATAGCCTGTGTAACAAGACCCGACTTGTGCCTGGCCAATCGGCAGGGCCCACGGTCATCTCTCCTCCCCTCACTCCACCCCCCTATTAAAACCCCATTTTTTCCCACGGTCAGCTCTCTCCTCTTGCCGTTGTGTCGGAAGAGGCTGGGAGCCAGACCCGGGTCTGTAATAATAATAAAGGACTCTCTGCTTTTGCATCGGACTTGGCTGGCTCCCTGATGGTCTATTGGGGATCTTGAAATCTGGGCATAACATTTGGGGGCTCGCCGGGAGCCCCAAGACCCTCGAGGGACCCCCAATCCGTAGAGTCTGACTGGCCGCGGTAAGTGTCTGTGTGTTGTGTATTCTGTTCTGTGTGATATATGTTATCTCTAAGGGACTTGTCCTGTATCTGGAGGAATGGCTTCTAGATGGTATTCACCGTCTCTGGGACTTCCGGAGGGAAGTCAAAACTCAGACTGGCTAAGGGTTCGAATCTGGCCTATCTTTTAAAAAAGGTAGAAGAGAAGCATTCCTAGGCAGTTTTCTACTGCC
>NW_005362753.1:185834-187245 GCF_000412655.1 Myotis brandtii | reverse complement strand
GACCATTTTGAAATTTAGCAGCTATGCCAGGCTTATTGGCTGGAAACTTAAAACTTTTAAGTTCAAATCATCTATGGGGCAGGAAGTGTGCTTGCCTCATGGATTTATTTTTAAGCTAATTTAATAAATCTAGAAAACCCTGCTTTCCTTAAACTAAGGACAATTAAAGGTTATGTCAAAATCTTTAAAAAGAGACTGATAGCAATCCAATTCCTCCTAAAGTACTATTATTTCAGGTAGAAACTGTGGTTTCATATTGATCTTAGAGAGCAAATTTTTCCTTTACCTGGGAGGGACAGTGCAGCTGTCCCAGGATCGAAAGGCTCCAGTTAACTTGCCAACTCAGTGTTCTGAAGACCCAGGACATGCCTAATTTTAACCTAGGTTCTAGATAATGTGTTTACCCAAAACTGTGGTTTAGATTGCATACTGTCTCTGCTTCTGTGGATTGATCTGTCTTTATTGCTTAAATATGTATCTTTATTGTCTAAAATTGTTTAACTAGTGAAATTTCTGTGTCTCTTAAAAAAAAATTGAATGTATTGCTGATCTGAGGAATGTTAATTATTTACATGTCACCTAAAAATTAAGGCTGAGTTCTAACTAAGTGGAAAGCATGGCTTTGATGTAATGGGAAGAAAGAAAAATATTAAATGGATAATAGGCCAGTGAGCTGGGACTGGTCACTGGTGGTGGATTGTGAGAAGGGCTGGACGTGGCCTAACTTCTCCTTCCTTGGTACCCCTGAAACGTCAGAGGGTACTTCTGGCCTTGGTTTTCCAATGTGTTTAGTCTGTCAATTTTGTTGTTTAGTCCGAAATCCTCTTAAAGGATATTGAATGATTCTTTCCTTCCTCTTAAACTTTTGGGGGATTATGTATAAATGTAGCATGCACCTCAAAATTCTTAATGAGGAATGTATCTAGTTGTCATGTCTATTTAGTCTTGATTTCCTTGTTCAATATGAGTACCGTTTCTATCTGGTTGAGACATAGGTCAAGAATCCTGTCCTGGGATGTGGGAAAGGGAGGCCCCCACATCTGTTCCTGTCAGGCCCCCATCAGGGGACTTGGGCGATGTTCCTGTATCTGCTCAAGATCCCAAGACTGTAAAAGTACTTGTTCACTGAAAGGGTGTAAGTGTAAATGTTTATTTGATGTTTGTATGTCTACTTAGGTATAATTATTTGTTCATGTAAGTGTGGAAACCTGCGGAAAAAAAAACCACGCACTTGATTTCTTTGAGGCTGAGTGCTCTGACAAATAGCAAAGCGCCCTGAGCGGCCGCCCTAAGGGCGCTTGCTCTCTGTCAGAGGTGGAATCGGCCCGCCTAACTAGTAAACATCTCTGTCTGTTTGTTTGCTGGGAACTTTGATTTGCTATGTGATATTCTGTGCTGGGTTGGGATTTTG
>NW_005362753.1:184671-185202 GCF_000412655.1 Myotis brandtii | reverse complement strand
GCAGGCCACCCCCTATCATTCCTAACCTTAAAGCTGACTTTCTTGCTGCGAGAACTATCTCTTTCCTTGAGAGGGCTCCAGAGGGCGCACAAGGACATTTGGCCGTGCCTCCACGCCATCTACGAGACCAGCCCAACCCCAACTCCTCATCAGCACAGACCAGGAGATTGGGTCTACATCAGAAGGCACCACCAGGAGACCCTACGTTGGAAGGGTCCCTACACCGTGGTGCTGACGACCCCCACCGCTCTCAAGGTAGACGGCGTCTCGACCTGGGCCCATCACACTCACGTCCGGTCAGCGGACCTATCCGTGATCCGGGAAGACTTCGTCACCAAATGGAGCGTCGATCGAGATCAACGCAACCCGCTCAAGCTCAAGCTACGGCGTGCTCGACCTGCCTGATGCCGGTAACATTGAATAGACTTAGATAATGCCTGCGTCTTCATGGACATGGCTACAATTCATAGGAAGGTCAGGAATAGACTTTAGTATCACATGTTTAGTAGCAGAAGATTTGGCTGCCTGAAG
>NW_005362753.1:145178-183642 GCF_000412655.1 Myotis brandtii | reverse complement strand
TCTCTCTCTCTCTCTCTCTCTCTCTCTTTCTCTCTCTCTCTCTCCTTTTCTCTCTATAAAAATCAATAAAAACATCTCCTTGGGCAAAGATTGCAAATAAATAAAAGATATGTTTTTATGTTTAAGATTGTAGAAAAACTAATATCAGAGTTGAAAGGGCGAGGGCTATGCCCTCCATCTTGCCCCGTATCCTCCATGTTGGGGCAGTAGCCATGTGCTCAGGAAGGTACCTTCTTCCTGGAGGCCCAGGCCTGTGCTGGCCACGCCCGGGATTTCTTTAAACTGACCAATGACAATCAAAGGACGTGGGCGCCATAGCCTGTGTAACAAGACCCGACTTGCACCTGGCCAATCGGCAGGGCCCACAGTCATCTCTCCTCCCCTCACTCCACCCCCCTATTAAGACCCCATTTTTTCCCAGGGTCAGCTCTCTCCTCTTGCCATTGCGTCGGAAGAGGCTGGGAGCCAGACCCGGGTCTGTAATAATAATATAGGACTCTCTGCTTTTGCATCGGACTTGGCTGGCTCCCTGATGGTCTATTGGGGATCTTGAAATCTGGGCATAACACTCACCTGAGAATATGTTTTATTGATTTGAGAGAGAGAGGCAGGGGGAGAGATAGAGAGAGAAACATTGATGTGAGAGAGAGAAAGAGGGGGCGGGGGGAGATGGAGAGAGAAACATTGATGTGAGAGAGAATTATCGACCCATTGCCATCCATATACACTCCAGCCCGGGACCAATCTCTCTGGTGTACCCGGCGACGCTCGAGCCAATTGAACCTCCAGGCCAGGGCTGGACAAGCAGCTTTGAAAGCTCACGTGGACGGGCCACCTTGAAGAGAAGAGCAGAGCTGGAGGGCGAGCAGGTAGAAAGCTACAATGGTGGCGACGGCGTGGTGGGCACCAGGTTGGAAAGTTTAGCAGTGGGCTGGCACAGAGAGCCCAGAGAACCGGTCACAAAGGGCTCACTAAGCCTCGGGACAGGCCATCTTCTCCACGGCGGTGCCCGGTGAAGGAGACAGAACCAGAAGGTGTCTCAATCCGTTCCTCACACAACGTTCACAATGTCCCCAGGTGGGTTTAGATGAGAAAGGTAAGCAATGAAGCTGTTAAAGGGAAATGTAGGAGAACATCTTTATGACCCCGAAGTAGGCAGGTTTATTAAGTGGAACATAAAGTCACTAATGATGAAGGAAAAGGTAACACAGTTATACTGTGTTACAGTTAAAGAGGTCTGTTGGTGATGACACACTAGTGAAAGAGTGGAAAGGCAACTCACAAAGCGGGAGAAACATTTCCAGTACATTTATCTGAGAAAGGACTCTTATTTGGCAAATATAAAGAACGTCTACAAATCTGTGTGAAAAAGAGGCAGTCCTATAGGTGAATTGTAAAAGACTTCAACAGGGACTTCACCAAAGAGGTTATTCAAATGGCCAATAGCTACATGAGAATAAACTCAACTTCCTGAGGCGTCAGGGAAATGCAAACTAAAACCAATATTAGACATCACAATGTCATTACCAGAGAGGGTGAAAGGAAGAAGACAGACAAGACCAAGCAGCTGGCTCGCCATGCCCTGGCGGGAGGACTGTGCATGCGCACAACCACTTTGGAAAACTGTTTGGTAATTTCTACTAAAGCTGAAGACAGGTATGCCATGGCCCAACAGTCCCATTCCCAGGTACATACCCACAGAAATGGGTATGTGTCCACCAGAAGACATGCACCAGAATGTTCATTTCAGCAAGTTCAAAACAGGCTCACACTGGAAAGCACTCAAAGCCCACCAATGGTCGACTGGTACTCATTCCCACCAATGGCCTAATGGCACTCACTCCCACCAATGGCCTAATGGCACTCACTCCCACCAATGGCCTAATGGCACTCACTCCCACCAATGGTCGAATGGTACTCATTCCCACCAATGGTTGAATGGTACTCATTCCCACTAATGGTCGAATGGCATTCATTCCCACCCATGGCCTAATGGCACTCACTCCCACCAATGGTTGAATGGCACTCACTGGCCTAATGGCACTCACTCCCACCAATGGTCGAATGGTACTCATTCCCACCAATGGTTGAATGGTACTCATTCCCACTAATGGTCGAATGGCACTCACTCCCACCAATGGCCTAATGGCACTCACTCCCACCAATGGTCGAATGGCACTCACTCCACTGTGGTATATTCTCACAGTGGTATATAGCTTAGCAATGGATAAACTACAACCATATACAACAAAACAGATGAATCTCACACACATAAGGCTGAGAGAAAACAATAGCCCCGGACAAAGTCACATAAGTATGTGGGCAAAAGAAGTCAGACTCAAAGGGGTACGCACTGCATGACTCCACTGACGATTGCATTTATGGAAAGTACAAAAAGGGGAAAAGTTTCAGTGTTCGAGGTCAGGAGAGGGGTTACCTTGGGGGCAGGGGTTGTGGGAAGGGAGTATGAGGAGAGATCCTGGGGGTGGGGGGAGGGTGCTCACGTTCTCGTTTTTGAGCTGCGCGCTAGCTGCACTGCTGTGTTCAGTTTGGGTTCATTCAACATGCGCTGTGCTCCCAGCACTGCACTATGCTCCCAGCACTGCACTTGCTGTATGTGTGGTAGACTTCAGTTATCAGGTATTTATTTTAAATAGAACGAGCACTAATGGCCATCAAGTGTTAAATAATAAAAAAGAGGAGTCAATGGATGCTGACAGATAAGAACCAAAGGGTTGGCACAGGCTTAGGTGCAATGGAGCTGGGAGGTAGGAGTGGCCAGTGCAGCCTGGAGGGGCCCCAGGGGTCTCCTTAGGGGAGTGGCCTCAGGGACAGGCAGGCTTTGGATGAAAAGAAATGGTCTTTTGGGTCTAGGTAAAAATAAGTTTTGAGAAGTGGGTCGATGATGAAAACCTGTTCTTTCCACTCCGAGAAGTCTTCCAGGCCAGCCCGGGATAACTCTCCCAGAGGAAGATTCAGAGGGAATGCCCGCAGGGCAGGGTGGGAATGAAGAGAAGCGAACGTAACCGTATGATCCTTTGCTTCGAGGAGTCTCAGCCTCCTCATCAGTAACATGGAGAAAGAATGCCCCTTCAGAGGATTGTGGGGTTAAATATGATGGTTGGCATAAAAATGTTAGTTCAAAAAAAAGGTCTTTATTAGTTCCTAAATAAACAGTATATTATAGTTTGGGTTTAAACATAGACAAGCCTTTTCTGGACCTCCCTCCCTCCAGATGCCGTGGGTGACAGTGATGAGTATATAAACAGCTGACTGCAGCCTTCCTGTCCTTCACATGGGAACTGCTGCTCATCAGCGCGGAGGCCGAGGGCACTGGTACCGGGTGATTCACAGGGAGGGCTCGGGCTTGTCTAAGCTCGTTATGCAGTTTATTCATTTAATTCCCTGTGGCTGCTCCCTGCCCTGCCTGGATGAAGCAGCACTTTCATTTGAGGACAAGAAGCCAGCTCACAGTGGGTTCTTGAGTCCCCCGATGCCAATTGTGCTTGGTTCATCAGACTCTGCGAGCTTACTCCCTCCCCCCTGAATCCTGGAGGTGCAATGTCATAAGTTGCAGGACTCTCAGGAAACAAGAGATGGAAGGTGAATGCAAAATGTCTATTGGGATTTTACCACTTCTTGCCTGGGCATCTTGTAGCAGTCGCCTAAATTGCCTTCCTGCCTCTAGACTTTCCTTATCACCCTGCAGCCAGAGCAAGGGCAAAGAGCAGACCGTGCACGATTCTGTGAGATGGCACCCTGTTGAGTGCCGGAAGGAGGGAGACTGTGGAGATGGCTGCTGCGTGCTGGGGGAGGAATGATGGTGGCAAGGCAGAGGCAGCTGGATGGTGAGAAATGAACTGTTGAAAAAGCTACTAAGGAAATAGAGTCAACAGGAAATCATCCAGTAGAATCAACAGGAAGTAAGGTAGGATCAACAGGAAGTAGGATAGAATCAACAGGAAGTTCAATTGAACCAGGAGACCATCCAGTAGAATCAACAGGAAGTAAGGTAGGATCAATAGGAAGTAGGATAGAATCAACAGGAAATTCAATTGAACCAGGAGACCATCCAGTAGAATCAACAGGAAGTAAGGTAGGATCAACAGGAAGTAATGTAAAATCAAACAGCAAGTAAAGTTAAATCTACAGAAAAAAAGTCATCTATCTGGTTGTGTGTATGAGTGAGGTGCGAGGAGTAAAGAAGGAAGAATCTTTCCTTGGTGTCTTTCCTGAAACTAGTGTGGGTGGGGCTGCCATTCACTGTGATGGGGAAACAGGAAGAGGAGCAGGTTGCCTTATCCTGCCCCCCCCCGCAATACAACCTACGAGAAAGGCTCCTAGTGAGGTTCTTCATTGGAGAATGGGGTGCCAGAGAGCAGGAGTGAGGGCCTGGGGGAGCAAAGCAGGAAGGCGAGAACCCAATGCAAGGAGGGGCAATGCAAATAAGTTGGCCACCATGGTGAATGACAGGTTGTGTGACTTTCTGAATCACTTTATAAAATGCTTCTCAGGACTATCCCCCTGGGTAAAGAAAATGGGGGGTTTTAGGGGCGGGAAATCAGCTTCTAGCCCATTGGTCAAGAGCGGCAAATAGGGCGTTAACTTCCTACATTTCTGGTTACACAAGTATGACCGCCCAGGAGTGGGACACCCAAGAGAGAAGCCTGGGACAGGGCACGAGAGTGACGTGACCCAAACGCCTTCCCCACCTCTGCACTGAGGGGGTGGCTGCTCCAGGAGCCGGGTGACCAGCAGCGCCTGGCTCATTGGCATTCCAGAGCCATCCCCGAGTGAGTCAGGCACCGCTCAACATCACCTCCTTCCACATCTGCACACATCTGGCCAGAGCTCAGCAGAGCTGGTCCTCTCAGCAGTATGTCCCATCATGGACGGTGTGCGGGAGGAGCCCACCCCCCCTGTTCAGAGGTGAGTGTATTAAAACAGAAAAGACACGTCCCTGTGCTCGAGGGGCCCACAGTCTCATGGGAACGACGACAAAGACACAGTTGAGGTGGGGCTGCCATTCACTGTGATGGGGAAACAGGAAGAGGAGCAGGTTGCCAGGCGCTGAGTGCGCTGCCGCCGATCAGTCGGCATCTGTTTGCTTTGTGTCGGGTGCTGCTATAAACTAAGAGGTTGACCATGACTTTGCTCATTTCATCCTCACAGCAATGCCGCAGAGAGGTCCCGTTAGTGTCCCCACTTCACAGAGAAGGGAATGGTGATTGTCCATCGTAAGGTAGTAAGTGGCAGAGCTAAGATGCAAACATGTCCCTCCCTTTAGATTTATCAAAGGAAGTGGGTGCTGAGTCTGATGGGAGGAGGGGACAGAGCAGCATGAGTTGGTTGGAATAACATCCCGTTGTATTTTTGCACGGGAGCTTACCTCCGTGGTTTAATCAATTCTGAAAGCACAGGGTAGAACGAACCAGTATTGTCTTCATTCTATTGTAGAGGAAACAGGTGTAATGTCTGTCCCCTGATCACCCAGAGAGTCTGCGGTGGGGCCGTGGCAGGACATGGGCCGATGAAGGCCCGGACAGCACCCTCTTCACCCCTGCGCTGGGAGTGGGTGGCTGCTCAGGAGCGGGGTGGCCAGCGGCACCTGGGCTCATTGGCGTTCCAGAGCTGTCCCCGGGTGAGCCAGGCGCCACCAAACAGACTCAGTTTTACCTGTGGTCATTTCCTCCTTCCACAAAGATTTATTTTGGGCAACAGAAAAATGGATTCCTCAAAGCTGAAAGGAAATGCTACTTGCAATCATGCCCGCTGATTCCAGACACAGAGGGAAATATTCCTTCCCTCTAGGCCCCACCTCCCGGGTCTCTCTCCCAGAGAGCCAGTCGCAGGGCTGCAAGCCACCCGGTCATGGCGGGAGAAGACATCTGTGTGCCTTTTGGTTTAAGAAAAGAGAGTTTTGGTGTTTTTATAAAAGGAGAGGAGAGAGAAGGAAAAGATTAAATAAATCTTTCCTAATGCTTTTTGATTGGCTTAATCAATAATTAATCATCTTTAGATGAGGCTGTAACTTGTGGAGTAGATATAATTGGATTAGCTGGAAAGGGGCAGTTGGGGAGCTTTGAAGAGATTAAAATGGCTGTCAGAACCGTAATTAAACTGCTACAAACAAAAGCAATGGTGTTTTTATAAAAGGAGAGAGAGAGAGAAGGAAAGAAAAGGGAGGGAGAAAGTTGGGGAAGGCCAACTGATTTGAAATGAATCAAGTACCCGTGTATCACTAGAGATTGGAGAGGCAAAATCAGACCTGACGCCTTTATCCGTGGAGTGAAGTACACATACGTCAGATTAACCGTATGCCTGACCCACTGCGACAGGTGAGGTTTCAGCAGCTTCAGCTTCACTAAAACAAAACGAATCCACAAAAGGAAAAAAAGTGAATTATTAAAAACAGAAGAGACCTGCTCCTTGTCCTGAAAAAAAAAAAAGAGAGTTTTCCTAGATGAACGGAGGGGCCTGGATTCTCATTGTCCCAAGACCATGAACGAGCCAAGCACGCGGCACTTCCCGAGAGAGAGTGTGTGCACTAGGCCCTGACCCCGCCCCTGGGGACCTGGCTGAGTTCTGTCTCTTCCACCTCCTCGGCGACCTCACCTCCCAATCCCCGAGCCCCAGTCCTCAGGCCAGTGTCATGGCTTAGGGCAGCGGTTCTCAACCTGTGGGTCACCACCCCTTTGGGGGTCGAACGACCCTTTCACAGGGATCCCTTAAGACCATCAGAAAAACACATATATCATTACATATTGTTTTTGTGATTAACTATGCTTTATTAATTATGTTCAATTTGTAACAATGAAATTACATCCTGCATATCAGATATTTACATGACGATTCATAACAGTAGCAAAATTAGTTATGAAGTAGCAACGAAAATAATGTTATGGTTGGGGGTCACCACAACATGAGGAGCTGTATTAAAGGGCCGCGGCATGAGGAAGGCTGAGAACCACTGGCTTAGGGTGTGGACTATAGAGGCTGCTCAGTGGGAGTTTGAATCCTGGGCCACGGAGTGACCTTGACCCAGTCACCTAGCCTCTCATGCTCAGTCTCCTCACCTGTGGGAAGCAGGTGGCGATAAGGCAGGTGGAGAGGACACATCTGCCACCTCTTCCCGGATTTGTAGGTGATTCTTCCCTGGAAGCATTTGGTGAAGCTTTACTGAGCTGCTCGGACCGCGGTCCTCTAGTGTGACAGTCAGGGTTCAGACTGGAGCCAGGTCCCCAGACACCCAGGCCTGCTGCGGGGGAGCCAGAGCGCATTCCTCTGCCTGCACTAGACCCAGCCAGGGGCTGGGGGGTCGTGAGGGGGACCCCGGAGCTTTCACCTGGACTCGGGCTGCGTAAGAGCGAAGCTTTTGGAGTCACACCTATGGCCTGCTCGCTGGGGACCTTGGGCAACAGGCCCTCCTAGGCCTCAGGTTCCCCACTGCGACTTGGAGACCATCCCCCAAGTTCTTGTTGCGCCCCTGAGCCTGACCACCATCTCCCATGCAGCCTTCCAGTGGCTCGTAGATCCCCAGGGCTGTCCTTGGTCTTTTATTCCAAAGCACGAAGCACAGAAGCAGGCTCCTCAATGCAGCATTCATGGCTGCAGCGAGGACCCAGGGCGTCCCATTGCTGTGCTAAACAAAGCAGCATCCTGTCTGTGAAAGACTTCGTAGGGGAGACACAAAAGGAGAAGCGCCCTGGGAGGGCGCGGAATGTGCCTTCCTAATTAAATCTACGGGAGACTCCTTACGGGGAAAAGCCGACACAGTGTATCTCTGAAATTAATTATGATCGCTGACTCAACAGTGAGCGAGCATATCTTCCTCCGCTGTGCCTCTGACTCAGATAATTCTTTTTTTAATTCAGTTGCTCATTCTCTCTCACCCCCACTTACAGCAAGAGGGAGGTGCTCTTATGATCCCCATTTTATAGAGGAAGAAGCAGGCGGAACGTGATTACAGGGATTATTTAATGTCATAAACAGTAAATGGCAGAGGCTAGATTGAAACTCAGTTTTTATTCCAGAACTAGAGGCCCGTTGCACGTAGAGATTCATGCAACAGGCCTTCCCTTCCCCTGGCTACCGGCACCGGTTTTCCTCCAGCACCCGGGACCCAGGCCTTTGCTCTGGCCAGAGCCTTCAGTCTCCGCCGCTCAGGACGGAGCCTTTAGTCTTCGCGTATGCAAATTAACTGCCATCTTTGTTGGATTAATTTGCATATTCTCCTGATTGGCTGGTGAGCGTAGTGGAGGGACAGTTAATTTACACGTTTGTCTATTATTAGATAAGATCTTTACACCACACAGTAGTCTGCTAGGGAGGCCCTTGCCCTTTCTTTAGATGGAGTGGCTGGCACTTCTCATTCTTGTACAATGTGTCTGAAACTCGTCCTTTTTTAGGTTGGCAGTGACCAGGGCATTTGCTGGGCAGTCGGCTCCTCGACAAGTCTCCCAGCTCCCTCCTCGTCAGATCGCCACCTGTAAACCTCTCCTGTCAAGAAAGTCAGCAGCAACCACTGCAGGGCACAGATACAAATACATTCGTGTAGCAAATACATTAGTACAGCACTCATCCAGGTGTTGTGATGCAGCACTGGACAGTTTTCTCAGTGGTTAGAGCCTCAGGAGTTCGATATCTGGTCAAGAGCGCATACCTTGCTTGTAGATCTGACTCCCAGCCTAGTCAGAGCACATGCAGGAGGCAACCAATTGATGTGTGAGAGATACAATGGATGTGAGAGAGTCACATGGATGTTTCCCTGTCTCTCTATCTCTCCTTCCCACTCTCTTCTATTCTCTCTAAAAAATCAATGGAAAAAGTATCCTCAGGTGAGGATTAATCAAAATAAAAAAAAGGTCTCAATAAGGGTGATGGGGCCGCAGAGGAGATCAGTTCCCCTTGAGGGGATGGCGGGCACACATCTGGTGTTGGGACAGGTGACACAAGCTGCTGTAAGGAGCAGCACTCAAATCATCAGGCACGTTTATGACAAGGCGTCTGCATGTGCCTCAGTTGTGTTTAAGGAAAAACGTGGCTGTGAATTCTATCTGAGCTGTCACCATCCCACAGAGCACACAGTGCCCCACATTTCTATTGTTTAGCACAAAACACGCTGACGTGTCACCGCAAAGTGGGCATTCTGTGGGAAACTACTCCCCATCCATTCTCCCGTGGGAAACTCCCCATCCATTCTCCTGTGGGAAACTCCCCATCCATTCTCCTGTGGGAAACTCCCCATCCATTCTCCTGTGGGAAACTCCCCATCCATTCTCCTGTGGGAAACTCCCCATCCATTCTCCCGTGGGAAACTCCCCATCCATTCTCCTGTGGGAAACTCTCCCCATCCATTCGATGACCAGTGTCTCTTCCATATTGTGGCCATGCCATCCCCTAGAGTCTCAGAGTCCTCTGCCAGAAGAAAGGGGAGAGCTTCTCAGGGGCCAGGCTGGGAGTGACTCCCATCACTCTGGCTCCCCGTGGCCCCTTGTCTGGAGCGCAGAGACCCAGGTACGCCCAGCCGCTGAGGACGCTGGGAAAGGGAGTCCAGCTGTGTGCACAGGAGGAAAGGAGGCAGGCAAAGAACTGGCCAGTCTCTACCACACGCTCCACACCCAGTATATCCTGTTCCCTGCAGGCCTGTGTCCCATCAGAAGGTTCACCCCCGGAGGGCAGAGCAGCTCCTCATTTGGAATTCCGTGCTGGAGCAGGAGGTCTCGGGGCAGAAAGTGCCAGCGCGGTTCTGGTGGCAGATCGGTGAATGCCTAAACCAGGGCTTGAGTTAGATCTTATTTGAATTAATATAGTTTTGAACTAACACCGTGATTTGCAAATGCAATGCTTAGTCGTGTATTTGAAGAGTGTTAATTTGGCAAAGAAAAAACCTTGGAATACGAAGGATCTTTATCCCTTGGGAGCCTACCTGTCCTGACCTTCAAACCAAGTCTCCCCAGAGTCACTCACAGGATGGCAGGTGAGGCAGATGGCGGGCAGCGGGCAGTGCGCAGGTCTCTGCCCACTAAGTCCCAGTAGCACCCCTCCCCCAGCTCTGACAACTTAAGCTGTGTCCAGATGTTGGCAATGCCCCTGGGGGTAAACACAGATCCAGGGAGTTCCCAGATCTACCTGGTTGAGAACTGTGACCTCGAGAGCTCCCGAGGGAGAGTGTGGATGTGAGGGCCATGGCTCCTCTCTCTCCGGCTCTCGGCTCTCCGTAAGGAGCGGCACTTGAATCACCAGGCACTACGTTTCTGACAAGGCGTCTGCATGTGCCTCAGTTGTGTTTAAGGAAAAACGTGGCTGTGAATTCCATTTGAGCTGTCACCATCCCACAGAGCAAAAGGTTGGGCTGGAAGGATGGGGCCCAGGCCAGTCTTGGCAACTCACTGGGCATTTTCTTGGCTCCTCTGTAATTCTCCTCGAGCTGTTTGACTCCCCCCTGTGTCTAGTCCATGATCTGGGCTTCCCGTATTTGGTGACAGCCATGCTCAGATGTGAGGAAGAATTAGGAATTCGTCAAGTGAAGATGTGCCGGGGTTCTTGTTCCAGCATTAAGAAGGGTTCAGGAAATCTGGAGAAGGCTGTGTGCAGATTAAATAGGAGTCTAGAGACAAAAGATAATTTTGAAAGACATTGGGGGTCAGAGGAGTCTAGCTGAAGGAGCTAAAATCTCTTTGTCCCCAGGACCCCATGCTTTTTATTTACACAATTTGTCCTGAGGCGAGGCAGAGATATACACTTCAAAGGGTCAGGGTTTGGTACAGAGTCCATGGTCAGAATGGGGGAATTAGCCTACGGCTGTTCAGGTGTTTGGCCAGTAGGAGGCAATAACATGTAGATAAGGATGCCCTGAGCTGTCTGGCAGCAAACAATCAATTTAATGCATCCTATTCAGGTTTGGGGAAATGCCATCAGCCATTCCCAGATTCAGCCCTGCTGTCATGCTGGAATTGGTTTCTGGCAAAGATGGACTGAAAGGACAGGGAGCACAGCATGAGCCTCAGCAGGAGGGGGGAGACAGGGGGACAAAGGTAGGGATGCACATGTGTCTGCCATTTCCACAGTATGGGAGCCGAGGCACAGGGCGGCAGGAGTAAGACTAGGATGACCCGTTCGGTGGACATGGTGGGACCTTGGATGCCCGGCTCTGGAGCTCTGACTATTCTGTAGATGCAAGTTCTCAAACACGTTTCTTAGAAAACTAGTCCCGTGACGTGCTCTTTGGGAAAATGTCCTGAGGCCACGTGTGTGGGTAACATTCTAGAGATTCCCTACAAAAAGTAGGGCATCAGGGACTGGAAAGTCCTACAATGGAGAAAACTGTTCAGTGTATTGGCTTGCTAACAATTTTTAATCTGAAAAGTCTGTCTTTAAAACTTTGGCAGACACTAGTTATGGGCAAGCCAGAGCCTTTGAAAGGTTTTGTGAAGGAGAGTGACTCGGTAGGCTGTATCGTCACCCATGTGGAGGGGGATGTGAAGGAAACGAAGCTGCATGTGGAAGAGAAGTGAGGAGAGGGTCACAGGAATTGGGGGAGAGACGTTAAAGATGCATAACACCCTGGAGAGAATGAGAAAGGGGATGGTGTCAGAGAGATCGAGGAGGCAGAATAATCAGAGCCATTGGACGTGATGGGTAAGAGGAGAAAGCCAAGGCTGACTTCCAGATGAAACCACACAGATGTCACCACCTAAGCGGGAGCGCTGTTTGACATGTTGAGGCTGAGGAGCCCATGACATGTCACCGGGAAAGGAGCTGATATGTGCACAGATATGAGTCTGGCTCATGGAAGAAGTTCGGGCTGATGATACAGTCTTTGGAATTGTCACTATTGAGTTGGTAATTTGGACAATGGCACTGAGCAAGAGCCCCCAGGCAGGGGCGGGTGTGAAGTTAAAAGAGCCGTGGGCCAGACCAAATGTTAGGAATAACACTGAATGAACGGAAAGAGGAGTAGGGGCTTAAGTAGGAGTGAAGAATCCTGGGAAAGAATGGAAGTGGCATGAGATAAACCAGAAGGCGCAGTGCTGTGGAAACCAAATTAGGAGACTCAGGATAAAACCCAGTGGTCAGTGGAGTCGAATCTAGGGGCCGAGCTTAGTGAGAGGACGCATGGCAGTGTGCCCGTGGGTTCTCGGAAGCTCACTGTTGGGAGCTCACTGGTGCCCTCATGAGAACAGCTCCAGCAGAGGGGCAGGAGCAAACCCATCCGTTTAATGGGCTCAGAAATGAATGGAGGAACGGGAGTCAGTGAGGGGCATTGAAGACAACTTCTTTTGTTGTGGACCAACATTCGCGAGAATAACGGACGCATGGCAGTGTGCCCGTGGGTTCTCGGAAGCTCACTGTTGGGAGCTCACTGGTGCCCTCATGAGAACAGCTCCAGCAGAGGGGCAGGAGCAAACCCATCCGTTTAATGGGCTCAGAAATGAATGGAGGAACGGGAGTCAGTGAGGGGCATTGAAGACAACTTCTTTTGTTGTGGACCAACATTCTCGAGAATAAGGTCTTAAATTAGGTCTCCAATTAGGTCTTAAACAGCAAGCGAGGATTTATTGAACTGGCCAGTGACTGCCACAGGCTTTCTCCTGTAACAGCCCTGAGCTTTGTGCTCAGCGAGCTTTTATCCCCAGAAATCACAAACGTCCTTGATTTACAGTTACAAGGGCCTAATCAGGACCTTGACGCCGATGTCTGGGAGTGGGAGACTTGGAGTTATGCCTGGTTACCTATCCTTGACCCCATCCTTGTTAAAATTTTTTACTGACATTCAATGCATCACACTTTGACAACTGGAAAGAGAAAACAGGGGAGAGATTGGGTGATAGCTGAAGTGAAAGGGACTGAACATGAGGCCTGTTGAAAGGAGGAGTTAAAGATGCAGGAAAAGACAGGGCATTTATGGAGCAAGGAGAGAGGCGTGGACTGGAAAAGGGAGCTGAAAAAGTAGAAGGAAAAGGTTTTGACGATGGTGGGGTGGCCTGTTGGAGTGAGGACCATGCATTTCAGCACCCGTCAATGCAGCTGCACGCTTTCCTCCTGTTCAGCGATGTGGCATAGGAGCGGAGAAGAAGGTGGGATTGCGTCAGTGGAGTTTTGCCCACTGCGTGTGTGTGGCGGTAGAGGTACAGGGGAATCGAGGATTGGGGTAAAAGAGGGACTTAGACAGTCCCCTGTGGAGTAGAGCCCGGGAAGGAGTGAAAAATGGGCACGAGGGAGCCCAGGGACGGGGAATGGAGTGAAAAATGGGCACGAGGGAGCCCAGGGACGGGGGGGAAAATAGAGGCTGAGGAAGAAAGAATGCCCCCGAGGCCTCCAGGGAATCGAGGACTGGAGAAATGGGAAGGTTCGACCTCAGTGGGGAAGACTAGAAGCTATGCCTCCCAAAGGCCGAAGGTCCCAGGCTGAGGACTAAGAGGAGTGGCCCTGGGTGGGTGTTGGGGTGTCAGTGACATTGGGGGCGGGGCGTAAATGAATTGGAGGCCCGCATGCCGTGTTGCTGGGCCTGCTGCAGGGCGAGGATCATTCCCAAGGACCCCCTGGGTCTGAGATGGGACACATTAACACGGGATGGACCAGCATCTCCAGTGCTGGACACACACCTCCTGGGCGTTCCACCTGCAGGCCCCACAGGTACTCATGCCCAGAGGGACAGAGGCTGGCCCCGTTGGGTTTCCCCCAGCAGGTTTCTCTGCCTGGGTTCCCTCTCCCAATCGACGGCCCCACCATCTACTAGTAACTCGGTCAGGCGTCACTGACTCCAGCATATCTCACACCCCGCGCTCTCCTCCATCCTCCCCATCTCCGTTATCTTCTGCTCACACCCCGCTTTGCTCGGTGAGGATAAGGACAGTCTACCGGGCTTTCTAGCCAGGAAAAGCGGCCCCTCCCCTTTAATTCAGCCTTGAAGGCGCCGCTCTGCTGATATCCTTAAAGGGCTACTCGGAGCCTGTCATTCATCGTCCAGTAAGGGAAATGCAAGCCCTCCTTCAGGCCTCACAGCCCTTTCAGTTCTACCTGCAACCTCGTTTCAGCTCCGTTTTCTGTGTCTTCCCTCCTGCTTCCCTAAGTTCCAGCCAGACAACTCTCCTGTTCATGGCCCGTGAGCACTCTGCCTCTCTCTCTTTTCCCTTCAGGCCGCGACGCTCTATCCACTGAGCCAAACCGGTTAGGACTCAGCTCCGTTTTCTGTGTCTTCCCTCCTGCCTCCCTAAGTTCCAGCCAGACGACTCTCCTGTTCATGGCCCGTGAGCACTCTACTTCTCTCTTTTCCCTTCAGGCCATTCCCTCTGCTTAGAAAGCCCTGCATCTCCCTTAATGTGGCTTTAAAACTCGTAGCCCCTTTCAAAAACAGGATCAAACATCACCTCGTCCATTAATCTGGTCCCCTTTTCTCTTCAACAAAAAGACTCCTTCTGTGGATTCTCAAAGAGCTTGGATTAAACCTCCCGTTACGGTTGCCGTTTGCATTTTGTCTGGGCTTCTGGTCAACACCAGGCCTAGGTGGCCATCGTGTTCGGCAGGGAAGCAACAGAGGTGAGGACCAGGTCTTAGTCTTGTTCCACATAGCCCTGCCCCTCCCAGCACACCTGGGCATGATGGGAACTTTGGAATCGGTCAGAGCCCTGGGGGGAATCTAGGCCCCACCACTTGGGACTCAGGGATCCTCCTCCCTACAGCAGGGGGCCTGATGCTGACCTCACAGCATCACTGTGAGAACGAAGGAGGCAACACAAGCAAAGCATGAGCACTTGCTGGCACATTTACAGAAACCGTTCCTTTCTCCCCAAATCACAGCTTTGAATATGTTAAAAGAGAAACCCGGGGAGTGACTCTGATGTCCCCCACGGCCCTGTTCCCAAGGTGACCTGTGTACGGGGCAGGGGAAATGCAAGGGGTGGGACCCGGGAGGATTTCTCCTCCTCTCCTGTTGGTTTTATTTTGAAATGTTCCCTTAATGAACATCTCTTACTGCTTAGGTTAGAAAGCACTGTTGTAAGGGAATCTGCACAATCTGCATTTATATTGAGAAACGCTATCTGTCACTGCCCACTCCAGCAACATTCTGGGCTGGCTCCTGCGTGTCCCCCTCGTCCCCCCCGCCCCCAGAGGCTGCCAGCTCCGCGTCTGTGTTTGCTGTGTCTCTGAGCAATCCCGGGGCTCCCAGATTCCCCACGGAAGTCCCGCCCCCCACCCCCACTCATTTTCCTTTCGTTTGTCTCCAGGGCCACTGCTGCAATGAGAAGTGTTCATTGTTATTCTCCACCCGGGTTTGAAAGGCATGTTTAAAATTTGTCTTTCCTGCTGGGGTGGGTGATGGATGAGATGCACTGAAATGGTATTTCCTGCCTGGTTCACGCTCCCCTTGAGATGGGAGAGCCTTCCTGCCAAAGATCCCGAGAGAGGCAGGGCCACCCCAATCCCACAGGATGAGAGGTGCTGGGCAGGAGGGGGCCCGTGTGACTCCAAGTGTGGAGCAGTGCACGGACCACTGGGTGCAGAGCCAGCCCAGCTGCGCGAGGCCCCGCCCTGCTGGGTCCTTGTGTTGCGACTCCTGGCCAGTGCCTGGTTTCATCTCTCTGGCTCTCGTCTTGGTCCCTAGGAGGCTGAGCAGGCAAATGCGTTGTGTTTATCAGGGACTGGCTACAATGCCGTCTTCCTCAACCTGGGATGCTAGCACAGGGTACCAGCGGTCCGGTGGCTTATAAACCACGGGGATTTATTCTCACAGTTCTGGAGGCCGGGGAGTCTAAGACCAACGTGTCTGGTGAGGGCCACTTTCTGTCATCTTGCTGCCTCCTCACGTGCAGGACAGATGAGGGAGCTCTCTGGGGTCCCTTTCCAAGGGCCCTAATCCCGTTCCTGAAGGCTTCACCCTCATGACCTCATCGCCTGCCAGAGGCCCCGCCTCCCGCATCATCACACTGGGGATTCGGTTTCCACAAATGCATCCTGTGGGACAGACAGCCTCAGCCTGCAGCAGGTGTGTTTAGGTGCAGCTCATATGCACAGAAGTCGCCACAGTTCACCGAGCTCTTCCCTGCCCGTTATCTCTTTCGAGGCTCACACCTGTCCTGTGATGCTGGCATTATTCTCCATGATTGACAGACGGAGCTCAGAAAGATCAAGTGGCAAGTCCATGGTCACACTCCACTTGTCTAGTGGGACTGGGACTTCCATGCATGCCCACTGCCGTGTATTATAAGTTTGAGGATAACTCACTAATGACACCCCCTTCGCTGTCCAAAAGACGAGGTGGATGGACCATCAAGATGTCACAAATGCTGGTTAGAGGACGTGGCTTATGTCCTTGGGTAAGTGGCTTAGAATTGAACTGAACACTCAGTCCGAGCAGCTAAAGTGGACAGGGCACTGGGCCCATGTGGAGAGGGGTGAGCCAGGACACGGAGGACACGCTCTGTGGGCGGGCCAATCCCAGGATGGAGACTGGAGCAGCGCCCCCGAGCCTGCCTGGTTTAGTCTTCCGCATGTGCCAATCAGAAGGGTCACTTCAGCCCCTGGTGACATTGAGGAAAGGAGGCAGGGAGAGGCCACTAACAAAGTCGTCTCCACATGGAAGGAAACGGGAAACACTGGGAGTTACATGGATCATGTTCACCCCTCAACAGTGGAAATATCAAGAGTAAGGAACAAGGGTTCCCACATGACAGTAAGAATCACCGAGAATGCTGGACTCACTGTCAATGCCAGATAGTGTCAAAGGAAACGTTTATTGTGCTTGACTTGGAAGGGACACATTCCTAGGAATATGGGGGGTAAGAAGGTGGGGGGCACACTTCCCCTTCAGCGCCCTTGAAACCCGTCTTGAAGTTTCCTCTCTGAGCCTCTGCCCAGGGAAGAATGTGGCACAGAGTCAGGCAGAATTTTCTAGCACCTGATTAAACGTGTTAACAAAGTAAAACAAAAGCCTTCCTGTAGTTAGCAGGGAGTCATTATAGAAAATAATGGCTTATTAAATTTGACATGCAGGGCTACAAAATAGGGGGAATTTCTTAGAGAGGGGTTTTTGATGTAAAGCTTGTCTGCAATGTCAGAATGTGTCAGAATTTCAGCCTGAGATAAGAACGTACATAGTGTGGAAAGGAACATTCTACGCCTAAGAATACGTTAGGTTAACTTTAACCAATAGTAATTGGGGGGGAAAACGCCAAAACTGTTCCTAGGTCCTTATGACTTTTAAAAAAATCAGCTTTGTTGAGATATAATTTACCTACTGTAAAATGTACCAGTTTTAAGTGTATAATTTTCATGGGTTTAGACAAAGGGAAATAGCCATGTAATCCCTGGTAATAATATGCGCTAGAAAAACTATCTAATTCTTCACGTAGCAGTTTATGGAGCCATTCCTTGTGCTCTAGGGCTTGCTTGCTACAATTGAACCGATTTCATATAGAATTATATTTTGATTAAGGAAGGGAGCGATTAAAAATTTCCCTCGCAGTCAGCATGTTCTTTTAAATTGAAGCCACGTAGTCGGAGCAGCACAGTCGGCTGCAAAGGAAAGTTCTTCAAAAGGGGGAGGAAAAAAAAAACAGTCACTTGACAGCAAAATGTATAAACCTGAGTTCACAAAAGAGCTGGGGATACTGGCTCAGAGCTGTCCTCAGCTCCTCCGGAGCGCTCCCCGCACCCACCGCCTCCTCCTGGCAGCCTGGCCCGCACTCCCGCTCAGCTCAGCTCAGCTGCATTTACATAACATTTTACAGTTACTGCTTTCACAACCATTTTACAGTTTAGAAAGTGCTATCGCATCCATTAACTTATTTAATCTCTTCCTGCTTGCCCCGAAGCTAAACAGGCCCTCCAATGAATTCACTCAGCTTTGGATCAAATCAAGATTCCTCTCTGCTTCCCAGCCCCTCCCTGGCCAAGCCTGGCTCCCTGCGTGGCAGGGGGATGGCTCCCCTGCCATGGGGCCTGATGGTAATTGGTGGCAATCCATCATTCTCCGCGTTCTGTCCCCGGCGAGCTCTGGGTGTCAGTGGCCGATGAGCGGGGAGTCTGAGCCAACACTAATTCGGAACTCCGGCTCCGGAGCCAAGTCCCTGCCGCTCTGGCTGGGATTTGGGGGTGAGGGTGGGAGCTGTGATAGACCAACGCAGGAGAAGGACCCAGAGGGCGTCCCAGGAAAAACAGTCTCTTTGAAGCCTAGCTGTGGGATGAGGGTGAGTCCTTGGGTGAGTAAAGGGTGAAAGTGAATCTCCTTCCATCTGTAGGAACGCCCTTTGCGGCCCAGGACCTGAACAGGGTAGGAATGAACGGTGAATGATGCCAGTCCCCATGGCAACGCCCACGTCCCTGGCCCCTAAGCGTAACCAGGTAGCCATGTTTATTTTTAAGGTCATTTGGGGCAATGACTTAGGAATCAGGGGACCTGTGTCCCAGGACCAACTCTGGCGTTAAATTGCTGTCAGCCCTGGAACAAGCCTCTTGCCTCTCTGCTCCTCAGTCATCTTGTCTGTACAAAAGGGAGCTGATGAGATGATGCCGAGCGTCTTTAGAGCTGGAATCCCAGGACCCCATGGATGCGGGGCCAGGGGAGGAGGTTTCTAGGAGCACCAGCGGTCGGTCGTGTGCGTGGAGGGCTGAGGAAGGAGCCGGGTGTGCTGGGTGGTCACAGGGGTCTCAGCAAAGCGGGACCCCAGCTTCTTCTCCCCTCTGGGTGACCCTGTTCGCTCTTTCTCCGCTCTTCCTCCCCCGGGAATCTCTGGATCCCTGGCATCCAGAACCCTGAGGAATTGCAGTTTGTCATGTGACACAGCAGTGTAGGTGGCAAAGGCTTCGTGCAGACAGGTGTTGACTCACACGCCGGCTCCACCCCTCACTCACTTGGCAGACAGGCTCTGCTTTCTGCTGCGGGCCTGCAGGGAGGGATGGCGGTCCCTGTGTCCGCGTCCAGAGGTGTCTGGGAAGATGAGATCAGATAACATGCACAAAGCACCCAAGTAGAAGCTCCTCAGTGAAGGACAGCTGTTATTAAATACCAATACTATTTAAGTAGTGAAGGAATTAGACACACCGATGTCTCCCCCAGCCTATGGCATAGCGGCTGCGTGGACAATCGCAAAAAGGTGTCTGGACCGAGTATTCTGGAAGCCCTCCCTCCCGACCACCCTGTGGGGAGAATGGGCTTAGAGCAAGAGGCCTGGGCTGGCCCCGGACCCGCTCACCAGCGGAGGGGCCTGGCGCCTTCTGAGCCAGCGTTGCTCGTTGGCTCGTTGGCTCATCCGCTCAGCAGGTTTTCCTTGGGCTGCCTGTGTACAGGGCGCACTGTGCCCAAGGAGCTATGCCACCCCAGCTCTGCCTGCCCCCAGTTTGCCCTGGGACTGTGAGGAGAGGATGTTAGGGGAGCAGTTGGTGGGATTTAAGGCGCCTTGCGAGCATTGGTCATTGTTATTACTATTCGTAATGTGTTACGATGACAATGCACAAAGCCAGGCGTGTTAACATGTAAGGGAGGCAGGAAAAGCCTGAGGCCACTGTGGGAGGGGCTTATTGAGGGATCCGGCTTCCATGGGCTGGCGGGACTTGAACACGGAGAGGAAATAGGCAGCTGAATTGCACCTTCCGGAAGGGCAGGACCAGGTCCTTGAGCCCACTCATCCCGGGGCCTACCCGCACGCCAACACCAGAGAGGGTCTCAGAGGCAGAAGGGAGGGAACGTGACGGGGGCGGCAGCTGCTCCAGTGATGGGGACAGCAGCTGCTCCAGTGAGGGGGCCAGCAGCTGTTCCAGTGAGGGGGACGGCAGCTGCTCCAGTGATGGGGACAGCAGCTGCTCCAGTGAGGGGGCCAGCAGCTGTTCCAGTGAGGGGGACGGCAGCTGCTCCAGTGATGGGGACAGCAGCTGCTCCAGTGAGGGGGCCAGCAGCTGTTCCAGTGAGGGGGACGGCAGCTGCTCCAGTGATGGGGACAGCAGCTGCTCCAGTGAGGGGGCCAGCAGCTGTTCCAGTGAGGGGGACGGCAGCTGCTCCAGTGATGGGGACAGCAGCTGCTCCAGTGAGGGGGCCAGCAGCTGTTCCAGTGAGGGGGACGGCAGCTGCTCCAGTGATGGGGACAGCAGCTGCTCCAGTGAGGGGGCCAGCAGCTGTTCCAGTGAGGGGGACGGCAGCTGCTCCAGTGATGGGGACAGCAGCTGCTCCAGTGAGGGGGCCAGCAGCTGTTCCAGTGAGGGGGACGGCAGCTGCTCCAGTGATGGGGACAGCAGCTGCTCCAGTGAGGGGGCCAGCAGCTGTTCCAGTGAGGGGGACGGCAGCTGCTCCAGTGATGGGGACAGCAGCTGCTCCAGTGAGGGGGCCAGCAGCTGTTCCAGTGAGGGGGACGGCAGCTGCTCCAGTGATGGGGACAGCAGCTGCTCCAGTGAGGGGGCCAGCAGCTGTTCCAGTGAGGGGGACGGCAGCTGCTCCAGTGATGGGGACAGCAGCTGCTCCAGTGAGGGGGCCAGCAGCTGTTCCAGTGAGGGGGACGGCAGCTGCTCCAGTGATGGGGACAGCAGCTGCTCCAGTGAGGGGGCCAGCAGCTGTTCCAGTGAGGGGGACGGCAGCTGCTCCAGTGATGGGGACAGCAGCTGCTCCAGTGAGGGGGCCAGCAGCTGTTCCAGTGAGGGGGACGGCAGCTGTTCCAGGGAGGGGGGCGGCAGCTGCTCCAGTGAGGGGGACGGCAGCTACTCCAGTGATGGGGACGACAGCTGCTCCAGTGATGGGGACAGCAGCTGTTCCGGTGAGGGGGAGGGCAGCTGTTCCGGTGAGGGGGACGGCAGCTGTTCCAATGAGGGGGACGGCAGCTGTTCCAGTGAGGGGGGCGGCAGCTGTTCCAGTGAGGGCTACGGCAGCTGCTCCAGTGAGGGGGACGGCAGCTGTTACAGTGAGTCCATCAGCTGCCTGCGCCTGAACAGTCAGTGAACCCAATTATCTCACATGTGAGGTTCCCTCCGGCAATGTTCCCGGCGTGGGCGCCAGCACCTGAAGAGGGTGACTGAAGGGAGGAATGAAGAGGGTGGTTGAAGAGGATGCTTGAGCTATATCGGGCCAGGGCTGGACAAGTGAGAGCAATGGGAGGGCGGGCAGCGGTGTGGTGGCATTCCACAAGAAGGCAACTGTAATGGTGGGCCAGGGCATCTAGCATAAGACCAGGGGCTGCTTGCTGAGGAAGTGAGGCCCTTGGAGTGGAGCGTGCAGTGAGCTGGAGGAGCAGTGGCCATGGGGACTGGAGTAAGTGGCCTGTGGTCAGGTTTTCAAGGTGATACAATTACTGGTGTTGACAACATCTGGGGTGAGACAAGGGGAGCAGGTGGATTCGTTGGGGGAAGAAGGTTGTTGGAGGCAAGGAGTCAGGAACTGGTGGGCGATGGAGCCGAGTTATCCACACACTGAGACTGAAACTGGGGTTGGAGAGGAAGGCGACAAATCAGGAGTTCAAGTTCTCAAGATCAGAGAAGATGGAAGGGGAGGTACAGCTGATCAATATGGACATCCGCAGGAAGGGAGGAGAGCTGATCTGGAAAAGGCACTTCCCAGGAAGCAAGGGGCACAGGCCCCATTCCTGGTGGGATAGGAAGGTGCCTGTGGAGTGGTTCTGACCAACGGGAAGGAGAGAAGACACAGATTCAGCCCAAGAATGTGCTGCCTGTGGGCAGGCTGAGGTCAGGGGGAAGCTGATGACGGACACACATAAAACACACACACTCAGCACACCTGGGGTCCTTTGGGGAAACGGTTGTCTCAGGGCCTGCGGAGGGAATGCATGAGATGAACCTGAGCCTCTGGGGCGTCAGAAAGTCAGAAAACGCTAAAGAGAGACCCACGATGGTGGGGGTCTGCCCAGAGCCTGCAGCCAACAGAGAGAGCCCGTGACCAGAGCTGGAACAGGCACATGGAGGCGTACGGACTTATGATCCAAGTAGAAAATAAATACCCACCAGCCCAAAAAGACATAACCACACGAGGGAATAAATAAACAAGCAGGGAACAGGAGACACTGCACACAGAAGACTTCCAAAGCATTTCTGCACACGGCCCGCCCTCAGGAAGGTGGAGCACAGCTCCCGCTCCTGGCGTGTGGGCAGCTCGGGACCTCAGAAAGCTGGCAGGATCGGCCTCACCACAAGGCGCCACTTTGGCATAAGGATCATTTTGAGCTGAAGGCAATTGAGAAGAAGCAGCTACAAGCAACCCCCCTGGCTTCCCTCTTGGTGCCGAAAAGCAAAGTATAACGTTGTGAAGGGGCCCCACTCCCTTCTCTACCGGGATGGACAGAGTTCATCACAGAAGACAACTCTAGACTCAGCCCCCAGGGGGCACCAGAGGAATCTAGGTGACAGTGGACTAACTAGCCCATAGCACCCCCATATATTTGCCTTCCTACACGTTGCCATGCCCAGATCTCAAAGTCCCTTTCCTTCGTCTTGTCACTTCTCTACAAAATAAGTTGTTTTGCTAAGATGCTGTGGGAGCCCATGCTCTGACCACCCCGTCCACTTACTCACACTGCGTACTCCCACTTATTTGTATGCACCACCCACGTGTTAATCAGCTTCTTCATTTTACTCTTAATCTGTCCCTGTCCGTCTAATTTGTGGGACCGCAGCAAATAAACCAAAGAATGGTAGAGGTTTTCCTCTGTCCCACCCCCCTCCAAAGAGGAGAAGCTTAACCGCACGACCTCAGCCAAGTGATCAAGGTCAACATCAACAGGGATGAGTACTTCCCTGCCTTGATACGATGTGATTATCTCTGTGGTCTTTCTCCCCAACAAGCCCACACACCCAGCCCAGTCATGAGGAAAACAGTAGACGAATCACAACCGAGGAACGTTCTGCAGTAAGACCTGACTCCTCACAGCTGGCAAGGTCGTCGGGAAGACTCAAGGGGAGAGTCTTAAGAAACCATCACAGCCCTAACCGGTTTGGCTCAGTGGATAGAGCATCGGCCTGCGGACTCAAGGGTTCCGGGTTCAATTCCGGTCAAGGGCATGTACCTTGGTTGCAGGCACATCCCCAGTGGGGAGTGTGCAGGAGGCAGCTGATCGATGTTTCTAACTCTCGATCCCTCTCCCTTCCTCTCTGTAAAAAATCAATAAAATATATTTTAAAAAAAAGAAACCATCACAGCTGAGAGGAGCCGAAGGAGACTCGGGTCCTGGCCGGGGTTCTCGGACAGAGGGAGACCATCTGGCTGAATGCTAAGGAAGTCAGGACAAAGTTTTGCTCATTAACTGTGACAAATGTACCAGGCTGATGTGAGGTGTTAATAATAGAGGAAACTGGGCACCGGGTATTCGGGAACGCCATGTCCTATCATCACAATTGTTCTGTGAGTCTCAAACTATTCTAACGCTCATTTTAAACTGCAGCAGACTGGGTTTATTCAGCACAAGGACAAGCAGTTCTGCACACTTCCTTAGGGTCGATGGGTCTCCTGGTGTTCTAAAATAATAACTCTTCATTATGAAGACCATCATTTCGAAAAGATGACATTTTTCAGCCACTTATTTCCGAGGGCAGGGATGAATATAGTACGTATAGAAAGATACTGAGGACACCTCTAGCTCTAATGATGGTAAAAGGGCCATTGGCGTTTGAGATAATGTTAGCCACAATCATTGGAAACCCAGGCGTGGCCAGCAGACGCCCTGGGTTTAAATCTCACCTATTGGCCGTGCGGTTCTGCACAACCTCTCGGGGCCTCGACTTTTCCATCGGCAGCATGGGGAAGAATCACCTGCTTTGCCTTCAGGGCGTCTGTGAATATGACAGGAGATAAGCATATGGGACATCGTGCAAAAGCTGTGAAGCTCCTGGCCCTGCTCTACGCGCCACAGATGGCCGCTCCCCAGCGAGTCCGGCACCATTGGAGTCATCGGGCTGCTCCGGCTTCCGTGAGCACACAGATTGCCCAAGGATCTGAGTGACGTGCAGATTCCGATGGAGCTGGTCGGTGTAGACGCTGCACCTCTCCCAGGCTCCCGGGGACCCACGGTGAGCAGTGAGGACCTAAGCAGCGGGTCCTGGCCGAGACCACATGCGTCCTTGGGCACGTGGCCTTCCCTTTCGGAGGCTCACTCTGCCCTCGGTGAGACAAAGCAAAGGAATGACACATAGAAACGAAGGGTTCCTTTTCCGAGAGTGAGGCCACCCTGAGCTGCCCGGCTGCCTCTCTGCACACTCAGGGTCTGGAGGCTCCGGCAGCGGCCACACGTGCCCGCTCCCTCCCTCAGTTTCTCGGGAGGCAACCCTGCTCCAGCCTCCCCGGTTGTTGCTAAGGTGCGTAAGGATCATAGCGGGAACCTCGAAGGCTCAAGGGAAGATAAATCCCCTGATTTTACAGATAAAACGAAACGGAACACATCACACGATTCCCATCTGAACTCCCTTCCGCGTGGTTCGTTTGGACATGAAGGGAGAAATAAATCGCCAGCAGCCCCTCAAACCAGCTGCTTCCAGGCGGGGGCATGGATCGTGATTTAACGGAGACAGCCATCTGCTAGAGGCCAAGAAGCCCAATGCAGCAAAATACGAGTCAGACAGAACTAGCCACTGAGTCATTAGAGGCCCGTGGCTGCTGGGAGAGACGTGGAGTTCTCACCACGTGAGCAGCCTTCCTGTACGCAAAGAGGAGCCCGCCTGGATGCTGCGGCCCCAGCAGGAGGGGTCAGAATCCGGGCGTTCATGGGAATAAACAACCGCTTCCGGGGAGACCTATGGGACCCGAGTGATGAGCACCCCTTCTGTGCATCTGACACGTCACCATTTGCCAAATGCGTCCCCACCAGGAAGACCTTGAGTCCCCTGCCATTGCCCCCAGGGGTAGGGGTGGGATCATTGCCACAGGGTTGGCGACTCACTCTAGTGCCCGCAGCCAGGGAGGAGCCAAGTCAAGCCCAGAATCCAGGTCATGGGCCTCAAATGCTGCCACGGTGGCTGCCTCCAAATTAGGGGAGTGTCCCCAAGGTGTGTGTGTGTGTGTGTGTGGTCACCCTAAATTACGGAGAGAATCTAATTACAGAGGTCCTGCCTCTGCAAGATCAGATGCCCTCCGCCTCTTGCAGAAGTGGGAGGGAAGACCCCAAGGCCCCCCCCCCCCTCAGTCGAGCAGCCTGAAGGTGTTCTACATACAGCATCCTGGCTGGGCAGAGGACCAGCCTGCAGGGAGACTGTGACCACCTCTCACGGCTGTATTGGCAGAGCCTGTAGCTCTGTGCCTTGCACTGGCAGGCACTCAAGTCCCTGAGATCCTTGCTGGTGCGTGTCCCAGCGGGTTAGTAAAAAGACAGGCATCCTTGTCTCGTGGTGCGTTGGGAGCAATCAGGAGACAGTGTCACGACGATGCTCAGCACACATGTGGCAGGTGCCGCTTATTCGTGATGCGGACACTCATTGCACGCGCGCGTGCTGAGGGCCTTCGGTGAGCGGGCTGTGCTGGGGGCTGGAGAAGCCACACCCAGGAAAGGAGAAGCCACGCTTCCTCCCCTGAGCGCCAGGTGGGTGCTCAACAGCCATCCCACGTGGCTAATAACCCTCGAGGTAAGAGTGCTGTGGGCCCTGGGGGCCGAGTCAAACCCAGGCTGGGGCTGGGCACCCGGAGAGACATCCCAGGGGGAATGGCCCTGAAGCTGAGATCTCGATGCGTGAGGAGAAGCTCAGGACCTGAAGACAACGCGCTCAAATCCTGGTCTTGTTTCTTCTTCCACTCCTGCTGGGAGAACGGAGACTCCGTTTCCTGGAGCGACCGAACTGTAGACACTCGACGTTCCTGATAAAATCCCCAGGCCCACTCAGGCTCACAGCGATGTGTAGTCGCATCCAGTTTTAACGTGTATTTTCCTGAGTCTCTGCGCCACGCAGAGGGAGAAGGAGCCCAGGGGAGGCCTCTCGCTCCACACATCAAAATGCACCCCTGATAGATTAGAGACGCGCGTGAACATGAGACAATCAGCAGGATGCTGCGAGACTGGAAAGGCATATGCGGCAGGCGTCCGGGGAGAACAGGCTGGTGGTGTTCTGCAGGAATAGAGAAAGCCCGAGGGAGCAGGGCCAGCAGGGCTGCCAGCAAATGGAAAGGTTCTACCCGTGGTGGCGGGTGGGCAAGGGAGACATCAGGTAGGACACATATTTCCAGCAAACACTACTAGATTATATAAAGAATTCACACCCATTAATGAGAAAAACACTGGCGCTCCCTTCTGGGGTCGGGGAGGGAGGTGAGGGGGGGCAGGCTTTCGGTCTTGCTGGGTGTGGTGCGGGCCCTGGGAGTGGGGAGCAGAGCCAAGCGAAGGCTCCTGGGTAGAAAGCTGTACCAAGACCTGGGACTCAGAGCGTAGTTTTTGCTTCACCCAATAGGTTGGTCAGCAGGACAGAAAGTGAGGAGGCTGTGACCAGAGGGGTAGAAGGGGTTCAAGAGCTCTGGGCGAGGCCGTGGCTCAGAGTGTGGCTGACCTGGGCTGAGGTGGGCAGGAGTGAAGGCCATGCGGAGGGGTGGGCATGCCCATGATGGCAGCAGGAGGGAGAAAGAACTAGGGGACGCTGGGACCGTGGCAGATGAGAGGTCGAGCATGCGTAAAGGCATTCACGATCCATTATGGACTGAATGCGTGCGTCCCCGCCACCCCAGTTTATACGTGAAGCCCTAATCTCTAATGTGGCTGCATTTGGAGATGGGGCATCTGAAGAAGTAATTTATGTTAAATGAGGCTATAGGAATAGGGCTTTGATCCAAAAGGAATGTTGTCCTTATAGGAAGAGACACCAGAAAGTTCTTCTCCCCTCTCTCTCCCATGCACACAGAGAAAAGGCCAGGTGAGGACACAGCAGGAAGGCGGCCACCTGCAAACCAGGAGGAGAGCCCTCCCCAGAAGGTGACTCTGCTGGCACCAGCCTCCAACAGTGAGAACATGGATTTCTGTCGTTTGAACCTCCCAGTCTGTGGTATTTATTACAGCATCCCAATGTGACTAATACCCGTTCCTATTTTAAAACAAACCAACGTGTGCAGGCTGAGTCAGCCCGTGGGCCGCTAGTTTGCAATCTGTTAGTCAAAGTCATTCAAGGTGTGCCGCTCAGGGATCAAAGTTCTCCAGGAATTAAAGGGGGATGAATATCCCGGGATTGGGAGATGATAACAGGAAGAAAAGGCACCAGGACCGCATGGTCTGATCCTTAAAGAGCTGAGTCTGTATGTGAAATTGTGGAAATATCGGTCTAGAATGCTCAGCCTGCCCTTCCTGCCCATGACTGGAGGATAAATAGATACCTGAACCATGTATGGTAGTGTCTTGTATGTTTTTAAAAATGTGTACACAGTTACATATGACACATACCCTTCGGCAAGTTTTAAAAATTAACACACATACACGCAAAACCACTGCCAGGCCCAGGTGGTTTTACAGGGGAATGTTTCCAACATTCAGTAGGTGTGCGGCCTGGGACTCCCTGGTTTACATGGACCTGCCCGCCTCGCCACTGTGCCACCCAGGCCTCTTGTGCACTGCGCCTCCCCCGACATTAGAGGAGTCCCCAGCTGCTGAAAAAGCCACACTCGAACCCTGTTCCAGTCCAACTGCACCTACGGCGCTCCTCTCCCCGGACCGGCCTGCCTGCGTCCCTGCCTGGTGAGGGGCATGTGAAGAACCAGATCCCCTTCCCACAGACCCCCTTGCCCTCCACCGGGCCCCCTGAGCAGCACCGAGACTCCTGGTCAGCGGCATGGGGGGAAGCGTAGAGGACAGTTCTCGTTGAGCCCTGGGTGTGATGTGGGCGGGTGGCTCCAGAAAGGCTGCCCAGTCCTCGTGTTTGGAGGCAGCTGAGCCGCGCCCCCCTCCCGCCCCCCGCCCCCAGGAAGAGCAGGCCACTCTAATCGAGTGTCTGACTAGGAGTCCTCCTGCCTTGGGACACGTTGCTGGAGCAGAGCTGTCCCAGCAGGACACCTGTCAGGGAAGGTGAGTGACACTTCCCTTCTTGCTCACCTCCTCCGGGCTCTTCCTAATGGAGCCAGAGACGGGCTGACAGGGGCTGACACCCTGTCAGACTCGCTGAAGGAGCATGGCCCAGGACGCCCCGTGAAGTCATGGTATTTTTAGTCCGAGCGTGGGGAAACTGGTTATTTTTTTCCCCTGTTGTGGTATATTCCTGATAACCTCTGTTCACGCTGAAGGACTTCGTGGATCTACCTCTGTCGACAAGTAGGATTTCAGAGTCCCAGGGGCACTCAAGGCCAGCGTCCCCCAGCCTCGGGTATTCGGGTGAGAAAGGGCTCACCCTCCAGGTGAGAGGGGTCCCTCGGTGCCAGCCTCGCCCATCTCCCCTCCCCCCAGACTAATGTCCACGTGGCCAAGAGTGATCTTTCAGAACACAGAGCTGGCCTTGGCACAGCCCTGCTTAAACCTTTCAAAAGCACCTTCCTGCCATCTTTCCTGTGTTTTAGACAATACCCCGCATTACCTGGGCTCAGAGACTCTTCATAGAACTGCACTTACCCAACGTCCCCGTGCTTGCTCTCGCTGGCCCCTGCCGGAACCCCATCTCTGCGCCTTCCCACTTGGCTTTCCAGGCTAAGCTTGGAGGCCACCACTCCTGGGAGTGTCCTGACCCTGGTCCCTGTGACGAGCTGATGCTGTCCCTGCTTCCGTACGACACGCACAGTCCCTACACAGCGCTGGGATTTGACATGTCCGTTTCAGGTCTGTCTTCCGCTCTCAGCTCCGAGCCCCTGAAGGCCAGGGCTTGGCCATTGAGCTCCAGGATTCCTCCTGCCTGTGTGCTCGGCTGACACTCAGAGGAAGCTTGGTCAATCAATGGCGTGAGTGATGAAGTGATGCCACTGAGCGAGTTCGCACCTGCATCTTCAAAATGCAGAAATGGCTGCTGGTGTGGCTCAGTGGTTGAGCTTCAACCCATAAACCAAGAGGTCACCGGTTCGATTCACAGTCAGGGCACATGCCTGGGTTGCGGGCTTGATTCCCAGTAGGGAGCCTGCAGGAGGCAGCCGATCCATATTTCTCTCCCATTGATGTTTCTGTCTCTCTAGCCTTCTCCCTTCCTCTCTCTCTCTCAAAAATAAATAAATAAATAAATAAATAAATAAATAAAACCTATTTTTTTAAAATGCAAAAATGGCTTTTTAGTCCCAACTGGTCTGTCTTACTGAGCCAGTTAAACAGGGCATTACCTAAAGCACTGCCTGACAGCATAAGCCACTCAGTACATTTAAAGCTTCCCACGACAGAGCTCTCGCTGTCTTTATGAGCCACAGAGAATGTTTTATTTATTTATTTACATTTTTCTGACTCCATTCATTGATGACTTTGATGAGACATGTGGTCACATTGGGGAAGCCCATAAAGAAAGCAATTGGGGGCAGCCTCTGACCAATAGGTCGCTCCTAACTGTGGTCCTCAGTCCAATCGCCCTAAAGCCACTGAATCCTGTGAACAAACATGGAAATGAGCTCAGAAGTGGACCCTTCCACGTCAAGCTTTCGGACTAGACCGCAGCCAGGGCTAACGCCTCGATTGCTGTCTTGTGAGAGATCCTGACCAGAGGTCCCGTCTGAACTGTGCTGCTGACTGACCCGCAGAGACGGAGTTGACACATGTGTGTTGTGTTAAGATACTGACTCTGTGGTGATTTTTAATGCAGCAAAAGTTGATATATACACGTGTCTGTGTGGGCAAAGGACATGAGAGCAAGGAGACAGCCTGAGCAATGGCCCGGGAAGCCCCTGCCTTGCCCATGGCTTGCCTTATGGGATTGTCTTGACGAGGAGGTGAGGCTGAGGCCATTTGTGCTTCCTAAGCAAGGGATTTGCGGAACAGGAGTCTGGCTCACGTGGCCAACCCGTAACGTTTGTCGAGAAATACAGCCGGATATGAGGTTAGAATGACAGGCTGTGGCGAAATTGTGAAGGGCCCACAATACCCACCTAAGCACTGTGAACTATATTGGGAGGCAATGGGGAGCCGTTGAGGGTCCGGAAGCCGGGCAGTCACTTTATTAGAGTTGCTCCACTGAACACTAATCCGATGCTGTGTGCAGGGCAGGTTGAAGGGGGGAGGGGGGACTTGGAGACAGCTGCGAAATCCCAGGGAGACGCGGCAAGAAACAAGCAGCGCCCCCGAACACACCATGAAAGAGCCCTCGTTTGTGTGTCACTTTCCTAGAGACTCCCCCGCCCCCCTGCCCCGTGTGTGAGGCAACAGCTCTATCAGGCATTTATTTGACATCAACCTATTTCTACTCCCCACACGGTGACAAGCTCATATAGGAACTGAGAATAATCACAGGCTTGACTGTGGAAATGGAAGGAAATGTACGCAAGATGGAGAAAGCAGGCGAGAGGGCTGATTCTTCTCTCCGCTTTCCGAGGAGACCAATTTATAAAGATGCCAAGAGTGCCAGGGTCCCCTCCCTCTGCCTCTCAGCCTCCCAGCATCCTGGTTCTCACTGGAGGACCCCCAGCTCCCTAGGGGCCCTTGAAAGAGGATTGAAGGATGGTCAAAGCCAACCAATATATTTTTAAAAAACCCATAAATATCCCTGCAGTTACTCAGTGTTACAACAAAGCAGCACAGACAACGCCTCTTTGGTAGGGGCGGTGTGTATACGCAGTGAGTGCAGGTGGCAGTTCCGGACCGCCAGTTAGAATGCCTGGCTGGGACCGTGTACTTTTAATTAACAAAAATGGGGAAAGCAACTGATTACCACTTTAGATTTGGAGTCTACATGGTGGTGGTAGCCTCGTGTGATGGTCAGTCCCAGGAGGGACTTCTGGCTGTGCTGGTTGTCAGCTGTGGGATTCTGCATAGGGATTTCTTAGTAAGACTCTTTTTATTTTTTCAACAGCAAGATGGGGCCAATGACCGTTGCCTTTCAGAATTTTTATGTGGGATCAAAAGACATAATGCATGGAAGGTTCCTGGCACTCCATAAATGGTAGCTATTTTTAAAATAATTGGAAAAGAGATTTATAAAGTATTTTGGCAAAAGGGTATTGGAATAGAGGGAACTGTCCATGGTTCTGAAAGGTTGATCGCCATCATTCTCGCGTCCTCATGCCAGGGGCACTGGTTCAACTGCCTTCATTTCTCTCCTGGACTCATTCGTCAGCCTCTCAGCCAAATGTCCTTGTGCTTTTTTTACCCTGAAGTAATCCTCCCTCTACCCTTTTGCTGGAGTGACCGCTTAAAGGCTCGGATCTAGTCATCTCATGCCCTTGGCAAGGTCCAAGTTCCTTCCAGGGCACACAGGACTCTTCAAAATAGAGCACCTCCCTACCTCTCCATCTTTATCTCCCCCCAATTCCCATCATGCCCTCTGTGCTCAAGTCTCATTGAGCCTCTCACCCTCTGTTTCCCAGAGTCTGCCCTTCAATAGCTTCCTGCTTTGCCCATGCTGTTCCCTCTGCTCAGAACGCTCTTCCTCCTTCTTCATGTGGCAACTCCAACTAATCCCCAAGTGTCCATTCAAATCCAACCTTTTCCGTGGCCCATTTTCTTCATCCCTCCCCAAAGATTTAACTCCCCTCTCCCCCGCATCTGCTACATATCTCAGACTTGATCCTATTTCCATGATACCTCTTAATAGTTCTGTCTCTTGCAACAGACTGAATTCTTTGAAGGTCAAAAGTGATATATTCTTTATCTTTTTGTCCCCAACACAGGGCGGGTATTTAGTACCAGTCAATGAATGAATGAGTGAAGTTATGCCATCCCCTGGCCCCTCCCCACCTTTGCCCGCTGGAGCCCAACTCATTCTTCACGGCTTCCTGCAGTGTCTCCAAATGAACCGACCTCCCTTCAGCACCTGCTATTGAATGTTGGCTCATCACATACCCATTTATTTCATGTACACACCTTCTCTTCCATGCAGTGTTCTTTATAAATGTGTGTAAAAAGGAGAAAGTCATTCACAAACAACTTCAAATAGAAACATAGTGGTTGAGCCCTAGCTGGTTTGGCTCAGTGAATAGAGCATCAGCCTGTGGACTGAAGGTCCCGGGTTCGATTCTGGTCAAAGGCACGTACCTGGGTTGCAGGCTCGATCCCCAGCCCTGGTCCGGGCTCATGTGGGAAGTAACTAATCGATGTGTCTCTCTCACATCAATGTTTCTCTCAGTCTCTCCCTCTCCCTTCCACTCTCTCTCTAAAAATCAATGGAAAAATATCCTCTGGTGAGGATTAGCAAAAAAAAAAAGGAAAAGAAAAAGAGCCAATGTGATCACAACCTGGGTGCTGCCACGTCACAGGGGAGGAAACTGAAACCAGGGGAGGAGCGACTCCCATGCCACACAGCGGAGGAGCAGAGGAAAGAAAAAGAGCCAATGTGATCACAACCTGGGTGCTGTCAGGTCACAGGGGAGGAGCGACTCCCATCTCGCACAGCGGAGGAGCAGAGACTGGATTAGGGCCTCCAGGGCCACGCTCTCCCCCTCCCCCCAGGCTTGCAGAACATGGAGTTGATGCCTCAGCCTAACTGCTTGTACTATTTGGATATAGTTTTATTATTGTGAATAAGAGCTCTTTAAAAGTATAGACCTCATCAGAACCCATGGCAGGACCCCTGGGGAGCACTGTCCCTGGCTGAGCTGGACACAGTGCAGCATATGGACGCTCACAGCCAAGACCAGGAGGCACAAAACACAACACAACCCCCCCCCGCCCCCCGCTCGGAGCACGGAACCTGAAGCCAGAGACACGCGCTTTGGCTTTTATTCAGCCGATTCCTGGTGTGTGAACAGGGGAGGCACTTAGCTCCCCCAGCGCCTGCTTTGAAATGCAAGAACTCGTGGTAGGAAATTCCCCTGCTGACTGCACCCAGCCAGGGCTTTTAGGCAGCTGCTCCTTACCAAGCAATGCATGCAAGTTCCAATATAATAATCCGTGTGCGGGATGTGCAAAGAATAGTTGAATTAAAGACCAAAACTCATCACCTTTCCCCGCAGACCTGCAGCCAGAGGCACGTCCTCCCCTTAGGGCCTGAACAAGAACTGTGCTTGCTCTCAACTCCTCCCTCTCGGTGCCCACACAAGCCCCGCCATTCTACCCTCCCCATCTCGTGCCCGTCTGGCGCCTCCCATTCTGACTCCTCACTCTCCTGCCGGGGGGTGCAGTGGCCCCATCTCCAGCTCGGGCCCCTGCAATGCAGGCTCCAATCCAGCTTCCGGAGATTTCCGCACACAGGCGTCACCTGGCATCTCGTCAAAGGGCAGCTCCGGCTCAGCAGGTGTGTGGGACGCAGCCTGCGATCCGCCTTCCCAACAGGACGGAGATGCTGCTGGTCACAGGCCCCAGGGGAGAGGCTCCAGCCAGTCTCCCTGGATGCACCTTCCACAACCTTTCACCACAGGGGGCCTCTTCAAGGCGTAAATATGCCATGTGGCTCCCCGGCTTAAAAACCTTCCGTGAGCAGGCAGATTCAAGGTCAGGTTTCTCGACACTGCCTACAGATTTCAATCACCCGGGAAGCTTCTAGAAAACCCTACGTCCAGCCTGGCCCAGCGGGGGTTGCTCAGCGGTTGAGCATCGACCCATGAACCAGGAGGTCACGATTCGATTCCTGATCAGAGCACATGCCCAGTTTCGGGCTCGATCCCCAGTAGGGAGCAGGCAGGAGGCAACCCATCGATGTTTCTCTCTCATCGATGTCTCTATCTCTCTATCCCTCTTCCTTCCTCTCTCTCTAAAAATCAATAAAAACATTAAAAACAACAACACACAAATGCCCAGGCCTCAGTTCAGACCTATTAAATAAAATTACCCAGAGGTGGGAACCTAGCAAAGGTATTTTTAAAAATATATTTTATTGATTTCAGACAGGAAGAGAAAGGGAGAGAGAGATAGAAACATCAACGATGAGAGAGAATCTTGATTGGCTGCCTCCTACATGCCTCCTACTGGGGATGGAGCCCGAAACCCAGGCATGTGCCCTGACTGGGAATTGAACGGTGACCTCCTGGTTCATAGGTCGATGCTCAACTACTAAGCCGCAGCGGTATTTTTTAATAGCTCCCGGGCCCCAGGGGTTAAGGTCCTTCCCCAAGGTCATCCCGTCCGCCAGTGGTCCGCACCCAGGCTGGGCCCGGAGCTCCCGCACAGGACGGGCGGGGGAAAGGCCACTGCGGTTTGCAGGCGTCTCAGCCCCATCCCTGCACGAAGACACCTGCAATTGTTCTCGGCATCTCCGTTTATTCCCCAGGCCCCGTGGGCTTTGATGGATTCTGCAGGAGGAAATTGTTTGGCGTTGCAACCAGGCGCTCGGATACTCAGCACAGCGGTGGGTGGAGGGTGACAACACCTTATCAGTCGCTGCATCCCGGCTGCTGTCACAGCTCACTTCTCGCTGCCCATGGCAAGGGCTGGCGAGGGCTGGGCTCCTGTCTCCCCGAGCAGCAGCGATGCTTCCTCGAGGAGATGCGGCGCCGCCCAAGGTCAGGCCGCCAGGTGCCGCTGTCAGCTCTTATGGCCCACGATGCTTATCAGAGAGAAGCAGTTAAGCCCCCAGATGCTGGGGTCTCCATCGGAGCTCAGGTGGGTGGTGACAGCGTGAGGCGTCCTGTCGTGTGCCCTGGGCTAGGACCCGGCACTGGGACTCCGAACGAGGATGTGGCCTGCTCAAGGACCCCCAGAGAGGAGGAGCAAGGCTAGAATTCGCCTGCAGACTGATGCCGACTCGGTGGCCTTCCCATGGGCTGTGCAGCTCCGGCACCAGCACAGTGCCCAGCACAGAGACGATGCTCAGCCCACGCGAGGTGAGTGAGTGAGTGAGTGAGTGAGTGAATGAGTGAATGAGTGAATGAGTGGGTGAGTGAGTGAGTGAGTGGATGGGTGAGTGAGTGAATGAGTGGGTGAGTGAGTGAGTGGATGGGTGAGTGAGTGAATGAGTGGGTGAGTGAGTGAGTGGATGGGTGAGTGAGTGAATGAGTGGGTGAGTGAGTGAGTGGATGGGTGAGTGAGTGAATGAGTGGGTGAGTGAGTGAGTGGATGGATGAGTGGATGAATGCGTGAACGAACACCTCAGGCCACGCTGTCTTGAAGACATGCCCGCAACCGCTAGCTGCAGCAGCTTGGACAAGCAATGCCGCCTTGCTTGGTGAGGGTGTCCCTCCAACTCTTTGCTTTGGGGCTGAAATGCCTGGTAAAATGGGTTAACGGCTGATACGGAAGTGAGTGAGTGGATGGGTGAGTGAGTGAATGAGTGGGTGAGTGAGTGAGTGGATGGGTGAGTGAGTGAATGAGTGGGTGAGTGAGTGAGTGGATGGGTGAGTGAGTGAATGAGTGGGTGAGTGAGTGAGTGGATGGGTGAGTGAATGAGTGGGTGAGTGAGTGAGTGAGTGGATGGATGAGTGGATGAATGCATGAACGGACACCTCAGGCCACGCTGTCTTGAAGACGTGCCCGCAGCCGCTAGCTACAGCAGCTTGGACAAGCAACGCCGCCTTGCTCGGTGAGGGTGTCCCTCCAACTCTTTGCTTTGGGGCTGAAATGCCTGGTAAAACGGGGTTAATGGCTGATACGGAGTCCAGGTTAAAGGAAAAGCGCCAGCTCCCAGGGACAGTGGTCTGAGAGTTCCTCCCCAGGGCGCCTGCCGCCCCTCATCTACGGAGGGGAGAGGCGGAGGCTGACCTGTAACCCGGCGGCTTGTGGCTATTCTAGAAGCCAGGAGGCCCAGGAGTGCTTCCTGATCAGAAGCACCGAGGACTCTGAGGGTTTCCTCTCTACGTCCCTGGTCCACCCTCATCAGAGAGGCTTTGCTTGAATAAGATCCGGGAAAGCAGAGGGGGTGGGGCAGCTTCGGGCTCCCTCTGAGGCACCAGTGAGCTTCGTGCCCTCGGCCTTATCTCCCCTCCCCCAGGGCAGAGTTCCCCTTTGTCAAGCTCCCAGCCTGGCAGCCAGGGACCCAGTGCCCAGGCCCAACCTTCCCCCTCAAGCATCACCTCCTGCTGCTCCCTTCTCAGCCCACATCTGTCCTTCTCAGCCCACATCTGTCCTTCTCACCCCACATCTGTCCTTCTCAGCCCACACCTGTCCTTCTCAACCCACACCTGTCCTTCTCAGCCCACACCTGTCCTTCTCAGCCCACACCTGTCCTTCTCAGCCCACACCTGTCCTTCTCAGCCCACACCTGTCCTTCTCAGCCCACACCTGTCCTTCTCAGCCCACACCTGTCCTTCTCAGCCCACACCTGTCCTTCTCAGCCCACACCTGTCCTTCTCAGCCCACACCTGTCCTTCTCAGCCCACACCTGTCCTTCTCAGCCCACACCTGTCCTTCTCAGCCCACACCTGTCCTTCTCAGCCCACACCTGTCCTTCTCAGCCCACACCTGTCCTTCTCAGCCCACACCTGTCCTTCTCAGCCCACACCTGTCCTTCTCAGCCCACACCTGTCCTTCTCAGCCCACACCTGTCCTTCTCAGCCCACACCTGTCCTTCTCAGCCCACACCTGTCCTTCTCAGCCCACACCTGTCCTTCTCAGCCCACACCTGTCCTTCTCAGCCCACACCTGTCCTTCTCAGCCCACACCTGTCCTTCTCAGCCCACACCTGTCCTTCTCAGCCCACACCTGTCCTTCTCAGCCCACATCTGTCCTTCTCAGCCCACACCTGTCCTTCTCAGCCCACACCTGTCCTTCTCAGCCCACACCTGTCCTTCCTTCTCCAGCATCCGCCGTGAGCACCTGGCGCACGGTGAGCACTCCTGAGAGAGGTTGGGTGCAGCGGCTTTGCAGAAGGAGAAAACCTGCACCCATTTAGCCCCAAGAACCATTTCTAGAGATTGGGCACCTCACCTCCAGGCCTCTGGGAGGGCAGTCAAAGCCACAGCGTGTGCCACGCTCCTGCTGGTGCAGGTCTGGGCGAGCTAATGGAAGGCAAGACAGGCGGCTGATGGGAGAAGAGCAAGGCCAGCTCCCAGCGCTGGGGCCGCTGGAAGAGGAAAGAGCCTCCGTGCACTTGGGAGCGATTCTGAACCAAATGGCGGAGCACTCCAGGCCCCCGAGCTGATCGCCTCCGGCTGCGGCGGTGAATGGGGCCCAGGTGACGGGGACGTGTGGCTGTGTCCTGGGTCTCCTGTGCCCCCGGAGCCATCACCCACTGCGCAATGACCTTCTTTGTGTCAACCTGGGTCTGCAGGCTGTGAAAGGCCTCCGCGTGTCTGCTTGCTTTTCGGGGTTTTAAATAAGCACATCACCTTAACCTTCCTTCTTGGGCTCTGATGCAAATTAAATAATTTCCTTTATGGAAAAAATTTGCAGACTTAGTCGCCATTCGGTAAATGCTTGTCAAATCACTTAATGAAACAGACAAGACGTCTTTATCCTTTAGGTACCGACTAGAAGGAGCCTGGGTTTGGAGTTGGAATGACCTGAATTTATAGCATACCTGCCATTTAGTGACTGTGTCCACCAGGATGACTTGAATGGTTTCCATTGAATCGAAAAGAAAGAAAATGGATTATCAGACAAAACAGGAAGTCTAGAGGGAGGGCAAGCCTTGGAGGGGGTAGTTCAACAGCCACCAATGTCATCAGAGGCCCATCCTCTTCCGTCCCTCCGCCAAACACGGGCCCACCCTGTGGGGGCTCCCTCGGGCCCACCAGAGGGCTGCCCGCAGGCACGGGGGCCACAGGCTGGGCACCAGCATCAGCTCAGGAGACCCCCACTGTGACCCGATGGGACACTGGCCTCACCCTCGAACCCCAAGGTGCTGCTTTGCTTAGAGACAATGGAACAGAGATCTGGATCCGGGATGTGGCCACTTCCCCTGAGGGTCAACCTGGACACGATCAGGGTCCTTCTCGGAAGGAAGAGGGTAGAATGGATGCTGAGCGGATGCCCCACAGTTTAAGCAACTGTCACTGCGAGTAACTGTGATTCCTTTCCCCTGAGATTCAGTTTTCTAATTTGTGAACAAAGAGCGAATCGATTGGACAGTTTCTCACAGGGGTTTGTAATGATCACATGAGATTATGTGCATAAAGCACTTTGCCGTGGACCTTGGATGTAGAAGGTGGGACATAAAGGCGCAGGTGTTTCCGTTATTACTTAGGCGCTGAGTGACAGCTCCCGGAGCACTTAGAGCTCCTGAGTCTCCATGTGGGGAAATCAAGGCTCAGGGCGCGGAGGGACTGTGCGTAGGCTGCACGGCGGGTAGGACGCAGGTGACACCAAACTCCCAGACTCCTGCCTCTTGGTGACAGGATCTACCCCCTCCAGCTCCGCCTTCTGCCAAGGACCCCAGAAGGGAGTGTGAGGCCAGCGAAGGGTGGGAGGCAGAGAAGCGGCCGGGATGCCATTTCCTGTTTTGATCCTGTGGGGCTCCAGCGAGGCAGACACACACGCCAACCACCTGGCCTAGCAGCTTAGAGCATCTCAGCCCCCGAAGTCCCCCCACCCCCCCCCCCCCCCCCCCCCCTAAAAAAAAAAAAAAAAAAAAAAAATTTTTTTACAAATAA
>NW_005362753.1:143088-145071 GCF_000412655.1 Myotis brandtii | reverse complement strand
GAACACCTCCCAGAGCATCTCGCTGCTGCCTCTGTGCTCTGCTGTGGAAGTGGCCCTCGGGGACCCACGGCCAGTAAACCGCCTCTGGAAAGTGCTGCTGGGGACGGGAGAGGCGCTGTGCCCGGGAGGACATGCTGACACGGGGCTTCCTCCGGCAGGGAGAACGCCAGCCGGACACTCCTGCCAGGGGCGCTCATCTCCTCTAATTAAAGTTTCCCTCCTGGGCTGCTTCGGTGTGGGGCTGAGTCTGCACTTTCAGACTCGACCCCCTCTTGATACCTGCGCCCCCTTGCCCTCCACCCAGAGTCGCCGTCTACACACACCGAACCCCGAGGCGTGCAGGTGGAAAAGCAAGTGGGGATTCAGTCTCGGGCTTGGGGTCAAATCTGCTACTTCCCAGCCCCGTGGCTTTAGGCAAATTACTGAGCCTGTTCCCTTATCCCTACGGTGAGGGTAGAGAGTCTGCCCACTTCGGATGTTCTGTGGACTGGACTGCGTTCCCCCTTCACAACCCGCCCACCACACATTTATGTGTTGAAATCCAACCGCAATTGTGATGGTGTTGGGAGGAGGGCCTTTGGGGGTGAACTAGGGTTAGATGAGGTCATGAGCGTGGGGTCTCATGGTGAGATTACTGTCTGAATAAGAAGAGGCACCAGAAAGCGCTCTCTCTCTCTCTCTCTCTCTCTCTCTCAAGCCAAGAAAAGAGCCTTCACCAGAACCAGCTCATGCTGCCACTTGATCTTGGAGCTCAGCCTCCAGAACTATGAGAACATTCATCTTGGTTGTTTGGTCCTCGGTTGTTTAAACGCTGCAGCATTGTGTTATAGGGAGTCCTAGCCGACTGGCATGTCTAAAAGTTGTTTCATATGGTGCCTGGCATTTAGTAAGTGCTCATTAAATGGTAGGTGTGGTGTTTTTAAAAAATAAAAAAGGAAGTTTGTCTTACAATTATTATGTGTGTTGTGGATAGAAAAATCCTTTATCAATTCAACAAACATGTATTGCCTCCTACGGCCAAGCATTGTGCTAGTTAGTCCTTGGGACGTTGTGAGCACACAGGTGTGGGTTCTGACCTCAAGGCACTTGCAGTCACATGGGGGTGACAAGCATTATTCAAACACATGCGAAGGTGTGTATTTTACTAGACAAACACTTATGTGGGGACTTGCTATGAGCCAGGCATCTTTCTAAGTGCTTTGCAAATGTTAACTCATCGGATCCTCAGAAAAATATCACGAGGCAGGTATTCATTCCTCGTTTTACAAATGGAAAAGGGAGGCGCAGATGTATTAATAACTTGCCCACGGTCACCTGAGACAGCGACAGCTACATAACAAGTCATTGCCGAAGCCAGTGGCTTCACACCACCATTTACTGCTGCAGAGGAGCTGTGGGCTGTCGGCTGGGCTCAGCAGGGGGTTCTGCTGTTGGTATCCGAGTGCCCATGGCCAGCCGGGCTGGGCTCTGTTCCAGGCGTCTCTCCTCCCTCCTGGGACCAACAGGCCAACCCCGGCATATCCTTCCATGACGATGACAGAAGCCCGAGAGAGGCAGCCGTAGCAGACAACTCCCACTGGGCCAGACCATCCGGTCCCTAGTGAAGGGAAGAGGCCCCGGGAAAGTGAGCTGCTCACCTGAGTCACCCCGCTGTCATTACTGAGCGTCCGCTGCCTGAGGCCAGCGGTGGGGACACAGCTGCAGAGGACTGTTCCTGCCCTGGGAGCCCTGGGTCAGGAGGGTGTCAGCCAAGCTCTCATTCAGTCATTCATCAAACACGCCTGGCACATCTCTTCTGTGCTGAGGACTGAGCCAGTGGAGGCCATGCAGGGCAGTGGTCAGCGCAGGCTCTGGCGTCACACGTTGGGTTAGAGCTTAGTTCTTCCGTGACAGCCCTCGAGTTCACATGGGTACAATCAGGGTAATGACAGTGTGGGCACTGGGGGTGGGGTGGGGGTGGGGGTGGGGGTGGGGGTGGTTCTC
>NW_005362753.1:141093-143043 GCF_000412655.1 Myotis brandtii | reverse complement strand
AGTTCACTTGGACTCTCATTCAGCTCTTTCCCTGCCGAGATTCCTGCCAGGGGAGTTTGTGCGCAGGGCACGGAGTCCAATGAGTCAAACTTGGTCGGGCGCGGGGCTTTCTTGGAGAAGGTGGCTCAGTCCCCAGGTCAGAGTGCAAACCTTCCCTGTTAGCGGAAGATGGGGGGCGCAGAGGGCCTCCTCGGCCACCTGCCTGGTCGCTGGTAGGGAGGCTGGGACCAGGAGGACAGAGGCCTGGCTTTCAGTTCCTGGAACAGGGAAGCAGGTGCTCTTACTCCAGGCAGACTGTGTGGCCGGGACAAGTTCCTTGGCCTCCCTGAGCCCCAGGTTTCTCATCGCCAGAAGGAAGACGGTGATAGGGGCCTCCCTGTGTGGCTGCGGAGATGCAAACAGGAGACGTGCTGCCAGGGGGGCCCTGGGCCTCCCACACACAGCCATTCCTCCCCCCGCATCCCCAGAGACAAAGCGAAGCCATGGACTTGCCCCCGAGCCCTCCTCCCGTCTGGACCACTCCACCTCTGGCCCAGGCCCCAGGCCGGCCCCTGCTCTCCCTGCGTCAGGCCCTTCCTCCCACTCTGCAGGCTCCGATGGGCCCTTCATCTTGTAAACGCTGCAATGAAAGCCCTAATGGCCCACGAGCTCCCTGGAGAGGGAACATTCCCCAAATAAGAAAATGTGCATTAGGGCCGGGCTGGAGTTCTCATCACTCACCGACAGCGGCTGGATTTAGCAAATGGGCTTGGGCTCCGCTAGCTGCCCTCATCGGAGACAGCAGGAGAAAGAGCAGGAAACCGAGCGGGCAGGGCTTCGGGCAGACCGGCCGGGCAGGGGCCGAGCTTGGCTGCGTGTGTGACCTTGGCCGCCTCACTTACGTCTCTGCGTCTCAGCGTCCCCTCTGGGAAGCGGACACTCACGTCCCCTCTGCTGGGCTGACGTGAGGTCTGCACCACGTGGCTGACGAATCCTCAGTTTACGCCACAGAAACCCTCAGCGTCCAGCAAGCTCCTCTGTCCCGACAGGGACGGAGCTGCCCCAGGCCCAGGGTCCCAAAAAGAGTGGGAGCCAGGAAGCCTGGGTTTGCCACCCCCCACCCCTGCCCACCGGCCTGCAGCCTTTGATGAGCATTGAGCTTCTGGGATGGTTCATCCCCTGCCTGTCCTTTTGGGGTAGCCTATTCCTTCACCCCCCTAGTGCAGATACCCCAGGGCAGAATGGTCCCCAACGCAGCCCAGCCCAGCCCAGCCCTGCCCAGCCCTGCCCAGTCCCGGGCACGGAGAAGAGACATGGCGATGGCCTCTCCTGCCCTCTCTCCGTGCCCCTCACACAGCAGACCCCTCCCCCACACACCTGCCAGGTAGCTCATTGTCTCCCTGGGCCCTTGGCCATCTTCCCTGTGCCTGTCAGCAAAGTGCCTAAGCCTAAGGTCACTCAAATGACCCCGAGCTCCGGCTGTCAGGGAAATTACTCCTCCCCGAAGGCCCCACTTCCTCAGCCGCAGCCCCTCCAGCTTCAGGCCCCGGAAGCTAGTCGGCAGCCAGGGGCTGGCGTGCTGGCTGCCCGCTGTGAGTCCCCACCTCTCATGCAGCCGCTGCTCGGACCTTTTTCCTCACCTCTGGCCAGCTTTGAACTGCCTCCCTGGGGAGCTGCGCCTCCAATTTCTGGCCAAATATGGATGAGAAGCACAGTCAGCTGAAGCTGTGGCTTTCAGAGACTTTTCTGAGGTCTGAGGGTGCCCACGGGAATTATTAAAAGACGGCCATGTAAGCAGCGGTTTCCAATTCTGCTGCTGCCGAGGTCCCGGCCTTCTCCCCCTGGAGGGAAGGAGGGAGGTCCGGTACCTCCTGATACCTCCCTTCCAGAACCCCAACACTAGGTGGGCGTTTACCCTCCTACCCCCTTGCACCCCCCTACCCCCACCCCAAGCTTTCCCCCCCCCCACTA
>NW_005362753.1:136242-141000 GCF_000412655.1 Myotis brandtii | reverse complement strand
AGGAAACATTCATTCGTGGCAGCAACTGGATTCTCGGGGGAGCCGTCTCAGAGGTGAGCATGCAGGGTGGTCAGTAAGGCGCCCCTGAATCCGCTCCTGGGGAAGGAAGGGGGAGCACAGGGAGGAGGCTGGGGTGCAGGCCACAGGCAGCTGAGGCATCCCTGAGGGGCTGACAGCGCAGGCTGCTCTCACGGAGGAACCTGGAAAGCATGCCCAGCACGCGGTCCCCTGTCTGTGGTAGGAACAGCCTTCAGTGTGGGTCCACAGAGCACCCCATCTCCGGTGAAGTGGCTGCGCTGGGATTGCTCAGGGCTACTCCACCAACCAGGGCAAAGGACTGCCCGGTGTGGGACCTTCTGGAGCAAAGCAAACATCTTCCCCACAGACAGATCCAGAGCCACCAGAGCTGGGAGGTCGGCGGGGCTCCTCCCCAAAGCTTTGGTTCCCAAGCTGGGTGGGGGGAGGCCGCATCCACGTGGACCCCCTCAGCCTCTGTCCCAGGCGGGCTCCCTCCTCAGGCAGCTCCCCCTGGTGGTGGCAGCCGCAGCTTACACCCCATTCTTCCACCAGCACCGAGAGAGAGGGTGTTTGTACAGGGGGTCCACTCTCTAAGTTCCTTCGCCCTGATTGGTCTGTTCTGGGTCATGTGCTCCTTCCTAAACCAGGCATCCACGTGGACCCCCTCAGCCTCTGTCCCAGGCGGGCTCCCTCCTCAGGCAGCTCCCCCTGGTGGTGGCAGCCGCAGCTTACACCCCATTCTTCCACCAGCACCGAGAGAGGGTGTCTGTACAGGGGTTCCACTCGCTAAGTTCCTTCGCCCTGATTGGTCTGGTCTGGGTCATGTGCTCCTTCCTAAACCAATCACGATGGCCAGAGGAGCATGCAGTGCTCCGATTGGACTGCCAGGCATGGTGCTATGCCCACCCCTTGGGATGGAAGATGGGGAATGGGGTTGGATCCAGATACCTCAACCATGGATTGAGAATGGAGGTCAGTTTCCCAAGGACTTTTAAGGATGCTGACACCAAAGAGGAGAGAGTGGGTGCCGAGCAGGGAGATGTAAAAGGGACCCACTCAGTGGTTGAATGTTTGGTGCGACGGCGACCGCATGGCGTGGATCCCCAGGTCTAGGCCGCCTGTACCCGGTGGATATTCTAGGGCCGCTCTCAGGCCCTGACTCAGCCGACAGCTCTACCCCATCATCTCTCCACAAGCATCAGCTCTCTCTGTGGGGAGATTATGCTCCCTCCTGTGAACCCCAAACCTCAGTGACCGCACAGCATCCTGCTGTGTCTGCCAGCTTTGGGGGGAGTGGGGAGGTCACTGATCCCGTGGATTTGAGCCACTTAGGGGACTCGTGATTAGGGGAACCCAACCACCAGTCAGCAGCAGGGCCCTGCCGATGCTCAAGTGTCTTCCCCTCTGAACCTCAGCGTCCTTATCTGCAAGGTTCAGTGGATGGGCTCCATGTCCCATCAGCTCTGGGGCTGCGGGGCCCAGAGAGAAAGACCTGGCACTCTGTCCTATGACTATGGAAGGTGCTGAGCACATGGAACCTGGCCGGTCTCCACTCCCTCTGCAGCTGCAAACACACGCAAGGTCCAATGGCCCTTTCCCAGGGCTGGGTGACTGGTGCTCATGGTACCAAGCAAGGCTGTCATGCATCAGGCCATGCCAAGCAATGACAAGGACCCTCTCCTTGACCAAACGTTAGCGCGGTTCCTCTGAGCCCTCTTCTCAACGGGCTTGACACTGACCTCTGGGGTCCATCCTTGCCAATGAGTTTTAGCAAGAATCCTGAAAAATCGACTTAGAGAGAATCTGCTGCCCTGGAGGCCGTATGGTGTAGAATGACAGATTCCCAAGAAGAGAAGAGCGGGCAGAAAATGAAAGGGGTCCCATGGGTGACCCTTGGGGGAACTTAGGCTTTTAGGGGATTAGAAAGTGGTCAGAGAGCAGCAGGGGGCCCAGGGAGTAGAGACTCGGAAATCAGGGAAGGAGAGAATCCCAAGGCCACCACTGCCAAGGGCCAAGAGGAAGGGGTGCAGAGCCTTCGCACTGCCATGTCTCAGAGCGGGCGACTCGCCGCACCTCTTTGCGCTCAGAGGACACAGCGGCTGCCCCTCCGTCCCACAGTGTCATTGAGTGCCTTTCTTTCCCTCCCCACTTTGGTTTGACACTGCGGTGCCATCCAGAGCTCTTGGGGGACACGGCGCCGTGTGCTATTGAGATGCACACTCAGCAGAGCTGGCCTCCTCTCCCTCCGCAGCTGCAAACACACAGCAGGGTTCTCAGCTCAGGCACGGCCCAGGCCTTGGCCTGGAGCCTGTTCACCACCCCCAAGTTCACATGCATTGCATCTTCCTCATGTTCCTCCTCCAGCACGCTGGCGGTGCTAGAAGCAGAGAGCCATTTCAAAGCGCAATGAACACGACAAAGAGTGCCCGAGCAGCCCACAGGCACCCCTCTCAGAGAGCCCGCGCCCCTAGGACGCCAATGCCTGGAAGCTGCACTGGAGAGCCGTCCCGGTGCCCCATGCTGGCTCAGCCGAGGACACAGGGGTGGGTCAAAGGGAAGCCCCACCACAGAGCTGAGTGTGTGCCCTAGAGTCTCCCAGAAAACACCCAGCTCCACAGATGCATCTTCTGAACCAAGACGGGATTCCTGTCACCAAGGGCCCCGGGTCAGGTCTCAGCCCAGTTTCCAGGGGGGCACACACCCAGGCCTGGGACTGCTGGGTCATCTGGTGACTCGAGTTCTACGTGTTTGAGGAGCCTCGTACTGTTTCCCATGGTCGCCCACAGGTTGACATTCCCATCCACCGTGCACAGGGTCCCGATCCTCCACACTGTGGCCGACACCTGTATTTTCTCGAGCATCCTCCTCCCAGGGGTGAGGGCTGCCTCCTTGGTTTTGAAGTGTTTCCCTGATGGCGGTGACGCAGGGCAGCTTCTCATACACCCGTCGGCCATCTGTGTGTCTTTGGAGGGACGTCTGCACACGGCTCAGTGTCTGTCCTGCCGCGGGACACGTGCAGGGACAGCACAGGTGGGGGCGGGCGTAGGCTGGGGGCCTGGAAGACGGGCCTCTGAGGACAGATCAGCGAGCGCTAACGCCGGGAGCTCATGTGACTGACCCACGCCGGCCTGGGGGGCGACTCAGGAACCCCGAGCTGACTTCCACGGGCAGCTCCCCACCTCCCTGGGACAGGAACTCATAGAGGGAGGAACCGAATGTTGACTGACATTCCCTGCCCTGTGCACCAAACTGCCCACAGCCTGACTTCCTCCTTGAACCACACAGAGGAAGCATGCAAAGAATTTCCCTCTGAGCCTGGACCACCTGCAACCCTGGGGTTTAGGCTGCTGGGGTGGGTGGGGGCAGGGCTCTGGGCACCTGCATGTGCCAGCTGGCCTGGCCCGAGGCTGCCCATCCCCCCCAACCCCCTGCCACCGCAGAGCTGGGCAGAGCAGAGCCCAGTGGCCCAGGCAGGGAGCCCGGGAATTGAACCATTGACCTCCTGGTTCATAGGTCAACACTCAACCACTGAGCCACACCAGCCAGGCATCAAACTATTTTTAATAATAAAATTGTATTAGTCTGGGTTTTCTAGAGAAACAGAACAAGCTGGAGACTTATTTAGGGAGGTTTACCATAAAGGATTGGCTCACGTGGTTATGGACGCTGAGAAGGCCAAGATCTGCAGCTGACAAGCTGAAGGCCAGGAGAGCCAGGGCGTGAGTTCCAGGCTGCGTCCCAGTCCAGGCAGGAGAAGACGCCTTGAAGATCAATGTCCCGGCTCCGGGCCGTCAGGCAGAAAGAGCAAACGATCCCTTCTCGGCCTTGGTGTTCTCCTAGGTCCCCAGTGGACGGGGTGACGCCTACCCGCCTTGAGGAGGGCCACCTGCTTTGCTCAGTCCACCAAGTCAAATACTGTTTCATTCCAGAAACGCCCTCACAGACACGGCAGAAACCGTGTCTAAGCCGGCATCCGGGACCCAGTCAAGCTGACACATCAAACTCACCATCACAGAAATGCAGTGGCTTGTGTGGCTGGCAAGCCCAGCGGCTCCGAGGACACAGCCGGGACCCTCCCGGTCCTCGGATCTCCAGGTCCCACTTACTCAGAGTCTGCATCCTTCCAGGACGATTCTTCCTCGAGGCTCCAGAATCGCCTGGCTCTCTCAGGTCACGTGCTTTCTAGTTCATGACCCGAAAGAACTCTTTCAACACCAACAAGCGCCACATGCTCAGCCCTGAGCCGATCCCGTGCTCTCCCGCTGCCCTCGCAGTACTAAGTGTCCCTTCTCCGGGCTCCCCAGGCCTGTACTCACACCTGTGCTGTGGTATCTCAGTCTCATCATGGATTCACCCGGCCTCTCCCCCGCTGGGCCAGGATGCCAGAAACACTCTGCTCATTTCCTGAAAGCACAGCGGAGCGGCTGGCCCCGAGCAGGTTCCCAGGGAATGAATGAATTAATGAACCTCTTCCCTGGAGCAAATGTAATGCATGTTGAAGGCACAGGACCTGAGGGCGCCTGGAACTGGGGGCGACTGGGAGCCCGCAGAGTTCATGCGAAGACCCTTCTGCTGCCTCCATCCTCAGAGAGCTGGCCAAGCACAGCTGATTTCCTGACGCTTCGCTTTAAAATCCCTCAGCAGTAGTGAGCAGCATTGCAGCTATAAATAGAAGCCATGGACTTTAGGATCAGAGGAAATGAGTCCAACACACACACACACACACACACACACACACAC
>NW_005362753.1:122610-136115 GCF_000412655.1 Myotis brandtii | reverse complement strand
GGCCCATGGGAATGCCGTGAGGCGGGGAAACGTGTCATTCTAAATCGTGTTTATTGGAAAGCGGCTTTCTAGGGGAGAGGATCCTGCAAAATGCATGAAACGGACAGGCGTCTTTTAGGAGAAAAGAATCCCATTGTTGGCTGTGCAGTGGCCCGGGGTTCTGGAGGGACCCATAGTGGTGGGGCTGAAGGAACCACGCAAAGATGTTCAGCCTGAAACACACCAGATGAGCAGAAAACCAGGGACCCGGAGCCTCCCCGAAACAGAAACACCAGCGGGCACTGAGCACTGACCACGTCCCAGGCACCGTGTCAGGGACTCAGATGCACTCCTTCCTGTCAGCCTCTCATCAGAGTGCACATGTTGGTGCTGTGGCTACTGAGACCCCATAGTACAGATGGGTAAACCGAGGCACGGCGAGGTTGAGAAACTTGCCCAGGGTTTGGGCTCGCCCTGGGATTGGAGAGGGAGCTGACACTCTCAAGCACCAATGTGCACCGTCAGCATCATGGCCTCAGGAGCAGGGACGGCACACATCCCTGCTCAGGTTGAGGGACTTGGCTTAGCAAGGCGTTCATTTCAAAGCGAGGGCCGTCTGCTGGAAGGCTGGCACTTGGCATGAGGAAAGGGCTGACAGAAAGATGGATAGCACAGTTCTTGACTTCCAGGAGTTCGACATCTGCTGGGCGAGATGGACACAACCCCTGCTAACTTGAATGTGAGCCCCACCAAGCAAGTTCTAGAACAGTCTTCTCCCAGCTTCTTGTACTGAAGTCCAATCTTTTTAAGCCTCTGTGCAGCTCTCTTTTGTGTGTATGTCAAATAGAAAAGGTATCTCTTCCCCCTACATCTCCTAAAAACAAATTTCACCACAATAAAGATTTCTAACCAGGGTAATAAGCATCTGTACAGTGCTTTGAAGTTTACAAAACGCTTCCCCACTGAATGTGCCTGAAAACCAGAGGAGTTCAATCCAGGCAATATTTTTCAGTTGAAAGCATTTATGTTCAATATTTTACAACGAACAAATTGGAAGGATTACTCTTTCAAGGACTGTAAAGAGAATCCCTGGCAGGCCATTCCCGTCTATGCCAAAATGCATGCTGACACCCTTCAAGTAGTCAAAAGAGCAAGCCAAACATTTCCACCCTCTGACCATGAGAGCCAAACCAGCCAGGGGTGCACAGGAGTCTGCAGAAACAAAGAACATTGTTCAGCGAAAAAAGACAGCCATCCTGCGTGAGGCTACAAGATAATTTTCCTCCAGCATATTTTTAGATCGTTGAACTGTGAGAATGCAGATTTTTTCCCCCTAAAACAAAATGATTGTCAAGAATTACTGAAACCCTGTTAAAATAGCAACTAATCTAATTCCTTATCTGACAAACATTAAGAAAAAATTATGTACCCATAGCCATAAGAGCGATATGGTATATGATTCACACACACACACACACACACACACACACACACACACACTCAATTACATTAAAACTAATAATTTCCCCAGCTAAGTTCTTAGTCTGTGTACCAAATGTTTTCATTTTAATCCTTAATTCATGGACTCGGGAAACCATTGGACAGGCAAGGCTAAAATGCATAGAGGGGCCAGCATCCGTGAGCCGCTGTCCATGGTTCTGAATCTCTCACTGGGGTCTGGTTCCTCCTCACCTGGGAGGGCCAGGTTCACAGAGGGCATTTAGAATCCTGTTCTGGTTCTATTATTATATGACCGGGTGTGTGATCTGGGACAGATTACTCACCTGTTCTCTCTCCATCTCAATTTCTCCAGAGTGTAAAATGAACAAGTTGAACAAGATGTCTCTACGCCCCAGCCTCCTATGATTTGTGACTTAAAATTGCCAAAACACGTGAGCGAGTGGCAGGGTTTTCAGTCTGATTCAACAAAATATTATTAAGGGCCATGTCTTCTATTTCAGAGACTATGCCAGGCACGGAAAATATAATGGTCTATAAGTTAGGATCTTTTGGGTTGAAACAGACACAAAGCACACTGGTTTTGTGAGAAAAGGTCAATAACAAGGGAGTAACTTGTAGGACTACAACCAGGACTAAGGTATGATTGGAATGTGGGCCTGCAAACCCCTCAGATCTCCTTCCTTTATTCTGTTTGCTTTATTCCAAAATTAGTTCTTCGACTCAAAAGGTGGGTGCTAGTCAGAGTTGGAGATGAACCTCAACTACCTGAACCTCCTAACATGCATAACCTTGTGTCATCTCCTCCCCTTGAACATGGGAAGGACCTGTGACTTGCTTCTGACCATCCTTGATTCATGGACTCGGGAAACCATTGGACAGGCAAGGCTAAAATGCATAGAGGAGCCAGCATCTGTGAGCCGCTGTCCATGGTTCTGAATCTCTTACTGGGGTCTGGTTCCTCTTCACCAGGGAGGGCCAAGTTCACAGAGGGCATTTAGAATCCTGTTCTGGTTCTATTATTATATGACCGGGTGTGTGATCTGGGACAGATTACTCACCTGTTCTCTCTCCATCTCAATTTCTCCAGAGTGTAAAATGAACAAGTTGAACAAGATGTCTCTACGCCCCAGCCTCCTATGATTTGTGACTTAAAATTGCCAAAACACGTGAGCGAGTGGCAGGGTTTTCAGTCTGATTCAACAAAATATTATTAAGGGCCATGTCTTCTATTTCAGAGACTATGCCAGGCACGGAAAATATAATGGTCTATAAGTTAGGATCTTTTGGGTTGAAACAGACACAAAGCACACTGGTTTTGTGAGAAAAGGTCAATAACAAGGGAGTAACTTGTAGGACTACAACCAGGACTAAGGTATGATTGGAATGTGGGCCTGCAAACCCCTCAGATCTCCTTCCTTTATTCTGTTTGCTTTATTCCAAAATTAGTTCTTCGACTCAAAAGGTGGGTGCTAGTCAGAGTTGGAGATGAACCTCAACTACCTGAACCTCCTAACATGCATAACCTTGTGTCATCTCCTCCCCTTGAACATGGGAAGGACCTGTGACTTGCTTCTGACCAAGGTGATGGGATGTCACATTTGGGGTTACATTATAGATGGCTGTGGCATCATTCTTGCTGGCATATGTCCTCTCGTTGGCTTGGAGGAAGCCAGAGAATGTGCTGGAGAGGCTCATGCAGCAAGAAACCAAGGACAGCCTCCAGCCGACAACCAGATGGAAACAGAAGGCGGCCTCAGGCCAAAGCAGCCAGCAAACGAAGACCCGGAGTCCTATGGGCTACAGGGACCTGAGTTCTGCCAACACCCATACTAACTCGGAAGGGGGTCCTTTCCTATCTACCCCTTGAGGTAAGATGGGGGCACCAGCAGGCACCTCGATTAAGCTTTCAGATGAGATCCAGCAACGTTATGCCCAGACTCCTGACCCACAGGAACTACGAGATCATAAGTGTGTGATGCTTTAAGCCACCAGGCGTGTGGTATGTTGTTATGCCATAGATAAGTAATAAAACCCTCAGGCCTACATCTCCAGCTCAGGCACTGGTGTTCTAAACCCTAGTGAAGATCTCTGATAGGCCCAGCTGTGCCAGGTCCCCACCCTCCTAACCCCTGTGGCCGAGGAGGTGGGGATCAGCAAGGAGATAGCAGCCCCGTTCTAACCGAGGTAGATAGAATGTTTTCCAGAAAGAGCCGTTATGGGCAGGCAGAACAGTAGGTATCCACTGCAAAGGGTGAACAACGTGAACAAAATCTATGCCCATAATCTACAGGTAACTGTCAATGACTTAAAAGCCTATGAAAATATAATCGTCTATGTGTGCAGTCTGGAAATACAGGTCAAAGAGGGACCTTTCACACAGACTTGAATGTCACGTATGTGAGACATAGTAAAGCGTTTACTATGGTGGACTCCACAAATTGTCCATGTGCAGACAGATCATAGCATGAAGAATGTGGGGGGAAGTCCCAAGAGGGAGGCTGAAGACATTTGTCAGGGGTGGGGCATAAAAGGCCTTGTATTGGTCAAGATTCTTATCCCACCCACTTGTCAGCTCACAGGGTTGAGAAACCATGCAGTCAGAAACGAGGTAGCCATGACTAATACTGAGCACCCAGAATGCCACGGGTGTCCACACCCATCCTGTGGCACCAACCAATCCCAGACTGGCTACCAGAAGCTGCCCCAGAGGAGTCAGATTCCTCCATTGTTGTGCCTGATGAAGACCATCTTCTTGAGGTTCTGATTGGGCCCACCCACTGCCTCATGTAACACCCCCACATCCGAGTCTCACAGCGGGGATCGAGTGGGGAGAACCCAGGTCATACGCCTGCATTCTACCAGCAAAGAGCCTGGGAAATGTTGCTGTTGCTGTTGTTTTCATTCAGCCATGGTGTGTGGGAACTGTCGCCGTGCAGAAAGGTTGTTCAAACGACATCAGACATCCGTGAGTGGCAGCTCTCCAGGTCCTGGGGGTGTCATTGAAGGGGGTAAGGAGGGGAATGGCATGTTTCTGATACTTACGGGATGGAGGGTGGATTGGAGGCAAGAAGGCCAGGTGGGAGCCTGGTGTGGTCATCCAGGTGAGGAAGTCCGAGCGCCTAGAATAATACTGGTGCAATGGTAACGGAGCAGACATCCCTGGTGGATCTTAGAAGGCACATAAAGAAATGCTTTCTCTTCTGTAGATGGAAATGCTCAAGGCATTACCCTGCCCTTCCCGCCTCCCGCCTTGGCAACTACTGAGGATCCTCCTGCTTGAATAGAGTCAGATTTGGATTTTTAAACATATTTTCCCAAAGAAACAATAAGTCATGGGCGATCTGGGGAACCTAACTATCACTGTGACATTTCTTCTCTGACAAATGGCTTCCCAATATCTATTTAGCATGAAATCTGTCTTCAAATAAAATCTGACATGGATTAGAGAAGGATGGATGTTTGGTTGGGGGAGGGACTTTGGGTTCAGAATTCTCCCCTCCTCTTCTCCCTGAAAACATCATTCCCGCAGAAGCTCTGCTGAACCCTGGTGCGCATGGTGCCTGGGGCCTGGTTTCGGGATATGTGCCCTTTGAACGTGTGCCTTGAGGTCCACTAAACAATTTGCACCTTAAAAAAAAAGTTTTTTTTTCAACAGGACCAGGTCACAGTGATGGGTCTGCTGCTATCTGTGCTAGAGGGATTCCCCGGTTGAGAGGAATGGAAGGCTGGAGTTTCCAGAGATGGCTGCTTGGAGGGAGGTGTGGCTGCTGCAGAGCCTCCAAGGACAAGAAAGATCTGGTGATGAGAAGCAAGCAAAGGGAGACCCAGCTAAACCATGCCCATAGTTCTGACCCACAGTAACTGTTCAATAATTGACGGGTGTTGTGGAAAGTCATTGAGGGCTGTGATCACTCATTACACAGCAATGGATAACGAATGCAGTGGCTTTAGGCCTGTTCTTAGTATCTCTGACCCTTAGCTTTCTTCTCTGTAAAGGACGGTAGTACATGACCGCCTCTCGGGTTTCATAGGAGGAACAAATAAAACAGGAGGTGGCAACCAGCAGTTTGCATGGTTAGTGGTGGGGCTTCAATAAACAGAGAGTTGCCACTGGGCTGCCCTACCCATCACCATCAACCACGCTTAAAGGAGAAATCACTCAATACATTTTTGCAAGCTCTTCGTGTTTGCCATTTAGTAGAAGAAACTATATGGCCCCATGAACTGCTCCCAGAAATTTATCTCCAGAAAAAGGAAAAAGCAACACACACACACACACACACACACACACACACACACACACACACATCTCTAGTTGCCTTAAACTCCTCGGGTTGGTCCTGACTGTGCGTGCTTCTCAGTAACACTGCACCGAAGCGAGTCCTGGGTTCAGACTGTGATTGGATCTGTGACACACAGGAATTCATTTCTCTTATGTCGGGGGGAGAAGGGCAAAACGGTGGCAGCTTCTCAAGGCAGCGTTTTCCCAAGTTGCTACAAAAAAAGTTTGCATTTTCTTGATCGGTCCTTCCATCATACTTAACCCCAGTGCGGAGTGTAACATTCGCCTATTAGTCACTGTCCAGTGGTCATACCTAAAATAACAGGGTAAACATATATTCCGTGCTGCTTTGCAGGAAATCTTGGCTGATCCAGACTTTAACTCTGTGGGGCGGATTCTGCTGTCCTTGTGTTTCCTTTTCTTGCCCCGTCTTCCCTGGAGGAGTCTGAACCCAAAGTCATCCCGAGAGCCCCGTCGCTGCCTGCTGCTTTCCGTGCTCTCACGGGTGTCACTCCCCCTTTCATAACGTCTCCGGCCATTCCATTCACTCCCGCACTCTCTCTCACACACGCAGGCAGGATGCCATTCATCCTCGTCTGCAGTGGCAACAACTGGCCCGGGAAGTGGAGAAAGCACAATAGCATTTTCATTGTGACTGATGACACTTTGGTTTCCCGTTTCCATTCTGCTCGAGCCAGCAGCAGACTTGCCCTTTTAACATACTAACTGCTCCGAAGCGGACCGCGAAGACTGGTGGGGTTGGAAGCTAACAGAGAGGTACACTCTGGACTCATGGATTCAATGATCACGGGAAATGTACTGGATGACAGTGATGCTTTAACAAGGTTGCTGATACTTAAACCTTCATGATTTAGAAAAAAACTGATGAGAGATGGAAGAACATTTTTTTCTTTGTTCAAAAGTAGGTGCAGAGACTAAGTGTTTCGAGTGGGTAAACTCTGAAAATAACGGTAGTTTAACATACTTGTGGTGAGGAAGGCAGAGAGGTAAGTCTTTTGGGCACGGATTATTTTGTTACTCTGGAAAGAGAGAAATTATTTCTTGAAAGTTCTGCTTTTGTGCTCCTTGGTGTGACCGGATGCATTGCATTTGTTAGCCATAGCCAGGGCTGCTCAGCTGTAAATATTTCACTGTCACCATTACATTAATGGCTTCTAACAATTCGAAATATTCATCAACTATGTTTGGATTTTTTTAAAAGTTTGGATTTTTAAAGATCAAAAATAGACTTGGGCTTTTGGGACCGCTGCTCCTTTACCTGTAAAATGGGGGGAGGAGATGATACGGACTTGTAGCCTTTCTGTGAGTTTTACATTGCAATGTGGCCGTGCCCGGTACAGATTAGAGTTTGTTAGATGCTGGCAATGCTGACAATGATGGCAATGATGATGGTGACAATGATGACGATGGTGACGATGATGGTGATGATGATGGTGACGATGATGCTGATGATGGTGATGATGATGATGATGATGGTGATGATGATGCTGATGATGCTGATGCTGATGATGATGGTGATGATGATGCTGATGATGATGCTGATGATGATGCTGATGATGGTGATGATGATGGTGGTGATGATGCATGCTGGTGATGATGCTGGTGATGATGCTGGTGATGATGCTGGTGATGATGCTGGTGATGATGCTGGTGATGATGCTGGTGATGATGCTGGTGATGATGCTGGTGATGATGCTGGTGATGATGCTGGTGATGATGCTGGTGATGATGCTGGTGATGATGCTGGTGATGATGCTGGTGATGATGCTGGTGATGATGCTGGTGATGATGCTGGTGATGATGCTGGTGATGATGCTGGTGATGATGCTGGTGATGATGCTGGTGATGATGCTGGTGATGATGCTGGTGATGATGCTGGTGATGATGCTGGTGATGATGCTGGTGATGATGCTGGTGATGATGCTGGTGATGATGCTGGTGATGATGCTGATGATGATGATGGTGACGATGATGGTGATGATGCTGGTGATGATGCTGGTGATGATGATGGTGATGATGATGGTGACGATGATGGTGATGATGTTGGTGATGATGATGGTGTTGATGGCGGTGATGATGGCTGGTGATGATGATGGTGATGATGATGGTGATGATGTTGATGATGATGATGGTGTTGATGGTGGTGATGATGATGATGACTGTGATGAAGAAACCACAGCTGAGATTTGTATATCTCGATTATTCCTATTGAAAGTTCTCTTAACTCAATGAAATGCCACTGGACATTTTCCCAGCTGGGTTTCTGATGCAATCACCCTCACAATGCCACATCCATATGCTTTATGAGATGTTACCTTCTCATCATTGACCCAAAGCCCCTTCCTCTGCATTCATGAATTCATTTAGAGAAATCCAGTGTGAGGAAGCCTGCGTCCTCGAACTGAACTTGACGTTAACGGAGTCTCACAGAGGCCAAATCTGCCTCTCGCCCATGTGTTGGAACAAATAAAGTCTTAGCGAGGACCTTGATTGCAAAGACAAGGTGGGAACTCTGTGCCTTTCTGTAGTCAAGAGCCTCATTCCCTACGAGTGGCTGAGGTGACCGTGGGGCAGAGTGTCCCCCGCTGGCAGAGGACATGGGTACCTGCATGTGTGTGGGGGAGGCGCAGGTTACAGACAAGGTCTCTGGTCATAGATCAGCACAGTGGTGTGTTACTGCTTCCTTCCCATCGCTTCCTGTCACTGGAGAATACTCATCAGCTTATAGAGCAATTAAAGTTAGGAATAATTGTGACTAAGGAAGAATGAGGGACTTCAACCAAATTTCATATATTGAGTAATTTTATGAAAGTGTCTATTTTATTAGAAGATCTCCCCAGCAGAGGTAAATAATATTAATATTATTTAATATTAATCCTTGGAAAAAGGTAATGTGTGCTCATATGTTTAGGGAGAGATTAATTTAGCAATACTTTCCAATTTTATCTTGGAGCTGAAACCAAATATGCTTGCACCAGGTCATTACCGATAAAATACCTAGGACTCATTTTATTTGTAATTAACCAGGCTATCACTGCATCACTGCCTGCATTGTTAGTTGTTGTAAACACACACGCACACGGGTTAAATCTCGTTTAAGAATACAACACTGTGCATGCTATCACTAAGGGAGACCGTGAAAATAAAGCCAAGTTAGGGGTCATGTGTTTTGTGGCTGGGAAGACAGGTGAGGCCGGACAGGAGGCCGCAGCACTGAGACCAGACAGTCCAGGTCGCAGACACAGGTGGGAAGAGAAGACGGAGGAGCACCTGTCTTGGGGGACCCCGAGAAGCTTGGAGCATTGCAGCCTTTGAAATGGTGCTCCTCCTTTTGTTCCTGGCCAGCTGGGCGTCCCCGGCGTTCATGGCGGTCTTTCAAAATTCTTCTCCGTAAACACAGGGAGGCACCAAGGTCTCCCCTAGTGGACAGCGAGCATGGCTTAGGCTCTGAGCATGATGAAGTGTCTGGGAACGGATGCGGCAGGGCCCGGATCAGATCTGAACGCTTCTCAGGAGAAGAGCCTTCGGGCGTCTGTCTCTCCATGGGCGAGTCCTGTCCTGACCATGGCAACCTGCCGCCAAATACCTTGATTATCTAACTGTCACCTGAGAGCGAAGGCCCCGCCAGAAACCCAGGAGATGTAAGAATGTGAACTGAGTCTGCAGCTGTCTTTTTACTTTGATTGGGGAAGGGAATAAACACTCAAAGCCACGGTGGCTCAGGAAACTCCGCCTGGGATTCTCCGTGGTGGGAATGAGGGTGGGGGGGAGCTGGAGGCCGCCCAGGCCCAGAAACAGCCTTGCTTGGCGCAGCCCCTGGGAACGTGGTTGATAGACGCGGCCCTGCCGGTGCTGTTCATCGGGACCGTCTCCTTCTGGGGCCGGAGACTGCTTCTGCGCACAGGCTGTGGAGACCCGGGGAACCTTTCCTTGTGCTCCCACCCTGGTGTTTGCGAGCCGGTGGTGACGGGGAAACGGACGCTGTTTGTGAGCAGGCTAGCTGAGAAAAAGACCATGACTTGGCCACAGACTCTTGTTTCCTTTCAACAGATCATCTGCTTTGCTGTGCGATCCCACTCGGTGAAAGCCAGTGTCTGTCAGTAGCGCAGCCACGTCACTTCGCTGGGTAGGTGCGCCTGGCTGCGTGTCTCCCTGCCGGGGACCTACCGGGGCCGTCACATTCTGGCCTGGTTCGCTGGGGCCCAGGTGACCAGCTCTCCCAGGGCTGTGCTCTGTTCAGCTCAAGGCCTCAGTGACGTCCCCAGAAACCCCAATGGAAGCTTCATGAAGCTGAACAGCCCAGACCAGCGCTGTTGACACACAGGAACTTGTGAGCCTCTGGGCATATGGGTCACTCCAGAGGGGCCTCACAGCTACTCACCAATGAGCTTAACCCTTTGAGTGCCAACCAATATCCTAGGAGCTATGCTAAAATTGCCAAGGCATTTTTGCTGATTTTACAGCAGTTTAGGAAAAAAATTATGAACCGCAAGTAAATGAAGTTACATATTCAAAAACTTAAGGAAACCTTTACTACATTTGTTTACATCTTTGACATATATTGTTTGCTGATTGTATTATAAAATACTAGTAGAAAAAAAATTTGAACAAAACATATAATGTTAAAATAAAGCGCTCCCGGCACTTCCAGAGAAAGACAGGAGGAGCGCAATTGCGCTCCCCGGCACTCTAGGGGTTAAATGCGAGTGGGTCTTTCCCGGTGGGAGAGGCTTGGGGGCGAAAAGATTTCCAGTGGATGTTCACCCTTGAGATTGCCGGCGTTTGTCTAGCCCTGTACATGGGAAGTCTCCCCAGCTTTTCCTCCCCAAATAGGAGGGTTGGTCACAGCTCTGTGCATTTCCCTAAACATCTTTCCCGACCCTCCTGCTCCTCCTCCTGCTCCCTCCACCTACCCAGCGCCCACTCAGGAGACCCAGCTCCAGCGGCGCCTCCTCTGTGGAGCCGGCCGCAGCCCTGCAGACAGAAGTCGTCACTTTTGCTTGTGCCTCCAAGAGCAGCGCTGGGTCCTCCCCGGGACTGTGCCTTTCCACCGTGCGCTGCAAGAAGCCTAAACCATGCGCTGCCTGACCATTTATTTGTCAGGCCGCTGACCCCTTTTCCCCTGGACCAGTGGTTCTCAACCTTCTGGCCCTTTAAATACAGTTCCTCATGTTGTGACCCAACCATAAAATTATTTTCGTTGCTACTTCCTAACTGTAATGTTGCTACTGTTATGAATAGTAATGTAAATATCTGATATGCAGGATGGTCTTAGGCGACCCCTGTGAAAGGGTCGTTCGACCGCCAAAGGGGTCGCGACCCACAGGTTGAGAACCGCTGCCCTAGACTGTCAGATTAAACAATGCCAACAGCCAACACAAAAATAGCCGTCCAGCATGAATGGCCTGTCTTGAACCATAAATATACAGGTCCTATAATAGAGTTGCATCTTATTGGTTAATTCTTGGTACCAGAAATCCTTATGTGTAAATATAAACACCTGATTTTTTAAAAAGTCATGTTGAAGCAAAAAGAGTAGGTAATTACTACTCTTGTTTTTAAGTACAGCAATAAAAATTATCCCTATTTTTTTGTCAGATTGGCAAAAATATATATCTTCTGGTGTGCTACAGAATTTTAGTCATGAGTTTGTGGGCATGAGATAAAAAAGGTTGAAAGTCGCTGCCCTATAGATAGAGCTCATCAATTCAAAATGAAACCGCGGTCTAGGATGACAGTCACAGCCACCTGCTGTGGAGGGTTCCCTCTGCTCGGGAACTAGCCCGGGGACTGCACACACGCCTCACCATTATCCTAAGTGCCAGGGAGGCACTTCCATATTATTATGGTCTCCATGTTCCTTTATCCTGGCAGACAGGGGAGAGTATTGGTGAAGAACATGGGCTTTGGCGCCAGGGAGACAGACCAGCATGCAACTCCCAAGTCCGTCGTTTGCCAGCTGTGTGACTAGGGGAAGGTGGGCACCACCGTGAGCTTGCCTCGAGGAATGGGTAATGGCCCTACCTCACAGGCTTGGGGAGGCCGTGGTGAGCTCTTGAATAAAACCCTTAGTCCAGGCATAGCCAGCCAGGGTCACGCCTGCATCCCTGCCCCGGGGGGTTATCCAATTCCTCTCTGCGCCCCGGGAGCCCCGCACTGCGCCTGACTTCTGTGGATGCTCCTTACAAATTTGGGAGGTGCTCCTCCCTGCTCTGCAGGTGGACATCCTGGAAATGCGCGGCCCTGGCGATTCACGGGTTTCCTTAATCCCAACCTGCTCGTGCACCCCCACTGTGCTGACAAAAGCGAGAGGAATGACGTGCGATGTACCCGCCGCCTTCTTGCCCCCCAGGCACACCCAGTAAAGGGTGAGCGCGCTGCCTCTGGCTGTGGCACCAGCCAGCACGTTTCAGATCTTTGTGGACTGTGAGTGAGGTGCTTATGCCCTGGAATCACATGGCCCCACGGGCCGCCTTGCTTCCTGGAATCGGGGCCCAGATCCCGGTTGGGCAGGGAATGCAGGAGCAGAGGTTCTGCTCCCAGCTTCTCGAGATGTTGGGCCTCAAATCCCGCACCTGGGCTGGGGCGCAACGTATCTTCCCCAGGAAAGTGCTGTCTTTGGGCCTCGGCTGCTTAGGGACACAGGCTTCTGTTTGAATGAGTTCGCAGGATTTTTCAATAGGAGTTACTGGCATCTCAAAAATGTGATCGGAGTTGGAGAATGTGTCCTCTCACTAGGACAACAGCCGCAGGCCCTGATGTCTCCCAAAGCCCCCGGGGAGGGCCTGCCCTGTTGAGACCCACCAAGAACGAGTGTATCTGGGGAAGGCATGGGGCCCTTCTCCTGCGGGTCTGTCTCCCCCCTCCTTCTCCCCACAGTCCCACCAGAGGGGGAGCGAGAGGAGCGGGGTGGGGAGGGTGCGGGCTTAGTCCTGAGGGAGAGGAGACAGGCGGTTCTGATTGCACAGCGGGAGTGGGGGGCCTCTGAGGAGCGGGGAAGGGAGACCCTCACGCCCGCCCGCTGCCATAGAGTGGGCAGCGGTGGGGTGTGGGAGCCTGAGAACCAGCAGGCCTGGCTCTGGACCTGGTTCTTCTTGAGGCCCCAGTGGACCTGGGCAGGTACCTTGATCATGGGTAAGAGCTGTGAGGAAGGCGCGCCCCCTGGCCCCCTGGCCTGTGAGGTCTGTGCTTGCGGAGGTCCCAGCCCATGAGGAGACAGCTTCCTGCCTTGCAGCAGGTACCTGCACACATCCTTGGAGCGTCTGGTGTGCCGGTACTTAGCTATGAGCTTTGGGGACAAATAGTCCATTTTACCGAGCTATTAGGTAACTTGGGAACATTCTATGCACTGCAGGCAACTGGAAGGGAGCGGATTTGAATTCTGGTCTAGGAGGCTCCAAATCCAGAAGCAGGGTGGCTCCTGGAAGCAGGTTATAGGGCCCCCTGGGTGGGCACCTGGACGCAGGGGTGGGTAGGAGCCGCCACGGGGCTGGGGTTCGGGGAGGTGATCACCACACCGCTGCCCTAGTAGCCAGGGAGGTAGGGAAGCTCGGAGCCGGGGCTGAGCGACCTGTGCTCCCTGATGAAGAGACACCCAGCGCGGGAGCAACATGCCCGGGAAGGAGGGAGGGAGAACCAGAGGAGGAGGCGGCCCTCCCTCACCTGCGTCCTCTGGTCCCCCTGTGCGCCACGTGGGTGGGAGCATGTCTCTCTCTCTCTCTCTCTCTCTCTCTCACACACACACACACACACACACACACAC
>NW_005362753.1:118253-121446 GCF_000412655.1 Myotis brandtii | reverse complement strand
CCTCCGGATGCGCTGCTCGGTAAGCCAGGCCCTGCGCCTCGGGAACAAAGCCCCTTCCCCCGCCAGAGGCCGCCCCGGAGTCCCCTGCCCGGCTCCCACCGGAGCCTGAAACCCTGGCGGGGCTTCCGATGGACCCCCTCGGTCTCCTTCTCCAAATCCCGCCTGGCGCTGAGCGGCTGGGCTCCTAGACCCAGCGCTTCCTCCTCCGCCATCGGAGCAGAGGCAGGCTGGCCGCGCAGGCGGAGACCTGTTTGGTCTGGATGAGGCTGTGTGCATGCCTCCTGGGTTCAGACTCCTGTGTGTGTGTGTGCACTGGGGTGGGTGGGGGACGCCTCAGATCTAGTGACCCTGTCATGGGGGTCCAGGCTGTGCTGGGCCCTGTGCCTCAAAACCACCCCAGGAAGTAGGCTCCCTTCTTCCATGGCTCAGGTTTGGAAACTGAGGCCCAGAGAGATTGGTTGAATGGCTTAATCAAGGTCACAAGGCCATGAAGTGGAGACCAGACTCAGACCCGGGGTTCTCTTTCTACTGCGCCCCAACCTGACCCCTCTGTCACAAACAGCCGCCCCACTTCTCCTCCCCACCGCTTCCTCCCGGAGGCACCGCATGTGTGGAAACACTTGTGTGAGGAGCGTCTGCTGAGAGGAAGGGAATGGCTGGGAGCCCCGGTCTCCATCCACCCCTCCCTCACATCTGCCGACCCTCCTTCTGTGGACTGAGTGTGGGGCCGCATCCCTTGCGATGGAGGATAGCTTGCTCCCTGCGTCCTGTCCCCTGGGACCTGCTTCTCCCGGGCCACCTATAGGGTGGGAGGGCAGTGTTCGCGTCCTCCCGTGGGCCCCTGGCCTGGTGCGTGCCCAGCACATGCTGCCTTAGACTTGTGTCCTGAACCCTCTGCGGGTGAGGGCTGACCGAGGCTCTCTGCCCTGGCCGTGTGAGCCGTGGAGATGGTGACTTGACAGGAGCAGGGCCGATCCCCGATGGCCACCATGGCCACCGGCAGGCGTCCACCCTGTGGGGATTTCATCTGGGTCCGCATTTGACAACTCTCCTGGTCAGCAGGACCTCCCACCGCCCAGAGGGAAAGGGCAGGGCTGTTCATGGAGATGGGAGGCCTTCTGCGTGCCCCACCCCACCCAGTTCTGCAGCTTTGGAGGGGTTGCTGAGTGCCTTCAGGTGGATCCTGCCGGGGGAAGCCACGCAGAACCCCTTGGTCCCGGGCTGAGTGGCCGGCCTCATCGGTTGAGTCACCACGTATCGGGCTGGGCTGTCTGCACACGTGTGCAGTGTCGGTGTTGCAGGGAAAGCCGCTGAGCCACGCGGGGCCTCGGTTGTCTGGTTAGGACAAGGAGCAGAGTCGGACCTGAGGACCTCTCAGATGCCTCCAACTGGGCCACGCTGGGCTGCCGGCCCGCGCTGGGGTGGGCGCTGGTCGGACACGTCCGTGGACTAATGGCTCCGCGGACTAATGGACTAATGACTAGTGGGTTGCTGGTTTCCCGGAGGAGGCTGTGCTGGGGAGGGAGCTGCGAGGTTCGGGTTCCACCCAGAGGAGGCGCCGCCTGGACGGTGCTCGGTGGGTGTTTATCGGGCTGAAGCGCGGTGGCTGTGAAAGGTCCCCAGGTGCCACATTGGGTTGTGGAGTAGGTTCGGCGTTTCATTTGGAAAGAGGACACTGGCCTCTAAGAACTGAGGCCGTACAAAGCATCAGCTAGGTGTCCAGCCGGCCTGTCCCTCCCAGAAAGGACCCGTCACAGCTGAACAGACCTTCTGGGCTTCAGCAGTTAGAGCGGGTGGAGAACTGAGTTTCAGACTCTGGCGTTCGCTGGTGATGTTAGTGAGAGGTGAGGCCGGCCTCCGCAGGGGCAGAGGGACTGTGGCCAGGAGGGTGGGCACAGGATGTTCAGTCTGTGCCTGTTGATGACCATTAAATACATCAACCTGACCTGTGGGCCCTTCGTGGGGCTGTGGTAGGTCTTTTTAAAAACGTGGATTAACGAAGCTTTTAACTGTTACGGAATCCCACATGAAATGAACACGTCTCACCTTTTCCCCCAGAAACTAAGCTCTCCGTGGGTTTTGTGACTGGAATTCACAAAAGCAGAGCAAAGCTTTCCTTTGGAGGCTGTGCTGGGGAGGGAGCTGCGAGGTTCGGGTTCCACCCAGAGGAGGCGCCGCCTGGTCGGTGCTCGGTGGGTGTTTATCGGGCTGAAGCGCGGTGGCTGTGAAAGGTCCCCAGGTGCCACATTGGGTTGTGGAGTAGGTTCGGCATTTCATTTGGAAAGAGGACACTGGCCTCTAAGAACTGAGGCCGTACAAAGCATCAGCTAGGTGTCCAGCCGGCCTGTCCCTCCCAGAAAGGACCCGTCACAGCTGAACAGACCTTCTGGGCTTCAGCAGTTAGGGCAGGTGGAGAACGTGAGTTTCAGACTCTCCGCTCTGGCGTTCGCTGGTGATGTTAGTGAGAGGTGAGGCCGGCCTCCGCAGGGGCAGAGGGACTGTGGCCAGGAGGGTGGGCACAGGATGTTCAGTCTGTGCCTGTTGATGACAATTAAATACATCAGCCTGACCTGTGGGCCCTTCGTGGGGCTGTGGTAGGTCTTTTAAAAACGTGGATTAACGAAGCTTTTAACTGTTACCGAATCCCACATGAAATGAACACGTCTCAGCTTTTCCCGCAGAAACTAAGCTCTCCGTGGGTTTTGTGACTGGAATTCACAAAAGCAGAGCAAAGCTTTCCTTTTGGACAAGCGCGGAGGGTGTGAGCGTGGCAAGGGATGCATCCTGTGTGGCCATGTTCACCTCTCAGCCCCTCCTGGCCAGCGGGTGAGGTTGTGAATAGAAATGATTACAGAGAAACAATCTCCCTGTAGTTACTTTTGAGAAGGAGGATGTACTTATGGAAGGATGGTTTCTATGTCATGTATCCTCCGACTCACACCCCAAACCGGATTGCGCAGGAGAGCATCCCTCCTGCCCTGTAATTTCATTTATAATTAATCCGCTCTCTCCCATTTATTCTCCACTCCGCTCCGGCGTAAAGATGTGCAATCGAGAATCCATCCTCCTTTTCAATACGGCTTTGTCTGCAGCCCACTTCTCCCCAGCAGGGCTCACACGCCGAGCTCTCCCGCCACACACAGAAGGCCTTGTGTGGGAGTCAGTTGTAGGCGCCTTCTATGGCTCGGGGAAG
>NW_005362753.1:116018-118239 GCF_000412655.1 Myotis brandtii | reverse complement strand
GGAGGGGAGGCGGGGTCTGTATCGCAAACGAAGAGAAACAGCAAGATGCCGCCCGGTCAGCAGCCCAGTTCTAACTCGGAGTCCAGGTCGAAAACTCCTTTGCCGGAGCTGGCGAGCCCGCCCGTGAGCGTCCAGGTCGGTGCTGCGACCTGTGTCCTGTGTTAGCCGTCTGCCTGGGGACCCGTGGGGGGTGTCGGGGAAGATAGCAGCCTCCAGGGCCAGAAAGCCCGGCGTGTGTTTCTGACTGCTGTTCACGGGCTTTGCGACCTAGGACAGGTTATTCCCCTTCCGTGGGTCTCGGTGTACACATATGCACTGTGCGTGTGGGTTTGCGTGCGTCTCTGTGTCTCCGTGCATGTGTGTAAATTAGCCCCAGGCGATCCCCTCCAACCGAGAGCTGGTCGAGGCCTCCGAGTGTGGGTGCAGCTGGTTATTAATAGCGCCAGGATGCTCCGTACGGTAAGGTTACGTAACCGTTTCAATTAGACAGCCACACAAACAGGAGGAGCAGGTCACGGTGAGAGAGGCTACGTCTCACCCTAAGTGGGGACTCTGGGGTGTGACAGTGAAACTTCCACCTTAGAGGCGGTCATCCCAGCGTCCCCATCAGGAAGTCCTCGCACCAGGGAGACTCGGGCCCACGCCTGAGAGGGCCGGGATGAGCCGGGACCCACAAGGGTCGGTGAGGCAGGAGCCGCCAGAGCCGTTATGTAATGTGGGTCAGTGGGCTGGCGGGCTCTCGGTCCAGGGGACGCGGAGTTTCCGCCTCTGTCTCAGGCTGTTCCTGGAAGGTAAGGAGGGGAAGCCTGTAATGACTGTTTGCGGTTGTTTTGGAAATGGAAAGCCCTTTCGTGAGAGCCTGCGCTAAGCAGCAGCTGGGACCCGGGAGAAGTTCTCCCGTTTGGCGCTGGTGTTTTGCTGGGTTCTCTGTGCAGCTGCTGTAGCCCTGAGGTCTGTGGTCTGGGGTGCGGCCGCTGCCAGGTGAGGCGGCGGAGAGGACAGAGTGGGAGAACGGAGCCTCGGTCCTTAAACTCTGTCCTCACCACCAGCCAAGCAGAGAGCACCAGCCCCTGCTCTCGGGGAGGAGCCCAGACAGAAGGCGGGAGTGGGCTGCCCAGACTCCTGTGATCTCCGAGTGACAGGACCACCCACGATCTCGGATGCACTCTGCTGGGGTTCCAGGCACCCCGGCACCTCGTTTCCACTGCCGCTGGCAACCAGGGAGGGCCCTTCATCCCGAGTTTCCGGGTAATACTGCTGCACCCAGAGGAAACGGGCGATGCTTTTGGGTGACATATGGGGGTGGTTTGGCTACCGAGAGACTTCCGAATCCCCCGGGATTTCTGTTAGGACACTGGATTGTGTTTGTTTGCGTGTGTATGTGTGTTTTTTTGTTAATCCTCATCCCAGGATATTTTTCCCATTGATTTTTTTAGAGAGAGTGAAAGGGAGGGAGGGGGAGACCAAGGGAGACAGAAACATCGATGTGAGAGAGACACATCCATTGGTTGCCTCCCACATGCGCCCCAACCGGGGTCAGGGATCAAACCTGCAACCTTTCAGCCCTGAGGCCAGCCTTGCTCACAACCTGCGAGTGATGCCTTAACCAACAGGACCCTCCCTCCACCTGGCTCGGGTTACTAAGCCCTCATGTGCCAGGAGCTTCACGCTCAGTGATGGGTGATTAACGAGGAAAAGCAGACAGAATGAGTGGGAAAACTCAATTTCGAGTGAGCTGTCATCTCTGAAAATACCCCAGCGTCCCAGCAGCCAGCTCAGTGTTCTGATGTGGTGAATCGGAAATAACTCCGCGGGTCCCAGTGAAACCCAGAGCGTCTGCGCCTCTTGCCCCCGATCGAGAGAGAACAGATGCGCAGTCGCTTCCGCCCTGGGCCCGATTTCCAGTACGTATGCAACTGGATGGAAGACAACGTGCGGGGCCACGCGGAGGCCGGGGTGGGGTTGGGCGGCAGGAAGGCAGTGAGGTCCCTGCCTCTGACTGGCGATGGCGACGAGCAGTTACCTGGACACGGTGAGGAGAAGTGACGGATGTCCGTTTCCCGCGTCGAGAATCGCAGGGTTTTCGATGCCTCGGTGCTGTCCTCCTGTGTGGCTCTGACAAGTGTAATGACAGTGGACCCGGCGTTGGACGCCCACGCCTTGCGAGCCCTCCCGGTGGACTCGGCAGCAGGTCTCAGACTTGACGAAGCGAAGTGCTGCC
>NW_005362753.1:111624-115892 GCF_000412655.1 Myotis brandtii | reverse complement strand
GAGGCGGCAGGCAGAGGGTCCCCGTGCCTCTCGCTTTCCGTGACCGGGTTTTCAGTCTCTAAATGCTCGTCTCGTCTGCAGTCCTGACCACACTCCTCCCATTCGGCCACAGATAAACCGTTCACGTCCATATTGGCCTTGAACGTGACCCCCCTAGAGATTTTTTATGCCTTTTGATACAGAAAATGGGTGATATTGACTAGCACCTCTTTTTTTTATCCTCACCAGAGGACATTTTCCCATTGCTTTTAGATAGAGTGGGAGGGAGGCGGTGGGAGAGAGAAACGTCAGTGTGAAATACTGCTGCACCCAGAGGAAACGGGCGATGCTTTTGGGTGACATATGGGGGTGGTTTGGCTACCGAGAGACTTCCGAATCCCCCGGGATTTCTGTTAGGACACTGGATTGTGTTTGTTTGCGTGTGTATGTGTGTTTTTTTGTTAATCCTCATCCCAGGATATTTTTCCCATTGATTTTTTTAGAGAGAGTGAAAGGGAGGGAGGGGGAGACCAAGGGAGACAGAAACATCGATGTGAGAGAGACACATCCATTGGTTGCCTCCCACATGCGCCCCAACCGGGGTCAGGGATCAAACCTGCAACCTTTCAGCCCTGAGGCCAGCCTTGCTCACAACCTGCGAGTGATGCCTTAACCAACAGGACCCTCCCTCCACCTGGCTCGGGTTACTAAGCCCTCATGTGCCAGGAGCTTCACGCTCAGTGATGGGTGATTAACGAGGAAAAGCAGACAGAATGAGTGGGAAAACTCAATTTCGAGTGAGCTGTCATCTCTGAAAATACCCCAGCGTCCCAGCAGCCAGCTCAGTGTTCTGATGTGGTGAATCGGAAATAACTCCGCGGGTCCCAGTGAAACCCAGAGCGTCTGCGCCTCTTGCCCCCGATCGAGAGAGAACAGATGCGCAGTCGCTTCCGCCCTGGGCCCGATTTCCAGTACGTATGCAACTGGATGGAAGACAACGTGCGGGGCCACGCGGAGGCCGGGGTGGGGTTGGGCGGCAGGAAGGCAGTGAGGTCCCTGCCTCTGACTGGCGATGGCGACGAGCAGTTACCTGGACACGGTGAGGAGAAGTGACGGATGTCCGTTTCCCGTGTCGAGAATCGCAGGGTTTTCGATGCCTCGGTGCTGTCCTCCTGTGTGGCTCTGACAAGTGTAATGACAGCGGACCCGGCGCTGGACGCCCACGCCTTGGGAGCCCTCCCGGTGGACTCGGCAGCGGGTCTCAGACTTGACGAAGCGAAGTGCTGCCGTCAGTGTGAGAGAGACATGTTGATTGGTTGCCTCCCGCCTGCGCCGGGCCAGGGATCAAGCCTGCAATGGAGGTGTGTGGCCTGGACTAGGAACTGAACCCCCAACCTTTTGGTTTGTGGGTCGACGCTCTAACCACGGAGCAAATCGGCCAGGCTGACAATCACCTGTTAATGAGCAACGGCAAGTCTTACGTTTTTAAAGAAAGTGAAAGCGCCTTAGGAGCCTAGTGCTCTGTGATGAATGGATGCACAGTGCCCGCCGGCCGGCTGAGAGGGAGCGGTGAATGGACTTCTGGAAAAGGAAGCCCAGCTGTGCAAGGCTCGGGCCCAAGGTGGGCGTGGGAGCCCGCATCGTGTTCTCCATGCAGAACGTGGGAGCAGAAAGATACACCTGGTTTCTAAAGGGGAACGTGGAGACTTCCCTCAGTCGGTTTAACCGACATGATCCCCGTTGCCTCGGGGAAACCTCCTGTGGATGCCGACGCCGCATTTTTTCACCGGCCTCCCATCACAGGTGTTGGTTGTCAACAGAGTCACAAAGATGTGCCGGCTGCCAGCTCTGCTCTAGGTGCTGGGCACTGGGCCCCATGTGGACAGGAGGCGGCTGCGGCTCCTGGTCCCGCAGACTTGGCTGCTGTGGTGGAGCAGGGAGAGCCAGGCGCCCTGCTCCCACCGGCCTCCCATCACAGGTGTTGGTTGTCAACAGATTCACAAAGATGTGCCCCCGCCAGCTCTGCTCTAGGCGCTGGGCACTGGGCCCCGTGTGGACAGAAGGCGGCTGCGGCTCCTGGTCCTGCAGACTTGGCTGCTGCGGTGGAGCAGGGAGAGCCAGGCGCCCTGCTTGTCACCGGGCCTTCTCCCTCATCTCACCAGGGTGCCAGGGGACAAGCTGCACCCCCCCCGCCCCCCCTCACTGGTTCCCTGGCTGTCAGGTGCAGGGACGGGGCCCCTGCAGCGTTTGACAAGGGTGACCTAGGGTGAGTCCGTGAGAGCGCGGGGAGCTTACTGACACAGGTTCCCGGCTCCTGGTGCAGACCCGTAGACTCAGAACCTCAGGCGGGCCGAGCACCTGTGCTTCTCACACCCTCCGGGGCATTCTCATCCCTGAAACCCGAGAACCACGGTCCCCACAGAGGCTGCAGATGCCCTTCCTGCCCCAAAACACCGAGAAGGCGGCCCCTCCAGGCGGGCACTGCACCCCCACTCCCAGCCAGGCCACCCGCATCTCCCCACCCACTCTCGCTCCCCTCTGCCCTTTGCTTTCAGGTGGGAGTGAGAGGGGGCCCTTCCGAAAGGCCACCCCTCTGCTCAGAGCTCCCCGAACCCCAAGAGCAGGGGCAGGGCCTCTCGGAAGCCCTGGGGCCTGCACCGCCCGGCCTGGCTCTGACCACCTTTGTGCTACCTGCCCCTTGCGTCCTCCCTGCGAGCCACACTGGCCTCGTGCTGGTCCTGACCCCACACGGCCAGGCGCCATCCGTGAGCTCCGTGGGACCCAGGAACTGACCGGGCAGGTGCTGGGGGGCGGGGCGAGGAGCTGCCGTTCTGTCCCACGCCGCCTGGACCACCCTCGCAGACAGGCGGCGATGCTCTCTAGCTCACGGGGGCGAGCTTCAGCCCCTGCACCTAGTACAGGTGGTTTCAGGCAGCCCTTTAACTCCGGGCGCCATTTTATAGGGTGACTCCCCTCTGGACCAGATTGTCCCCGTCATTCTAGAAATCTCTTAGAGGAAGTTTCTAGAAGTAGACTGAACCCCCACCCCCACTCCTTTTGCTGCGCAGTTCCTTCAGCCGCTGTTAATCCAGGGGCCCTGCCATCCCTCCCTCCTCTCTCTTCCTCCACAGACGTCCGCAGAGCGCCGGCCACGCCCAGGCACCGTCCCGGGTCCCTCAGGACACGGGAGATGTGCCCCTCTGGGGAGTTGGTGGCCTCGTCTCTGGCTCCAGCTCTTGCTCCCATGCAGATGGAGCCGTGGCACCTGGACAGTGGTCCTCTGGCCTCTCCCGGCCCCACGAGGGAGAGGGGCTCTGGCCAGTTTCTCAGGAGGGGCCCTCCTGCGGCCTGGGCCAGGCAGAGGGCACTTAGGACTATCGGCCTCCTGGTGAGTAGGAGGGAGAGAGGGGCCGTCTGGTCGGCTTCACCGCTGAGGCCAGCCGAGGGCATATGGGTGCAGATCTATGACAAGGAGGTGGTAGACGGGATACGAGGTCAGGACATGGCGTAGTTCACAGCCAGCCCGCCCCACAGTGCATCGGCCTGAGAGGCCGTGAGGACTTCTCACCCTCTGGTCCTGCCCATGGTGGATGCCCCTCCCCGAACCTTAGGGAGGACGGTTTTCGCTCTGAGCATCAGCCTTCCTGCAGGTGCTGCAGTGGACGCGACCCAGCCTCTACCGAGAGGCCAGGCCGAGTGGTGTGGGGGACGGCGGTAAACAAGATGTTCCCGGTCTGCAGCGGACTCCGGCGGTGGGGGGAGCGTGTTATGTAACTACCTGTAGCTAATTAGGGTGGAAGCTAAGAAGGCAGAGGAGGGAAAGATGGGCGTGGAAGGGGGAGGTTGGAGGCATCTGACATGAGCCTTGAGAGATGAGGAAGGAGTTTGTCAAGCAGAGATGCAGCCTCTGGATCGCTGGGGCCGGAGGAGCAGGTGGTGCCTGGCTGCGGCATCCAGCTGGGGAAGCGCAGGTACGTCCGTCCTGCCCCCACGGGAGGGGTCGTGAATGCCAGGTAAGGGGTCTTACAGGTGATGGGGAGCCATGGAGGTGTTGGAGTGAGTGTGGGTTCTAGAAAGACGGTCCTGTCCGTGGTCCCCTGCAGCCTCTGTATGGCAGGGAAGATGTGTAAAAGGTCAAAGACGGTGCGCTATGACGGATGAGCTTGCCTGTCTGGGTGTGACTCCCGCCCTGTTTGGCTGGCCGCGCTGGCTCCGCTGGTCTGTACCTACTGAGTGTTCCTCCGGGCGCTGCTGCCCAGACCCCCGCTCCACCGACCTGCCGGGGCCGG
>NW_005362753.1:108479-111540 GCF_000412655.1 Myotis brandtii | reverse complement strand
GTTGCCGGGCCGCCGTGGACTCCGGCCAGGAGGAAATGGAGCAGGCAGTGCCCCAGCTTGATGCACCGAGCCGGGGCTCCTGCACCTCTGCACGCACATTCGGGCTGCTCCTGGCCTCAGAGCGGTGCTCCCAGACCTACATCCACAGCGGAGAATCCAGGGCACGCGCCCGCCGGCTGGCTTCCCTGCGCGGCCCCCAGCGCCGGCTTAATGGGCAGGAAAGGGGGTCAGTGTCTGTAGGGAACCAGAGCGTGTGGCCATTTGCTTGGAAATCAACAAGCTGGGGGGGGGGCAGTGACTCCTGCAGAGCTGGGGCACGTGGGACACGGGGAAGAGTGTTCCCCGGGTCACTAGTGGTTAGGCCACCTCCGTCCTTGACCTCCACCTTCCCATTGCTCGGGAAGAGAGAGAGAGAGAGAGAGAGAGAGAGAGAGAGAGAGACCTGTTCCACAGGCCAGTGGGCAAATCCTGAGCCACTTCTGGGGCGTTTGTCCAGGCGATGAGCCTTCCCAGGCCAGGCTGACGGCCAAGTCGTGCCCAGAGCAAGGCAGCCGGGGCGGTTTGAAGAGCGGTGCCTGCGGGAGAGTTCCCGCCCCAGAATGTGGGCCAGAGGAAGGCATGCAGCTCCCCTCTCTCGCCGGCCCCTTTTCTAGGTCAACACACCGAGGAGGCCCAGAGAGGTGAAGCGACCGGCCAAGGTCACCCGGGGGGCTGGGAACTGGCCATCACATCCTCCGGAGGCGGTTCCGGTCCCTGAAGCTGGCCGCGGCCGTGCTGGCAGGCATCCCCGTGGAGATGGACAGGGCGTACGCACCGCCTTGCCACCAGCCACGCACGAGGCTGTGGCTTTCTCCTTGTCCCGCTGCCTTTCCTCTCGGAAACCAGCCCAGAGCCAGGGTCCTGGCACACCACACGGGGCTGGAGGGGGCTGGGCTTCACCCCCTGGGATGCGCTCTCTGGCCCTTTGCTGGTTTGATTGCTGAAGCTCTCGTGGCTGCTTAATGCCAGGAGGGAGCCGTGTCGGCACAAACGTGTTCTCAGGATCTAGACATGGAGAGGGGTGAGGCTGAGGGCCCTGCTTGGAGGCCTGGGTAGCATAAAGCCCCATAAATTGTCCCCGGAAAGCCTGCCACCCTGGCTTCCAGAGCTCCATGTGGTGCCCGGAGTTTAGCCCAAACTGCCCTGCGGCATCAGCATCGGTGCCTCTCCTGTGAACTGCGCGTCCCTGGATCTCAGCACCATGGACAGAGCTCGCTGAGCTCCCGGGAGCCCAGGCTCTCAGGCCAGTGGACGTGCAGGGTGCAAGGTAACCTGGCCCAGCCTCTGGAGCAGCGATTCTCAACCTGTGGGTCGCGACCCCTCTGGGGCTCTAACGACCCTTTCACAGGGGTCGCCTAAGACCATCGGAAAACATATAATTACATATTGTTTTTGTGATTAATCACTATGCTTTAATTATGTTCAATTTGTAACAATGAAAATACATCCTGCATATCAGGTATTTTCATGACAATTCATAACAGTAGCAAAATTACAGTTATGAAGTAGCAACGAAAATAATTTTATGGTTGGGGGTCACCACAACATGAGGAACTGTATTAAAGGGTCGCGGCATGAGGAAGGTGGAGAACCACTGCTCTGGAGGGACCTGGCTCTCCTGGCTGTATGTTTGCCTCGTAAGTGGGTTCTCTTTAATGCATGAGAAGCTGCCGGCAGCCCTGCTGGCTCACTTCAAAGCAGTAAAACCGTCAAGGCTCTATCAGGCAGGTATATGCCTACCGGTTCCGTTCATAAACACACCGTCTCAGCCCTGCGCCGCGTGTGGGGATAGGACGAACTTCCCCAGGTTATGACTCCCCCACCTGGTGAGTCTGTGTGTTCGATAAGCCTTCCGGAGAGGCTCCTGCGTTATTGCAGGTCGGAACAGACGCGATCTCCCTACCGGCAAATGTCACAGGCCCCCCGCCCGCCCCCTCCCCCCCGGTTTACTCGTGTCTGCGGGAAAGAGGAGAGCAGACGATGAAAACGACCCTCGGTGGGTGGGATGCTAACCGCTTGGAAAATGTGTGGGTGCCGGTGGGGATTACTGGGAAGACATGGTGAACGCCTGACCCCAGTCCCTCTGGCTTCTCTGGGAGGGACCCAGCGCCTCCCAGGTGGAGAGGCCGTTTACTCCATGGGATTTTGGTGGCTGTCACAGCCGCGTCCAGGGGGCCTGCGTGTTTTATTTGAAGCTGTTCTCGGGGTCAAACCGTGGAGCATCTAATTCACTGTGTGATTCTTGGACAGTTTGCTCTCGTGTTTCCAAGCCCTGCTTTGGCCATAAGAACAATTGATGGTAACCACAGTTTTTATCAACTTGGTGCTTACTCTGGGCAGAAGTCCTTGCCATAGATTTTTTTCATTTAATCCGAGCAACAGCTTGATAAAAAAGTCACTGTTATTCCCATTTTACAGATGAGGAAACTAAGGCACAGAGACTATTGATTGTGCATATGAAACACTTCCACATGGTGGCTTTCTACCTAGTCGTCCTTTGTTTTGCTCCCGAGTCCGGGGGCCGCTGGGCTCAGCGGGGTTGTTCTGGTTGAGGCCTCCCGTGAGGTCGCAGTCAGACGCGGCCGGGCCTGGAAGCATCTGGAAGGCTTCCTCACTCACACCCCTGGCCCCCGGCTGGGCGGCCGTCCCACACTGCGGCTCCATGTCTGTGTCCTAAGGAAAGGGGAGCGGGGAGCAGGTGTCGGTGTCTCCTTTTGTGGCCGAGCCTCAGAAAACAAGAAAGCTCGCTCCCGGCATGTCTGTTCCACGGAAGCAAGTCACCGAGGCCACCACCCGGGAGCCCGTGTTGGCGAGAGGAGCGTGAACAATGTGCGGCATGTTTTCCGCCACCGCAGAGCTTAGGGCATCGCACCACGGAGGCAAGGGAGGCATTAGCAGGAGCAGAGGGGGTGTGACTCAGACGGTCAGGTCCTGACCACCTTGGCTGCAGGAACCCGAGCTCTGTCAACCCCTGCACCCCTCCCCCTCACAGTGCACCCCTCCCCCTCACCCTGCAGGGCTC
>NW_005362753.1:100435-107986 GCF_000412655.1 Myotis brandtii | reverse complement strand
CTCCTCCCCATCTTCCCTCCCTCTCCTCTGCTCCCTGCCCACACTGCTTCACTCTGCATCCTTCACAGGCCACCCTCCTCTCCTGCACAGAACCCGGTCCTGTCTCTGTCCCCTGGGCCAGTCCAGGAACTGGAACAGCATGTCCCCGTGTCCTGGGCCTCCTCTCTCCCCTGGGCCTGCAGGGAAGGGCCGAGCTTGGCTGAGGGACCTGAGCCCAGACTGGCCCGTCTGGTTTCCACTTGTCTCAGAACACAGAGCCCTGGGAGGTCCTCTGCTTGTTTCCCGGAGCCTTCGGAGGTGGCGGCTCAGAGGCCGGCTTCTCTCTCCTCCTGGCTGCTGTCCGAGGAGGCCGTGCGCGCGCCCTGATTGGCATGTGGGGCGGCAGGAATCCGACACACACCCTCCGACCCGGCTTATGATCAAACTCTCATCCGTCTAGAAACTTATCATTCCGCAATCACTCTGTGCCAACAGGACGCACCGCCTCTGTCCTCGTGGGACTCAGAGGCAGAAAGACAGGAAACGCGCACAGGAACGAGCAGTGTCTGACCCCGAATCAGCGTCCCGTGGAGACCAGAGCAGAGCCAGGGGCTTCCTGACGGAGAGTGAGAGTCAAATTTTAACCTGCCCTCCGTCACCATCATCATAGGATACGTACTGAGAAAAGTAGGAAGCCCTTACAACCAGGATTTTCAAAAATAAATTATCTTTAAGTTCCATTTAATTAAGTTTAATTAATTGACATGTATATACAATCACGTGTATTATTCTTGGACTTTTCATTTTGCCAGAGACAACTAGGGTTTTGGTCGCTGCCCTGACCTGGTGTGCGGGCCCACACTGGGGACGCAGGGTGTGTGGGCACCAGTGGCTCAGTGGCCACAGGCCGGCTGCAGGGAGAGCCGCCCTGCCTGGCACAGTCCAGTCCCCGATCTCCTAGGGGCCCCATCACAGCCCTACCTTGTGAAGTAGACAGGAGGCTCGGGGAGGCACTGGGCCCTGTCCAAGGTGGCACAGAGAGCCAGGGGCAGGGTGGGGTTCATTCCAGGTTGTTGAGCCCTAAAAAAGGGTCCTTTCTGGTGTGGGACGTGGGGGTTCCATATCTGGCAGAGGCAAGCCCGTGATAGGGGCGCGCTGCCTGCGGAATGAACAAGTGTCCCGTCTGTGAGGGAGGGGCGTTGGCTCAGCCAGGCCTGGAAGCACAGGGCGGCGGGCATCGGCCAGAGGCCGAGACGGAGTCTGGGAGCATGTGGGAGCCAGGCAAGGTTGGGGTGCAGGGAAGCAGCGGGGCCCAGCCTGTGACTTAGAAAGACAGCCCTCCTGCCAACGTGAAGGGTGGACCAACATTTGCAAATTAGACATCTGTGCCGGCAGACACTTCTCAGCAGAGCGAATGCCTGGCTGTGCGGATGCACCCACACGGGCTGGTTTCTGAGCACGCATCTCGGTCAGGGAGCTCACCGCACCAAGGCCCCACCCGCCCGGGGCGGCCGCGAGTGACCGCGACTTGGAATGCTGATTCCGGTCTCGGAGAAAATCCCAGGCTTTTAGAATGACTCTCACCCTCGTCCACAGACTGATGCACACGTGGTGTTTCCTTTAGAAAGCCCTTCCGCTGCCCAGCCAGGGGGGCTGCCCTGTGGGGAGGGGGGCGGGGCTTCATGGCCCGAATGACAGGTGAGGAAGAGGCTCAGGCTGCCTGGGGAGCCCCACCCAGGTCATGTAGGTGGATGGGAATGTGGGTCCCTCTACTGCCAAATCCTCACCCCAAGGAGTTCGTGCCAAGTTCCCAGCCCCATGCGGCACAACCCACGCAGGTGAGGAGGATGCTGGTCTTGGCTCTGTCGTCGTGTGTCCTTGCTTAGCTCCCTGAGGCCACGGCAAAGACGTACTCTGGAGGCCAGGAGGCCAGAATCAAGTCAGCAGGGCCCTGCTCCCTCGGGAGGTTCTGGGGTGGGATCCTGCCTCGCCCCTTCCAGTTTCTGAGGGTGGCTGGCTGCGGAGAGCGACTACAGTGTGGGGACAGTTCAAGCCTCGAACCAGTGAGCTACAGTTGTAAGCTTGACCTTATGGTCCGAACCTGGGGTCCCGCGCGGCTGTGGCTGAGTGATGTGGGCTGCAGGGGGTACAGCAAGGAAACAAAGCTTGATCAGGTGCGTGCAATTGAGCAGATTCGAAACCCGCGGGAACGTTGTAAACATCGTGACCACGCCCTTACTTTGCCTCCTGGACTCGGGCTGTGGCGCTGCCTCTCCATCAGAGAAGCAGCGTCCCATCCAGTCCCAGCTTTCTTCTCTTGTCTGTCTTTTCTAATCCTTCACCGCCCCCCCCACCCCCCAGGCTCACCCATGGCCGTGCTGGCGAGCCCTTACTTTGCCTCCTGGACTCGGGCTGTGGCGCTGTCTCTCCATCAGAGAAGCAGTGTCCCGTCCAGTCCCAGCTTCTTCTCTTGTCTGTCTTTTCTAATCCTTCACCCCCCCTCCCCCCAGCCCTCAGGCTCACCCATGGCCGTGCTGGCGCGGCACAGCTGGCAACCCTCGGTGCTCCTCGGCTTGTGGCCGCATCACCCCCGTCTCTGCCTGTCGTTACGTGGCCTTCTCCCTGCGTGCCTCCTCTGTGTCTCTGTCCCCAAACCCCCTGCTCTGTTCTCTTATAAGGACACCAGTCCTTGGATTTGGGGTCACCCTAATCCAGTATGACCTCGTCTTAACTCGATGACATCTATACAGACTCAGAGAAAGTTGCAGGTACCAGTGGTGAGGGCTAGAACATATCTTTTAGGGGAACACAGTTCACCCCATTACACGAGAGATTCGGGGCAGGGGCGGCTCCGTCGTGGCCAGTCCCTCGGTCAAAGGCTTATGGGTCCTCGGTGCTGTCGGCCATGGAGTCTCACCTGTCCCTACACCTGCCCCCAGTGGCCCCTGTGTCCTCCACTCCTCTGCCAGGATGTCAGCTGCTGCAGCTCGGAGCTGTGGGGACAGGCTGTGCCGCTCGCCGTGGCATCTGTTTGGGCTCCTGCCAATGCCCAGGTGCAGCGAGTGGGTGGCGGCTTGGGCACATCACGTGTTCTGGGGAGCAGGCTGGCCCTGGCGGCCGTGACATCCTTTCTTGGGGCTCCAGGCAGCACCTGGTGCATCGCTCGGTCAGGGCATCGCTCTGACTCCAGGGCCACCCTGGGCAGCTGTGTTGAGGGAGGTGGCACAGAGCTCAAACACGCCAGCTGATCTTGTTCTTGTCCCGTTCAAATCTCGGACATGCCCACCTCTGTCTTGCCTCCAGCCAGCACTGTCGCAGGTGCATGGAGACGCGGCCGCCGTGTGACTGGTGCGTGGCGACCCCGGGAGGCCCCGGGCGAGTCTCCTCACTTTCTAAGCATCCTGCAGGGCTGCTGAGGGAGGCTGAGGTCATGTGGATGAATTAATCCGTGCACTCGAGAAATGCCAGCCCTGTTGTAATCTGGGAGGTGGCTCCGGAGGAGGCGGGCGGACTTGGTTCCAGAACAGTAGGCACAGTGGAAGATGGTGCCTTACTCTCGGGCCGCCGGGTTGGAGGTGATGCGGCCCCCGTGGGAGCAGCTCATCGGAAAGGGCGGTGGGTGTGGGCCAGGAAGGCGCCGCCTGGGCAAACGTGTGACAGCAGGAAGATGCGCTCTGTGCTAGCTCTGCCAGGTCTGCGGGCTGTGGCCCATGTGGTAGGACCAGGGAGGGGAGCGGGGCGTGTGACAGCAGGAAGATGCGCTCTGTGCTAGCTCTGACAGGTCTGCGGGCTGTGGCCCATGTGGTGGGACCAGAGAGGGGAGTGGGGGCCTCTAGGGCGGTGGTTCTCAACCTTCTGGCCCTTTAAATACAATTCCTCATGTTGTGACCCAACCATAAAATTATTTTCGTTGCTACTTCTTAACTGTAATGTTGCTACTGTTATGAATCGTAATGTAAATATCTGATATGCAGGATGGTCTTAGGCGACCCCTGTGAAAGGGCCGTTCGGTCGCCAAAGGGGTCGCGACCCACAGGTTGAGAACCGCTGCTCTAGAGAGTTCTGTTCTGGCCTTCTGCCAAGGGCTAGAGGAGACCCAGGAGGTCCAGGGACAGAAGAAGGGGCAGGAGGCAGCGAGGGCTTGGACAGGGGCAGTCTGTCCTGTTCTAGCACAGAAGGCATCCTGGGAAGGATGGGAGTCAGGGTCTTAGGAGACAGACCTGGGGCAAACTGGGTGGCTGTGGGGGCTGGCACATCAGAAAATATTAGTTCTGTGGCCCTTTAAGAAAAGATTCCTGCAAAGAAGAATGGGAAGTGGCCCAGGGCCAGCAGGGAAGGGGCCATCCTGGGCTGACTCCTTACAGCTCTGAGGGTTCCATCTGTCCTCAGCCCTGTGTGTGGCCCTGATTCCCGAAGCTGCTGCATGTTCCCCGAGGAGAGGGGCTGAACGACCCCAGGCTCCTCCAGCAGCCGGCAGAGTGCCAGGCGCACAGTAGGTGCACAGTTAAGAAAGCAGGACACGACCTGCTGCCGTGCCCAGGCTGTGCTGCGTGCCGGAGCTCTCACCCGGCTGAGATGAGAACGCTCCCCGGGCGGGAGCGGGTAGGGAACGCCGACGCCGGGCCCTCGCCTTGCATTCTGATGCAGCTGGTCTGAGGGGGCCCGGGCACCCGGACTTTGAAAAGCTCCCCACTGGCACTGCATCCAGGGCTGGCCGGGGGCTCCCCTCCTGGGCCCGGGCCACGCCTTGCTGGGCAAGTGGCCCGAGGGGCAGCCTGTGGACGTGATGCGTGGGGGGGTCTAGCACAGCGCCTGGCACACAGACGGCCTCAGACTCTCGATTCCAAGTAGGAGGCGGTTTTGCCACGATGGGTGTTCGGCCTTCTTAGCTCAGGGAGAGGGCGGGTTTAGGAACGGGAAGGGCGGCAGCAGGTGCTGAGGCCGAGCGGGGTCAGTGGCTGTGATTGCTGGTTAAAGGGCCAGAGGGAGGTTGAGGATTTGAGGGGAAAGCTCACCTCCTTGCACTAAATCTCCTTTTGGTGAAACAAATGCCATTTTGTCGCACGTCCTCTCCTTGGGGACGAGGCAGTGCGGTTCTTGCTAATGAGCTCGCGTTGAACACACCCTACCTCGTGTCTGTCCAACAAATGAGACAGAGAGGTGCCCCGTGGGAGCCCAGCGTGCGTGGGCCCCGGGCAGCGGGAAGCAGGGAGGGAGAGCGTCCTTGGCCCCTGAAGGTCCGGGAGGCGGCACATTCGCAGGGACAGGGTGTGCGCCCGAGGGCCACTGGCCGCAGGCATGCTCATCAAAATGTTTTGTTTGTGTGTGTGTGCAAACCAGCAATTTAAAAAATATATATTTTTATTTTATTTCAGAGAGGGAGATAGATAGAAACATCAATGATGAGAGAGAATCATTGATCCGCTGCCTCCTGCACGCCCCCCACTGGGGATCGAGCCCACAACCTGGGCATGTGCCCTGACCAGGAATCGAACCGTGACCTCCTGGATCGCTACCTCCTGCACGCCCCCCACTGGGGATCGAGCCCACAACCTGGGCATGTGCCCTGACCAGGAATCGAACCATGATCTCCTGGTTCATAGGTCGACGTTCAACCACGCTGGGTGGGCTAAATCAGCGGTTTTTTAACCTTTTGCATCTCATGTACATGCCAACTGATTACTAAAATCCTGCAGCACACCAAAAAATATATTTTTGTTGACCTGACAAACATACAGGTGTAATTCTCATTCAGTCACACTGGATGGCTGCTGTTGTATCGGCTGTTGTTTGTTTTTATTTGACGACCTGAGGGAGTAGAGGTCAGGCCGCTGCTGGACGGTCAGGTGCTGCACGTTTTAACAGTCCTCGTGGCGCACGGCTGAGAATCACTGGTGTAACTGTCCCCAGTCACCCAGGTGGCCCACGTGGAATGGAGCCGAGACCCTGCAGGGCTGAGCCGTGTGGGGGTCTCCACGGCTGGTTCTCTGCATTTGTGACGAACCCCCGAGGCCCACCTGAAGCAGCAGGGCCCTGCCCAGCGTGAGCTACGTGTCCTCGCCCCGGAGCTCAGGCGTCTGAGAGCAGCCTGCCGCCCCGGGCGCCTCAGGTGGGACTGGCAACCTGTGCTGCGAAGGTCTGGCTGCAGGGAGGGTGTGGACGGCGGCAGCAGCGCCGGCCCTGAAGCAGCCTCGTTCGGAGGGTTCCGGTGGCTTGGCGTGCTGTGTGGAGTCCCCGTTCCGGGGGCCGTTCACGCGGATACCCTTGCCGAGCCCCTCTCTGCGGCCGTGGGCGGGGCTGGGGGTGGTCAGGGGGCCCTGACCTCGCAGTGGTTGGAGCAGACGCAGTGTCTGGACCGGTGGTGAGAGCTGCAGCCAGGTAAGTGCAGGGTGCAGACAGCACCGAGGCTCAGGGAGGGACTCCTGGGCAGCTCCTCAGCATCTCGGTGGCACTGTCTGCCCCCCCTGGGCCCTGCCTGCCACACTCTGCTCCTGTGTGCCCAGCCCCTCGCACGGGGTTGGCACAGTGGGCACACCGTGACAGGCGCCTGCCGATGGGTGGGGGACTCTGGCAGATGCCTGCCAACACTCTCTCTGGTGGAAGCTGCTAACTGTCGCACTGAATCCGGGCGCCACTTCTCCCCAGCACACGGCCAGGCTGTGGGGCCCAGTTGCTTCCCCGTGAGTGCGGCACGGGACCGAGGTCTTGCCGAAAGATGTGAGCTGAGTGGTGTGTGCCAGGGCTCCGTGCAGCACCGGGTGAACACCGGGTGAACACGGCCCGGCATCTCTGCAGAGCGGGGAGAACGGAGTCCGCAGGCAGGGCCTGGGCGCTTCCATGGGCGCCTGGCTCCGGACCCCTTCCGCTCGCATGCAGTTCTCAGCTGAGGCTGTGGGTTAACGGGTTCCTCTGAGCTCTGTGGCTGCTGGGTGTGCAGCCCCATCCTGGGTGGCTGCTTCTCCCTGGCCAAGGGTGAGGCCCGCAGAATCCACTCCCGGGCTCCTCGCAGCCCTCCCCGCCCCCCGCCACGGGGCCTCTCCCTCTCAAGAAGGAGGCCTTCCAAGGGGGAGGTCACATGGTGGGGGGGCAGGTGCTGTGTGCACACCTGGTGCCTGGGGACCAGCGCCCCCTGCAGGGACTCCGGGCTCTGGGGCTCCCCCCTGCGTAGGGAAGAATTCCAGCGGCTTCCACTCCAGATGGGGTGCACCTTCAGGACAAGGTGGCATGAACGCCAACCACAGGTACGTCAGTCACTCGCCCTCGCCCTCTGCTCCTGAGAACTCCCCTTTGACCGTTCTGACCCGCGGAGGGAACAGTAATGCGTGGAGGAAGCCGGGCCTCCCCAGCCTGGGGAGCACCGCGGATCACGCTGGCCGGGACGGAGGCCTCTGGGAGCTTGCGTTGACTCCTGTGTTTCTGTTGCTGCCGTGAATGTGGACGGGATCTCTCTGTGAGCATGAAACGGCCACATCCCAGGGGTGCGGGGCCCGCGGAGAGGTCTCTGACCTCAGCGCGGCGCGGGCTCTGCAGGCGGCCAGCCTTTAATGTCCCAGGAGCCTGTGAGCGGGACCC
>NW_005362753.1:80244-100018 GCF_000412655.1 Myotis brandtii | reverse complement strand
CTGCGGGAGGTGCAGCAAGTAAACAAAGCTTGATCAGGTGCATATAACTGAGTAGATTCGAAACCCCTAAGAACGTTGTAACCACGCACTTACTTTGCCTCGTGGAATCTGGCTATAAAATAAAGAGATGGCTTGAAGGCTGTGGCACTGTTGCTAGCTCTCCATCAGAGAGGACAGCATCCCACCAAGACCCAGCTTTTTTCTCTTTTCTGTCTTTTCTCAATCCTTCACCGCCCCCTCTCAGGATCACCGAACCTGGCTGAGCTGGCGCGGCACGTATGGCGCCCACGTGGGGCTGAGTTTGCCATGGCCGTGCCGGCTCGCCACACCGTACCCACCCCGTGCCAGAGCTGCGCTGGGGAGTGACTGAGGCAGCCTGCGCAGATGGCGGGCACAGTGCCCGGTACACAGCGCTAATCCACGTGGGCCACGGTGGCTGAGGGTTCCAGGCAGCCAGCAGTTGGGCGGGTGAGTGGTGTTGGCATACTGAGTACTGTCGGCGTTCAGAGATAGTAAGAGAAGCGGGAGCTCTATGCCCTTAAAAGGGGTGACCCCACCTGGCCCGAGTCCCCGTTGTACGGACAGGCAAACAGGCTTGTGGAGGGAACGTCTGGCCATTACATGCGGTGAGACGAGCCTGAGGACGTTTGTTTTTAAAGTGCTTTTTGATTCCTTCTTTCGGGGCCTTCTCTACCCGTGTGTTAAGATCATATTTTCCTTTGCTTTTTATCCTCAGAGACCATCGATTGATTCTGTCCTTAATGTTTTAACATGATGTTTGAGACGGGCAGGCGGCGACCCAAGAAATAGCTCTGGGAGGCATGTGCTTAGCAGAGAAGTAAGCCCGTCCGTGTCTGGCTCAGCGTGAGAACTTCCCAGCCGTGGGCGCTGACCAGAGCAATCGCTGGTGGGAGGTGGGGGTCCCTGCAGCCCTGGGTGCTCCCACTGGGATCTGGCGGCCACTCGGTGAAGTCGATGGAGGGATCGCGTGTTCCCTGAGTGAGAGGTCAGGGGGGAGAGCCTCAAGGCTCTGTCCCTGCTGAGGCGGGCAGGGCGTGGCTCCTGCATCCAGCCCTCCTCCCGCAGCCTTGGCCCAGCGTAGCTGTGGATGGTCTCGGAGATGTCAGGGGAGCCCGCGTGCTGGGGTTGCGTCTGTGGATGTAAATCGTGCAAATGTAGCACGGAGGCCTTCATCCGATGGACTTGGACTCCCGACAACCGGAGGGTGGGTGCCCCTGGCTTCTCACTGATCACCCCCCAGTGAGCCCCGACTTCCTCTTTGGAAAACGGGCACCCATTCCAAAGGAACTTACCGTGTCTGCAGCACCCACGGAGTTGCTCTTGGCACGGGGGCTGCACGACTTCCTCTTTGGAAAACGGGCACCCATTCCAAAGGGACTTACCGTGTCTGCAGCACCCACGGCGTTGCTCTTGGCACGGGGGCTGCTCTTGGCGAGGACAAGATCCCATCACGTGGCTTCTCGTCAAGGTGGGGAGGAAGAATGAAAAAACAGTGTGCTTTCAAGTAATAATCTGTACTTTGAGGAAAATAAAGGCGGGCACGTGGACAAGAGGGGACCCTCTGGACGGGGGGGCCCGGAAGACTTCTGTGGGGAGCCGGCACGGCCATGGCATACTCATGGGGTATGAGTGGTTCAGTGACCCTGAGTGGGGGCAATGAAAGGCTTAGGAAAGACAGACAAGAGAATGAAAGCTGGGTCTCGGTGGGACGCTGCCCCTCTGATGGACAGCGCCAGCGCCCACCAGCCGTGTCTTTACTTTATAGCGGATGCCACGAAGCAAAGTAAGGGTGTGATCAAGATGTTTATAACATTCTCGTTGGTTTCAATCCTACTCAACTACATGCACCCGAACTCTATCACAAGGCACGTGGGGCCACGTGTTCGGACCACAGGTTCAAGCTTACAGCTATAGCTGTTGGCTATGATTGTGCTGGGAGGGCTCTGCCCTCCAGCTGGGACTTGCACGTGGCAATGAGAGGACTGTGCCCTCTCCTCAGTCCAAGGCTTGAACCTGCCCAAACACTGTAGCCGCGCCCCACAGACTTCTCTGATGATACAGGAGCTGAGCAAAGCCTGAACACTATGCGAGAACAGATTGGCACAAAAACCTGGGCAAAGTGTGTCCCATGAGGGGAGACAGGAAGGGCAAAGGCTCTGAGGTGGTATTTTCAAAAAACGCGTTGGCATCGTTGGTACAGGAGTGACTGAGAGGGAGAGAAGAGGGAACTGGGCAGCTCAGCGGGGGCTGCATCCTCTGTTTCTTAGGGGTGATACCTTACATCCATTTTAAAATGTCCCCTTTCGTTTTGGACAAGTATGAGATCAAAATTGTCACCCTGGCTTTTCGCTGCGTTGTCAGTAGCATATTCTCCAAAAGAGCCATCCTCAGACAGATGCTGCTTCCAGCCCGGCCATGGGCACCCGGGACAGACCCGCACGCGGCGATGAGGTTTTTGCGTCTCGGTAGATGGTCACACCCACCCAGCTGTCTGGTCCGGGTGCAAAAGGCATGTTAAAATGCAAGTGCTCCCACGTGACATATCGGCGGGTACCGCCTCCAGAGGAGAATATTCATGAAGCACGGGCTGTGCATCCACAGCTCGCTGGCCCAGCTGTTGGCTCCCCAAGACCCGGGCGCTAAGCAATCTCAGCGGCAGGCACCTTCATTCATTCACTCACCCAGTGCCCCAAGCCAGACACAGGGCCTGGGGGACGTGCCCAAGAATCAGACCAGGCCTGTCCCTCCTCAGGAGCTCGCGGCTTTGTGGGGAAAGGCCCAGGTAATGGGTGGTGACGGGACAGGCCAGGAGATGCTCAGAGGTGGTCTGCCGCAGGCCTCTGACATCCAGAAACCGGGGTCCCTGGAGGTGCTGCCAACCAGGCAGAGGCTGGAAGGAGGAGCAGTAGGCGTCCAAGCCAGGAAGAGAGAGTGAGCAAATGCAGTGTGGTTAGGGAGCATGGGGGCAGGGTGCACATAGGATAGTGGGGGGTGGCATGGGCGTGAGCAGGCAATGGCCAGGAGACCAGCAGTGTCAGCGAGCAGAATCGGCTACGGGGTTCAATCCTGACCCAATTTGTGATGAGTCCTTGGTTCTAGTCACTGCTCTATCCCTGGTACCTGTGGGTGTTCGTGTGGGTGCCTGGTACGTGTGGGTGTGCGGTAATTATCTTGCGTCTCAATTCCTGGTCTCTGAAATGGAAATAGCACTTACTTCTGTCTGTGCTGCTGCTGGTGTGTCCCAGTGTTCTAGAATAGAGCCTGTCACAGTAGGTGCTCAGTGAATGTGACCCGAGGGGCGGGCTGGCTGGCTGGCTGGCGATGCAGTGCTGGGCCACACCCTGCACTTGCTCATGAGCTGCTGGATGGTCCCCAGCAGGTGTAGCTGGGAAAGTAGCTCCTGGTCACATGGCAACAGGCGTGTGCGGAGCCACATCCAGCACATAGCAGCGGTTGATGAGAGACAGCTGTTTGTTATTAATAACTAGAGACCCGGTGCACAAAATTCATGCACGGCTAGGGTCCCTAGGCCTGATCAGCCATCAGGGCCAATCTGTGGGGCAACTGGCGGGGCAATCGGGGGGGCCCGGCTGACACCTGCTTTGGCCGGCCTGGCGCCACCTGCTCACTGGCCCAGCCCCCCACTGGCACATGCCTTGGCTGGCCTGGGGCCTGCGGCCTGGGGGCAGCTCCTGTGTTGCGTGTCTGCCCCCTGGTGATCAGTGTGCATCATAGCGACGGGTCATTCCACCAGTCATTCTGCCGTTCGGAATATTTGCATATTAGGCTTTTATTATATAGGATAGTAACTGTGAGCCTCTGTCGAGCAGGCTGTTCACTGGTGTTCTCTCTTAGAGGCTTTGGAGGAAATTCCAGGCCCAGCACTGCCCTGGCTGCCATCTCCCTTGAGTCGCCATCTAGTGGTGGCCGGGCCATACTGTGGCCACCAGGTGGGGCACGGGCACACGTGGAGGAGTGTGTCCCCTGGGGACCTCTTGCCCAGCCCCTGCCAAGGAGCCCCTGGGTGCCAGGTGCCTGTCCCTGGGGGAGAGGCCCCGGCGGGCTTCCTGAGGCCTTGCTGTGGGATGCTGGCAGAGCCGGGGGACACCCTGTCCAAGCACTCACCTTGGAGAGAAGGTGACCAGCGTTTACTCACTGTGGTCTGATTTGAGGAGTGAAGTGGGTTTTTAAAAGTCTGATGAAGAATCTCACGCATATAAGAGAGTATAAATAGTGTGCGTGCACAGTGGGGAAATAAATATGAACCGAACACCTGCATCCCCGTTGCCTCTTCTGAATAAATCCCAGAATCCCTTGCCTGGTTTCCATGAGCCCCTGCTCTGGTCTCCTCCGCCGCCTGCAGCCTCAGCGCCTCCCACACTTGGTGCTGCTTCCTGGCCCAGACTGCCTTCTGCACACGCACTGTCTCTGCACCTGTCACCCATCAGGGTGCCCTTCCTCTGTCACCATCGGCCGCATGAGTCCTGCTAACCTAAAGGTCTCAGCTTACATCGTCCCCTCCCCCCTCCTCCAGGGACAGGTCCCTGCGTGGCCTCCCAGGCAGGTCCGGACTCCCACAATGCCCTGGGCTCACATCACCAGAGTGCCCTGTTTGCCTTTTCCTTTTGCTGGGCCCCGAGGTCCGTGAGGACTGAGGCCTGGTCTGCTCAGTGCACAGTGGGGCTCAGCTCAGGGTGCCCGGGGTGTTCACTGGAACCCGGGCCTCCCTCGGTTCCCCGGGGACGCTGTGTTCCAGACGACCACTGAGGTCTCTTCTCCAGGGAGCAGGTGGTGCTACCTTGATGCGCCCTTCCACAAGCCGGCGGGGGTTGGTAACACACAGGGACCTTGATGCGCTGGCATCATCCACGCAGGTGGCTCCTGGCGTTTCTGAATTTCCAGGCAGGAGCTCATCCTTGCACATAAGATCAGAATGAACCTTCCTCGCCAGAGCCCTGGAATTACACTTGAGCCTAAGCCACTCCAGAGTCAGCGAGCAGTGGAGAGCATTGGGGGGAGTCGCCCCGCCCCCTGGCCTTGACCATGTGGTACCTTCAGCACACGCAGGAGCCCAGGTTCGGTTCCAGGACTGGCATTATTTGAAATACAAGTTTCTCCTAAAATTAAATGACACCGAAGCCATCGTCTGTTGGCCTGGACACCCCTGCTGTGCACAGAGAGGCTCAGAGCCTCCGTCATTGTCATTCGCACATGGCAACAACCTGGCCCCTTCCGCCGCTGCCTCAGCCTCGCCCTCGGAGATGCCGCTACGGCCCGTCTCCTTGCACACCTGGCGTCGGAGGCTTTGTTCTAGTCGCTCAGGGGGGTGGGCTTCTCCGTGATTTTAGGGAAACACACCCTGGAGTCTTCTTCATCTCGCTCCCATCAGCATGTGCTTTGCATGTGATAAACGTAAAATAACATAACCACCTACATTACAGGAAACCTCTGAGGTTCCCCCCAGCGTTTTCTCCTGAGCAAGCGAGGCTTTAAAAGGTTTTATTTGCAACCCTCACGGACCTGGGTGTGAATAGCCTGCATTTTCCTCTCTCATCACAGTGGGGGCATCTTCCTTTAGGTCACTTTGTCACCGTCACCCCTAACGGCTGTGCAGCGTTTCGGTGGCCGCAGGCCCGTGAATTTCCCGTCCCTGTGTGTTACCAACCCCCGCCGGCTTGTGGAAGGAAGGTCTCTGGCTCTCAGTAAGCGGCTCTGAGAAATTAGGGTGGGGGAGTAACAAAGAGGGCCCTCAGCAAGCAGTGGGCAGAGGGCCCCAGGACCAGCGTGGGTCCCTCAGACCAGACGTCTCTCTGCAGGGCCTTGGCCCAGCAGACCGAGACGTCCTCCCGGGACTCCACAGCACCTTGTAGAAAAGACAGAGAAGTGTGGGCCGGAGGAGAAGGCGGGCAAAGGGACGATGGCGTCGGAAGGGTGCCGATTGGCCAGTGGTGTTAACCTGGAAAGCTGGTCAGAATCGGGGAGTGGGTCACCTAGACAACAGTATGGAGGGTGTGCACATTCAGGTCATGGATTATCTGAAGCTGGGAGTGAGCAGAAGTCAACCGGCCGATTCGACCCAAATACACATTCCTGTTCTCAGAACGCTCCATCCCCCAACAGGAAGGGAGCAGGGGGCTTTGCAGCATCATGAAGCCGCAGCGCAGGGGGTGGCCACCACACCGGGTGGTTCTCGACAGCATTAAGGGGGGTGCTGCATCAGAGGGGGGGACAGCCTGCCCACGGGGGCTGGGGAAGGCTTTCTCAGAGTCACATTTTCCTTATGCTTACTCTGATTTTAGGAGGGTCCTTTTCAGGAGTGGGGCCATGATTAGGAGGGGCTCTATGGACAAGTAAGGAAGAGGGGGTGCTTAGCTGGAGAAAAGTGGGCTCATGGGGCCCTGAGAATGAGCTTCAGTCATCATCATTGTCATCGTCATCATCATATCACAGTAGCTGCCAGCCGTTCCGGTAGACAATTTACAACCGTTACTTTTGATCCTACACGCTAAGTATTACTCCCACTTCACAGATGGAGAAACTGAGTCTCAGAGAGATAAGGCTGCTTGCCCAAGTCACACAGCTGGCCAACCGCAGAGCCCAGATTGGGTCCCAGATGGAGTAGAGGCCGGCGTTGCCATTTCTTCCCATGAATGTCAAGGCTCCACCGACTGAGGGGTTGAATTTTTAGAAGCACAGAAGCCAGGCTGGCTCCAGGCACCCAGGTGGCGGCTGCTGATCCCACTGCAGCACCACGGCCAGGGTGAGCCAGCGCTCACTCCCCATCCCCACCCAAGGCTGAGCTGCGGAGTGAGCATCTGACGGGCTTAGCCGAGGACCCAGACTCGTCCCTTAGCACCTTGATTGACAGTGTCCATTGGGCAGGGTAATCTTTGGAGGAAGTCGAGACACTGATCCCCAAAGGAGGGCATGGGCGCGGGGTCACCAAAAGCTCTTGCCCGGCAAAGGAAACCACACATTTTAATGATGATTAACTCCTTCCCTGCATCATTACTGGACAGATAACAGAACCTGTTTAGAAAACGGAACGTCTAAATAACAAGCCCCAGGTACCCACCCTCCAGCCTAAGAAATACCATCAGTGCCTCTGGGGTCCCCTGAGCGCCCCTCCCCAATCTCATCCACTCTCCCACCCCTCTCAATAGTAGTCGCTCCCCTGGCTTCTGGGTTCCTTATTCGCCTGCTTTTCTGTGTGACTTCATCACATTCCTATCTCTGAACAATGTGAGCTTTTTGTGTTTCCGAAGTCCGTGTAGATGGAAACGCCCTCGCCCCATTCTGCCTGCTTTGCCACTTGACGTCGAGTTAGCGATGTATCGTGCCGGCTGTCGATGTCCGCCTTCCCCGCTGTCTGCAGTCCCAGTGTCTGTGTACAGGCAGTGGATCCCGGCCGCGTGGAGGGACAGGAGTGCCGTTTCCCGCCTGTCGCTGAGATGATCCTGCGGCCCGTGAACACTCCTGGCTGTGCGCCTCGGTCCACAGGGGCAGGTGGACTTAGGGATTGTCCCTAGAAGTGGGTGAAGGGTCACCGGGGTCTGAGCACGCTCACCTTTACAAGGTGATGTCACCCTGCTTGCCAAAGTGACAGGAACGACGCTGTAGGCCCTCAGCGGGTGTCTGAGTCCCTGTTGCTTCACTGCCTTTGCCAGTGTTCGGTCTTGTGGAATTTTTTAGCTTTTGCCAATCTGACAGACGTTGTGTTTTTCTGTGATTACTGAGGTTTACCTTCTTTGTGGTTGTTTGCTCTTTTGAGAAGTTCGTGGGCATAGGTTTTGCCCAGTTTTGTACTGGAAGTTTATTTTCTTATTGACTTGATACTAACATGATTGTATGATACATAGAGTGTGAGAGTGTGTGTGTGTGTGTGTGTGTGTGTGTGTGTGTCTCAGTTTCTGGCCTAACTCTTCATTTACTTTTTAAATATTTTTTATAAAAAAAGTATAAATCTAATGTTATTAACATTATTAGTATTTTCCCTGTAGTTGAGTGAGCTATTATGTCTAATTAAGATAGCCTCTGCCCCAATCTTATAAAGATACTAGAGGCCCGGTGCATGAAATTTGTGCACTCGGGGGGCCCTCAGCCGGGATTACGAGAGGGCGCAGGCCAGGCCGAGGGACCACACCGGTGCACTATTGGGACTGGGGAGCGACGCAGGAGGTTGGCCAGCTGGGGAGGGACCACGGGAGGGCTCCAGGGCATGTCCGGCCTGTCTCGCTCAGTCCCAATCAGCTGGACCCCAGCAGCAAGTTAACCTTCTGGTCGGAGCATCTGCCCCCCGGTCCCCTGGTGGTCAGTGCATGTCATAGCGAGTGGTTGAGCAGCCTTAGCATATCATTAACACATTACGCTTTTATTGGTTGAATGGCCAACCGGACAACCGGACACGTAGCATATTAGGCTTTTATTTTATAGGATTCACTTTTAGTGTCTTCTAACAGTTCTTAAGTTCTCCCTTTCACAGCTGTCTCCAGTCCATCTGGAATTGATGGAACACTGGTCGGATTTCACTTATGTTTCCCTATGGACCCAGTTATTCCAGCACTGTTTATCCAAAGGCCCATTTCCCCCCATTGACCATCAGGGGCCATGCACGTGTAGCTCTGTGTCTGTCCTTTTGGCATCATTGTCTGAGGTTTGACTACTAAAGCTGCATAATAATTCTTGATGTCTTGTCAGGCAAGTCCCCTACCTTGTTCTTCTTCAGTAAATATCTTGGCTATGATTTATCCCTTTGCACTTTGACATACATTTTATTTTTACCTTTATTTTTTATTAAGGTTAAAGGGGTGACATGGGTTAATGACATTACCAAGCTTCAGGTGTTTTATAACCTGCATATTGCATTGTATGCTCACCACCCGAAGTCCAGTCCCCTCTGTCAGCATAAATTTGACTCCCGGATATACACGTTAGAATCAGCCTGTGGAAACCGTGACTGGAACTGCAGTGACTCAGCAGACCACTTCAGGAAGAACTGGTGGTTTTTAGGATGTTGAATCTTGCACTCCACGAAGATGGTATTTCTCCCTCTTTACGTAGGCCTACTCTTATGTCTGTTAGTCAAGTTTTCTAATAGTCTTCATAAAGCTTTTACACACTTTTGTTAGATGTATTGCACTTCATGTTTCAGAAGCGATTGCAAAGGCTATGTTGTGAAGTAAATATCTTTATTGAGATACAACCTACAAACCACACGATTCACTTATTTTAAAGTGTTCAACAGTAGTATATATTCACAGAGTTGTGCAGCCATCACCGAAACCTAAGTGTAGGCCACTTGATCACCCCCAGAGAAACCCCGTGGCCCTCAGCGGTCACTCCCCACCCCCTGGCAGGAAGGGAGGAGTGAGTGGGTGAGGGGGCAGTGAAGGCGCGTACCTGTGTAGCAGGCTTCACGTCTGGCATTGCCCGCCCGGACTCTGCTTTTCTGACTTACGTTGGGTCTGTTCTCCCTCCTGTTTCTATTACTGTTTTTCATGCCAGCATCCCAGCCTCTTTCCTTCTCCTGCTCTTCATCCTCCACACCCTGGCCAGACCCTGTTCCCAAAGACAACCGTGTGCCCCCCGCGGCTCTCCTGGGCACCGCTAGGTGTGGGAGCCCCTCGCAGTTCAGCGGCCCACAGGGTTTCTGTGGAGAAGCTCCAGTGGCCTCAGGCCCCTTAGAAACACGCTTCTGGAAGGCAGCAGGTCTGTGGTCTGTGTGTAGGCGAAGTCCTCTTCGGGGCCCGCAGGTTGCCCAGTGTCCCCGGACAGCACACAGAGCTGACCTGCTCATTCTTGTTCTCCCCCGCACTTCCTCCCGAGTGGGCGCTGCCTCGCGTTAACCCAGGGAAGAGGCTAATTAAGCCTGGAAGCTGGCAGCCTCCGGGCGGGCGGGCGCTCTGTTTTGCCTGAGTGCCCGCAATGACGGTCTTCTGCTTTAAGGGCAGCACTCATTGCATCTCTTCAGACCAACCTGGGAGATCTATTCCCGGCCCTGCCGCCCCGGGCGATGCCACATCACTCCTCACCCCACCTTCCCTGAGCGCCTGGTCCGTGCCGGGTACCCTGCTTGGAGGTACCAAAAGCTTGCTCCCTCAGAAAGAGAACAAGAAACAAGACACCCATTAAAGAGATAAGTGGCCCTGGCCGGTTTGGTTGAGGATAGAGCATCGGCCTGCCGACCCAAGGGTCCCTGGTTCGATTCCAGTCAAGGGCACGTGCCTTTGTTGCAGGATCCTCCCTGGCCTGGGCCCTGGTCAGGGCTCCTGCAGGAGGCACCCAATCCATGTGTTTCTCTCATATCAACGTTTCTCTCTGTCTCTCCCTCCCATCCACTCTCTCTAAAAATCAATGGAAACATATTTTCGGGTGAGGATTTTAAAAAAGAGAGAGATAGGGGGTGCCTGGAGGGAGACTCTGTGCAGAGCAGAGAAGGGAGTGGCTTTCTTTCGTACTTTCTCCTCCTGGTGCCTTCGTGCAAACCCTGGGCCATGGCATCACCCAAGGGAAAGGGAGCGGATCTAAGGCTCACAACCAAGGAAGCAGATGCAGCCACTTGGAAAAGCCACGTACAGAACCCACTAACGCCCAACACGTGACCGCATGCGGCCCCCACACCCGGGCTGTCCCTCTCCCGGGGCATGTAGCCAATGGGACATTGCACCCATATGCATTTTACTTCAAAAGGAAAACATTGCAAGCAGATGTAGAGCTCCAGCTCATATGTGCATGCTCCGTATGTAAGGGGAAGCAATAACATTTGCAGTTTCCCTTGAAATACACCCAAAACGGAAGGTGGACAGGTAGACGCCTGGGCAGAGACCTGATAAAGCAAGTATAGTGGACGTGTTCATTGTGGAAATTAGATGGTGAGTGTGTGGGTGCTCCCTGTAAAATCTTTTCAACTTTGCTGTAAAAAGAGTCCTATAAAAAGTGGGAGGAAAGGCATGTGGACAAGAATGGTCATAGCAGAATAATGGCCTCAAACCAGAAGCAACACAATGTCCCACAGCAGTAAGATAGCCCCTTCCTCTCCCTGCAGCACACCGTTCCATCGTGTGGACATGGCCATTGTCCGGACCACCATGTGTCCATCTGTCTCACGCTAGGTGCACGTTTGGGTGGCTTCCAGTCCTCCGCTATCACAGAGCTCCTAGGGCAGCGGTTCTCAACCTGTGGGTCGCGACCCCTTTGGCGGTCGAACGGCCCTTTCACAGGGGTCGCCTAAGACCATCCTGCATATCAGATATTTACATGACGATTCATAACAGTAGCAACATGACAGTTGTGAAGTAGCAACGAAAATAATTTTATGGTTGGGTCACAACATAAAGAACTATTTAAAGGGCCAGAAGGTTGAGAACCACTGTCCTAGGAGCACCCCTGCCCCTGTCTCCAGGGGCGCAGGTGCAGGATTCCTCTAGGGCAGTGGTCGGCAAACTCAGTCAACAGAGCCAAATATCAACAGTACAACGATTGAAATTTCTTTTGAGAGCCAAATTTTTTAAACTTAAACTAAGTAGGTAGGTACATTGTTATTAACTTAATTAGGGTACTCCTAAGGCTTAGGAAGAGCCACACTCAAGGGGCCAAAAAGCCGCATGTGGCTCGCGAGCCACAGTTTTCCGACCACGGCGCTAGGGTATACACCTAGGAGAACAGGTGCCCAGCCCTGTTGTAGAATATGCCCTTCACTTTTCCAGGTAACGCCAAGGAACTTTCCAGAATGCTTGTGCCAGTTTATGCTCCTCTACCCTGACCTATCGGGTCTCAGTAAGTTGCCTTCTGCAGGTCCCATCCACCCCTGCCCACATGGCAGCCAGCGCTCAGAGGGGGCACAACAGTGATGCCCCTCACACACTTGGTGCACATGCAGGTGTGATCCAGTGTGTGGTGTGTGCCATGTGTTAGTGTGACTGTCATGTGACTCCATTTCGGCTTCAAGGAAAAGGGATGAGCCAGCTCTCAATAGAGTGGGAGGCGCCCAGGCCAGACTCCAGGGCTAATCTCTCTCTGCCCGAGCCCGGACATTCATCCTTGACATGGCTAAGCCACACTCCGCTCTGTCTCCAGGGCCAAGAGCAGCGAGTCCCAAGATTGGACCCATAGGCGATTGTTCCTCCCACCCGTGATCGAGACCCTGGGCATGAAGCCACCACCCCCACCAGATGGGCCCGGCTGTGGGGAGGGTGTCCATAAACCGTCATCTCTCTGCTGCCTCTTTCCAATTGCAGGTTAGCCTGGGGAGGAAGATAAAGACATTGGCAACCAAGATGGTCATCACGGGCGGCAATGATGAAGACAGAGGAGGCCAAGAGAAAGAGAGCAAGGAGGAGAGCGTCCTGGCGATGCTGGGGATCGTCGGGACCATCCTGAACCTGATCGTGATCATCTTCGTGTACATATACACCACTCTGTGAGCGGGCCTCGGGGCGGCCAGGACACGGCGGTCCCGGTGTGGACCCACCGCTGAGCGGACATGGCGCAAATTAGCAGGCTCGACCTACCCACGCCACTCGGTCAAATGCACCTTCGAACTTCATAGAAGGTCGCCAAACTGAACCAGTCCTGCTGCCAGGAGTGGCCACTAAAGCACAATGAATCCAAAACAACTCCTTCACACAGCAAGGAACTCCGTGTCTTTGGCAGGGGGCCCGGAGGGACGGAAGACCAGCCTTTGGCCCCGTCGGTGAGCGGATGGGCGCCGGAATTTATCGCCCCAGATCGCTGACCGGTACCACGTCCTCAGAAAGAGGAACAGGGCGTGGACCGCAGCTCATGGTGGGTCTCCCGGGGCCCAAATTTCATCTTCGCTCCAGGAGCTGTTGAGAACGGAGAGCCACAGGGCCGTTGGCAGGCATCCCGTTCGTCACAAGTGTCCCTTGGATACAGGGGAGATAACTTACTTTTCTCCTTGTCGTTGGCCTGACGTGTGTGTCTGTTCATATCGGGGTTTATAAATATCTATTTTTAATAAATGTGCTCTGTTTTTAGCATGAACCAAACATTCGGAGAGGCGCTCCCGGATTCGCCGCGCTTTCTCTGGTTTTGTCCGCTTCGCCCCCTAGAGCGCGGACGCCCTGTTGTGTAGTCATTCTCGTCCTATTCCTCTGACCTTGAGTCTTTTACCTTCTCTCTCTCTCTCTCTTTTTGGTCTGGAGGACATTTTCCCGTAATACCGGCCGCACCTTGGCTGGTGCATGTCTAAGAGTGTCCGTGGAGCGGCTCTGTTTGCTTGGATATAACTGATCATGGGCATGCGGACGCGGGCGCACCGTGTCCTTCCCGGGATTCATGCATGAACAGAGGCTGAGGGACAGGCCCGCCAGGACCCTGCGAAGGACTCCGCTGAGGAAGCACAGCTGGTTTGCAGGGCGGCTGGCTGGCCGCGTCTGGGTCCACTCTCGGACCCTTCTGGATGAGATGGTGGTTTTAACCGCCGTGTGCGTGAGAGGTGGACAGAGCAGGGGGGTGGGGGGAGCTCAGCGGTAGGTGGGTGGCCCCTTCCTTAGCGAGCCGCCTGGGGTCCTTTTCAGAGTAGGTGGGGGATAAATGACCCTGACTCCCCTGTGAGAGCTCGCTCAGGCTGTGAGGACACCCCTAGGACAGGGGCTTTCCAAGGGCACTAGGAGGGACGTAGCGACCGCCGCTGGGCACCCTGGTTGCCACCCACACCAAGCTGCTTCCTCCCTGGCAGGGCGGCTGAGTAAAGTGAAGGGGCCCGGTTCTCCCCGAGGCAGCCTGGCCCAGCCGCAGCCGCGTGGCCTGGCAGGAGGGTCAGCCAGCACCAGCCTTGCCTGTGGTGAAAGCAGCAGCCACCTGCCCCGTTGGTTCGAGGGATGCCCAGAGGTCTCTGCTGCCAGACGTGTCCCTACCGTGTGTGCGGTCTGAAATGCCACTCTTAGAGAGTCATTTCCTCGGCTCTTCTAAGGGCCCAGACTCCTTTATAAAGCAAAGGCCCCCGTGCCCCTGGCCCTGAGGGTGACTCATCAGGCGTCCCCCCAGAAGGAAGGAAGCTGAGGCCCAGGCAGGGCACGCCGCCCGCCCGCCAGCACTTCATTGTCCTTAAGTCGCTGGATCCCGCAGTGACCCCGAGAGGGGTTCTCCCTCCCACTGGAGCAGGAGGCCAGAGGCCAGGAAGCGTCCCTGAGAGCACGTGGCTCCCAGCAGTGGGTCAGGACGCAGACCTCGGTTGGCCTGATGCCTTAGCTGCTGGGGGTCTGGAGGCTGCTGGGGAGAGACGGGAGGGGCCGTCGCAGGACAGGGCCCTGGGGTCAGGTTGGCTTTGCTGAGGGCCAGCTCTGCACACCCCTCTCCCCTCCCCTCCCCATGAGAATAAACAGCCCGGGAACTCCGTGGGCACGGGCAGAAGAGCACCCCGTGAGGACGCGGGAAGAGAGGCTGCTGGTTGGAGATGGAATGGGGTGCCGGGGAGGGTGCGCTCTGCCGGTCTGTGTGGTTCTAGAACGACTGTATGGAGATGCTGAACAGTGACAGTGAACAATAAAGGTGCCATGGAAAAAGTCTCGATGCCCTTTTCCTTCAGCCTCGTGGTGTTTTCACACTTCAGTCTCGTTCCTTCGAGTAGCCATACACTTGTTACTTTATTAAAGAAACCCCTGCATGCGACTGTTGAACGGAGACTTTCATTAGATGGGAGGAGCCCCCTGACTTTGAAAATACTGAGGGGAAGACCTCGTGTGCAGTGGTCTGAACGGCTCCCCGGTGGTTCTGATTGTCCGCGTCCACGGGCTGGTAATAAAGCTGCCGGTTCGGGCTGCCCACCGAAGACCACCTCTGTCCCCGCTCGAGCTCGCCTCTTATTTCCCTTCTCTCGAGCGGAGCCCACGAGCACGCCCTGGGCAGCCCAGCCTCCGGAGGCACCTGGAGGGCCCTCGTTCAAAACACAAGCTCCCTGGGAGGCAGGTGCCTCCATCGCCCCGTCCCACAGAGGGAGAAAGGAGAGGCTACGCAACCTGACCAGGCATGTCACTGAGCAGCGGCAGAGCCAGAATCCAAACTCTGCTCTCTTCCCCACCTCTGGTCTGTTAGGGTAAGTGATGCTAGCTGCGGTAACAGACAAAACCCAAGTTCTTGTCTGAACGACAATGCCACACACAGTTCTGCACTCGATGAGACTGATTTTGGGTCAAACAGCCTAAAGAGGGAGAGAGGCAACACTAATCCTCATTGAAGATGTGCCCAGCAAGTGCACGTATTAGCTCTGAAAACGTTCAGTTGCTCAGGGGTCTAGGGGTGATCATCTTCCTGCTATAGACAAGGAGACAGGCACATCGAGGGTACGTCATTTGCCAAGTGAGCGACGAAGCTGGAACTTGAAGCAGGATTGTCCGACACCAAAGGCTTTGGATGTTGGCGTCATGTTGCTGAGGAATCCCACCAGCTGTTCCCCAGGACGGAAAAGAGGGGTCGACTGACCCCATGAGACTAGAACAGCCGTGGGCAAACTACGGCCCATTTGAAATAAATAAATCTAAAAAAAAAAAAAAGACCGTACCCTTTTATGTAATGATGTTTACTTTGAATTTATATTAGTTCACACAAACACTGCATCCATGCTTTTGTTCCGGCCCTCCGGTCCAGTTTAAGAACCCATTGTGGCCCTCGAGTCAGAAAGTTTGCCCACCCCTGGACTAGAATCACACACGCCTCCCAGGCAAGAACCTGGGGTCCCAGAGCACAAATCTCTCCCATTACTGCTTGCCTTCGTCGGGCCCTCAGAATTCCAGCTGGCACCCCCCACTGCACCCACAGAACGGACACAGCAGTGTTCAGTGGAAGCTTCCAGACCTCCAGTGAGCCCTTCCTTTGAACGGCAGGACCTATGGACTCGGTTATTCATTCATTCAGCACGTGCGGAGTGCCTCCTGCGTCCCAGGCCACGTGGGAGCTCAGAGGCTCCCGAGAGGGTTGTGACGGGGTTTCCGGCTGTGAGGACAGGCAGTCAGGAGACACAGCGCCGTCACACACACTCATCTCTTTCTGCCACTGTCTAATGACACTGGGCTGGCCCAGAACCCGGTGTTTTTTATCTCAAAATTTCCTCAAAGCATGGGCTTTTCAATTCCTGGCTCCATGATTCTTTGCAGGGTCAACGTTTTGTGGTCTGAGTGAACTCCCTTCAACTGGTTGGATGCCATCGACGTTCATACATGTAGCATCATCCTGACAGCCAGCCTCAGCTTCTACAATGTTTATGACACGTGGCATGGGCCCTCGTATGCCCTCTGAAATATTTAACTTCCAAGGGCGAACCAGACCTGCGAAGAGCGGGCTGCAGCCCCGGGGCACTCTTAAAACTGGCCCTTTTGTTAAGAATCAAATACGAATAGGAGCGGCGAATAATCCGCTGATGAGGCCGAGTGCCCGAGAAGCTCAGCGGCCCCCCTGAGAGGAGCTCTCGGAGCACCAGGCGCTCTGTAGACCCTGCTCTTCCACCAAGGCCACAGCGGGAGGTGCTGGCTCCCAGCGCGGGCCCTGGAGCCAGGCTGTCGGGAGCTGCCCGTCAGCTCCATCACTCACTAGCTGCGCTGAATGGCTCTGGCTGTCTCTCCAGGTCACTCTCTATCCTTCCCCACTCAGCTTTGTGCTCCAAGAGGCTGACCGCTGTGGGCCACAGCCACAGGCACCCTGACCTCTCATTTCCAGCTGGGCTCAGCTAACGGGGAGCCCCGGGAGAGATGGAAGGAGTGGACAGGCGGCAGGCTGAGGAGTTTACCCAGACCCCAGACCCCTCCCTGACGGACCACGATGGGCTCATCCGAAGGCCACATCTCTCAGATGCCCAGCTGTCCCTCTGGGCTTGGGTACCTACTCCCTCCTCCGCCCTAGTGGTGGCCACAGCTCCCTCGGCTACTTGCCCCAGGGCACTTAATGCATCATCCCCAGGTGCTTTCCCTGACCTCTGCCCTTACATTTGTATTCAGTTTCATCTTATAAAATGGCCGTTGTGAAGGTCAACAATGACCAAACATCGGCAGTCTCACGTGTGTGAACCTAACAAACTATGACTTTATTTGCCAGTTTGTGTGTGTTGCCTCCTACCACAACCTTGACTGATACAGAAGATGGATGACCTTGCCCTGGCTCCTTCCCTTCCTGTGCCTCCCTCTCCTTCCCGAGAAGATGAAGATGATGCTGGTGATAGCTCCCACTTCAGAGGATTGTTCTAGGGATGCAATGAGCTCATGTGTACAAGGTGCTAAAAGGTACCTGACACGTACCATGGGCTCCGTAGACACTGGGGGAAGGGCTGCCATTCCTGTGATACAGAAGAATCAGGAGAATGGACTCGGGACTCGAGGGCCAGCTCTCTGGGCAGGAAGAGGAGAGCCTCCGCAGTCCTCAGGGAGCAGAATGGGAACGAGGTGTGTGCATGTCGTTCTCTGTTGCTTAGAGAGTCCATGCATACGTCCCCTTTAGCTGTTCAGTTAAGTAGCCAGTGAGTGCCTGCTCTGTGGCTGCCAGGCACCATGGAAATACAACAGAGAGCCTGTCAGGGACCCTCGTCCTCCCCACCCCCATCTCTTGGGCGGGATGCAGGCAAGGATGCTGAACATTACGTGTGGAGTACTAAGAACTGCAGAGATGAGGGAAGTCAGGGGCGACCTGGAGTCCCAGGGAGCACTGGCCTCAGACACTACCCTTCCCTACACTTCCTTTGATGCGGGGTATCATCTCGTCTAGGAAGCCTTCCTTTCATGCCCCTAGGCCCCCGAGGTAGGAGTGGTGACCTCTGAGAACACCCACAGCCCCACCTCCATCCTGTACTGGACCACATGTGTCTGGGCTATCAGCATCTTCCCTCGGCTAACAGGGGAGCCCTTGGGACAGACAGGCCCTCCCCGAGAGTGCCGGCCCAGGATGCTCACAGTACATGGGAGCTAAAATCAACAGAACTTACCTGAATCAGAAACAAAACGGCCTTAAAATCCAAAGCTACTTGCCCGCCCAGTCCAGGGCCGGGGGGACCTCTGCCAGCCACACAGAAACAAGGTTCACAAGATCCACCCGACTCCCTCCAGAATAGGCAGCTGAGAATCTTTCCTCTAAACAGAAATTAATTCTGCCAGCAATAAGTCACCAATGAGCACCCCAAGGAGCCTTTTAGCGGACCACCAACAGGGGTTCCTGCCCGTGAGAGTCCCACTGAATTCCTCCCTCCGCACAGCAGCTGGCCCAGCCTGCGGGGTGGCCAGCAATGACGGGAGAGGAAATATTTCAGAGCCCAGAGCCAGGCTTCTCCACAGCCCACGGAAGCCGCTTCTCTTTCCCTTAAACTGGTGATTACAATACGTGGTCAACTCCAGTGGGGTCGGCTTCCTCCCCACCCCCCCAACCCCCCACCTCCTGCAATGAGCCATGTCAACTCGGAGGGATTTTTCTCGCTTTAGCAAGGCCTTTGCGTAAACCGTGAACCTGGGGCAGAGCGCTTTCCCCCCCTGCAGGGACCTGGGAGGTTCCTGACTTGGAATCAGAGTTAAGTCCCAGCTCTCTCAGCAACCAGCCGTGTGGCCTTAGGCAAATCACTGTTCCACTCTCTGGGCTTCAAGTTCAAGAAAAGGGGGAGAGGCTTTGGTGACTGAAAGAACAAGGAAGTAGCCAGCTCCAGGGCTGCCACGCTGAAGGCCACCCAAAGTCATCCTCCACTTCCTCTCCGCAGCCCGCTCCCTGGCTCTGGGTGCCCGTAGATAAAAGAAGGCCTGGTCTTCCCAGCCCAGACATGACTCCTGATTGGTACACACCATCCTGGTCACCCCATTCCCCTTTCGTGACTGGTTCAGGAAAGAGCATTGGCCAACGAGACACGAGGGAAACAGCCTGGGGTGGGGTGGAGGGGCTCTGGGAAAGATAACCTCACCTCCAAAAGGGATACCTCAGGGGGTGACATCAGCAAGATGGTGTAAGGGGGCCCCCCACCTGTGTGCCTCCTCAGCCACAATCATTTGACAGCCATCCATGACAGAAGTGCCTCTGCAGGAGCTTGGGGTCCAGCAGGAGACTGTGATATCCTGGTGGACCCAGGACCAAGGCCTGGGGAGCAGAATTGCTGACCATGGTCCTGACTACAGACCTAGAAACAACCTCATCCCCTTGTGGACTCAACGACAGCTCCAATGGGCCCTGGTTCTGCGATTAACATCGTCCCACCAAGGATCCTACAGGAGTCACGCCCACCTGTGCCCCGTGTAACGGGTCTGCTGACCTCAGTTCCCACTGTGGCCCCTAAAGTGGCCATGACCTGGCTCCATGCCCTGTAATGCACCAGTCCCGTCCACTCAGTGACCAGGCAGGAGACACACCCACCAACCAGGGCCCCACTGCGGAACCTGGAACAGCCTCACCACCGCAATCCTGGAGACAATCCATTAGCTGGGGGTCTGACAGGACAGGGCTTTACCTGCCAAACTCAGTCTATAAAGACTGGAAGAGATCGTTGATCCTCAAATGCATGAACACCGACACAAGCCTACATGGATGGTGAAGAATCAGGAAAACATAACACAGCAAAGGGAACTAACAGAGCTGCGGTGGCCAACCCCAAAGAAATGGAGATCTACAAACAGCCTGACAAAGAATTCAAAATAACCATCTTAAAGGAGCCCAATGAGATGCAAGAGACCATAAATAGACAATGAAATAAAATCAAGAAAACAATGCATGAACAAAAGGAGAAGTTTAACAAAGAAATAGAAACCACACACACACACACACACACACACACACACAC
>NW_005362753.1:74603-79886 GCF_000412655.1 Myotis brandtii | reverse complement strand
GGAGGGGAGATCCCGGTGCTGAAGCACACAATGACAGAGCTACATTCAACAGAGAGCTTCAACAGCAGACTTAAACAGGCAGAAGAAAGAATCAGAGAACTCAAAGACAAGCCATCTGAAACCAGCCGCTAGAGTCATGGTTATGACTTCGTTAAAGTGACATTTGTTAAGTGGAGCCCAGGGTGCCAGAAGGGGAGCCACAGTTCAGCAAGAGACCACAAGGGAAACTGAGGTAAAGAAGTGCATTGCTCACAGATCCTGGGGAGACACATGGTACCCCTCACAGGCCGCACAGAAAGGTCAAGGCCAAGGCAGGGTTCAGCCAGAGAGAGAGCAATAGGACCTGGGCACAACCTTCATTAGGGTCTGTGGGTGGAGTTTTTTGTTTGTTTTTTTCTCGGTGGCAGTGGTGTGTGTGTGTGGGATGCGGGTCCTATGCTAAGTTCAGATCAGTCAATTCAAACAAAAAGAGCAGGTTTTGGTCAACTCCATAGGGTGCTACCCAAGGGGCACGCAGGGGAAGGTGCTGGGGAGCGGGGGGGGACTGCTGACCACAGGGCTGTCAGGAAGTCACGTCATTTGCATGTGACTCTTCAGGCTGTTTTCTAGGACGAGCGCTCATGCGAGGGGCCAGTGTCAGTTAAAGGCTCACAAGCGGCTTGGCCGAACAAAGTGGATGCTGAGACAGCTGAACTCTCGACAGTGAGAGAAAGAGAAGAAAGCATGTGGAACCTGTGGGACACCATCCAATGAGCCGATTAATACACATTCCGGGAATCCCAGAGGAGATGGGAGAAAGGGACAGAGAGCTTATTTAATGAGATCATGGCCCTCGCTGGTTTGGCTCAGTGGATAGAGCGTCAGCCTGAGGACCAAAGGGTCCCGGGTTCAATTCCAGGTCAAGGGCATGTACTTCAGTTGCAGGCTCCTCCCTGGTCCAGGCCCTGGTCAGGAGGCAACCAATCACTATGTTTCTCTCACATTGATATTTCTCTGTCTTTCTCTCTCTTCTACACTCCCTAAAAATCAATGGAATATCATCAGTACTCTCCCTAAAAATCAATGGAAAAATATCCTCAGGTGAGGATTTAAAAAAAAAAGGTTTTAAAAAAAATAATGGCTGTAAACTTCTCAAATCTTGGGAGGGATATGAACATTTAAATACCTTCAGCTCAAAGGACCCCAAGCAAGGTCCACCCATCAGGTTGTCAAAGGCCAAATGCACACCGCAGAGGGAGTGTGTGAATGTAGAGGTGTTCGTATTACTGGGCGTTGGTGTCTTCCTGCGATGTCTGGGGGTGCTCAGCCATCTTGTGACCATGAGGGCTACGCTCGAGAACAAGACCAGCGGAGATGATGGAGTAGATGCTGGAGGAGAAGGAGGGAAAAGGCCCGAGCATGTCGTGAGCCTCTGACTCCAGCAATGCTGACTCCTCCCGAGTTCTGGCTCGGCTCTAACGCCTGGTTATGTGAAATGACTCGTGACCTTTGTTGTGTGCGCACTCTTGATGGGGTCATCTATCATAGGCAGCTGCAATTTCTTAATGAGAACACCCACCAAGAATGGGAGAGCAGGCTCGTGCCGTAATTTATCATGGGAATCTCATCCCTCTCTCTACCCACGAGCTAGCAGCCAGCAAATCGCTTATGAACACCTCCTAGGCCTGCATAGCTAGCTGTCTCGGGGTCAACAATGTCATATAAATATATTTTTAAAAAGATACCAGGACATTTTTCTTCTCAAGTTATTTTAAATCCAAAACACAAAATACAACCATGATGATGGTGATGATATTTGAGCTGGTTAGGACCCTGAGTTGCAGACCAGAGGGCCCGCTCTGTCCAGTTTAAGTGGGAGTGGAGCTCCTAGGCCATTAGGAGCTCCTAGGAGCCCCAGAGAGCCAGAGCCTGGGGTCTGGAGGCCACGTGTCCAGCAACAGAATCCACATCCGCCCCCTGCACTGAGGCCGCATGGCCGCTGGGGCAGGCCTCACAGATGCTTCGAGCAGGACGCAGCTGCTGTGTCCTTGGGCTCTGCTGGCTCTGAGATCCGGCTGCTCCCTCTGCCCCCGCCCTTCACCGTCCTCTCCAGGAAAGGATTCCGTGTGGGGTCTGTTTCCTAGGCTTCTTCCTTCCGAATCGAAACCTTGCAGGGATGCCTCTGGTGGTCCCATCCAGGCAACATTCTCAGCTTCAAGAATAGGAGGGGGCCCTGGCCAGTTTGGCTCAGTGGATAGAGTGTTGGCCTGCGGACCAAAGGGTCCCGGTTCGATTCCAGTCAAGGACACGTACCTTGGTTGCAGGCTCCTCCCCTGCCCGAGGCCTGGTCGGGGCACGTGCAGGAGGCAACCAATCGATGTGTTTCTCTCACATCGATATTTCTCTCTGTCTTTCCCCCTCTCCCACTTTCTCTAAAAATCAATGGAAAAAAAGATCCTTGGGTAAGGATGAAAAATAAATAAATAAATAAATAAATAAATGAAAGCAAGTGCTAGTCATCATTATTTAAAAACTAATAATAGCTAGGAAATTGACGTCTGGCTTCTACTTGCGGAATAGACTCAAAATATGGCAATTAGTACTGAAAATACAGGAAAAGTGCTCCGACATGTTGGCTTATAGGACCAAGGTGCCCTATACCATTTACTCAGAACTTTGATTTAGCTGGAACACTCCCTCTGGATGAGCTGACAGTCGGGGGCGGGGGGGTGGTTATATGCCAAGTTCGGGGATAGTAAGTGGTTGGGTCCCCTGACTGGAAATCTGAAGACCCAGGTCGATATCCTGGCTCCATCACTACGCAGCTGGGACCAAGTAACGTCTGGACCATTCACGGTGACCCAGGGAGCTCCCCCAGGACTCACAGTAGTCAGCCTTCTGCCTCGGGGCCCCCAGGCCCTCCTGCTTCCCACCCGACTCAGAGTTGGGGAGCTGGGGTTCAGTCTGGGCTTGGCCACCAGTTGTCTGGATGACCTTGAGAATGTCACAGAACCTTCTTGGGTCTCAGTGTCCACATCCTTTTAGAAAATATGTGTTTATTGATTTTAGAGAGAGGGGAATGGAGAGCGAGAGAGAGAAACATTGATGAGAGAGAACCATAGATCAACTGCCTCCTGCACGCCCCCTCCTGGGGATCAAGTCCAAAACCCCGGGCATGTACCTGGAATCGAACCAGGGACGTCTTGGTTCATGGGCTGACACTCAACCACTGAGCCACACCGGCCGAGCTCCACGCCCTTTAAAAGAAATAATGTCACATCATAACTCTCCAGAGCATCTCTGTTCTGTCGCAGTAAGTCCCCGTTCAGTAGTGTCCCCAGGACGCCTCACGCTCAGCACCAGTGAACGTGCACTAAATACATCCCGAGACCTGTGTTTGCAAACAGAGTACCATGGCAACAACACCTTCTTCTTTTGCTGTTTTGTTGTTGTTAATCCTCATTTGGGGATATTTTTCCGTTGATTTTTAGAGAGAATGGAAGGGAGGGGGAGAGACAGAGAGAGAAACATCAATTGGTTGCCTCCCGCATGCACCCTGACCAGGGCCAGGGATTGAGCCTACAGCAGAGGTAGGTGCCCTTGGCCAGAATCAAACCCAGGATCAGTTCATGCGCCGACACTCTATCCACTGAGACAAACCAGCAACGGCAACAACACCTTCTAATGCAACAATCTCTCCCCCGGAGACGTGCCATGGACCAGTGGAAGGCAGCTGCCCAGCGGACTCATCTCCTGTCTTCCCAGGGTGCCAGGGATGCCGGCTCTGTCAGTCCTGGTCCCTGCCAGCCCCTGTACAACACCACACTCTGCTCACCTCCACCAGGTCCACACTGGCTCCAGTGAAAGGCGTGACCTTTTATCTCTCGCCCTGGGAAACCCACGCCCAGTCTTTGAGGGAGAGATCACGAAGACTCACTGCTCCATTCCCACTTTCTTCGGGACGAGGGCGCAGCCTTCCCAGGCCCCACCAGGCCCAGCCCGTGGTGGAGCAGAGGAGTTCGCACCGACATGCGTGTTTGACGGTGGACGAGCTTTCGGCACTCTTTCCCAGCCTCAGTTTCCTGATCCTGCAAAACGAGGATTAAAAAGAGCCACAAAGAATTAGCAAGTGAATATGTACAGAAACTCCTGGCCAGTGCCAGCACTTAGTAGGTCCTCAGGGAGGGGAACTTCCCTTTTTTTTAAGCCACTGTATTTTTAAATACAGTACATTCTCTTTTTTTCCTTTTTTTTTATATGATTTCAGAGAGGAAGGGAGAGAGAGAGAGAGATAGAAACATCAATGATGAGAGAGAACCATTGATCGGCTGCCTCCTGCACGCCCCACAGTGGGGATTGAGCCTGCAACCTGGGCATGTGCCCTGCTCTATTCATTGAGCCACACTTGTTACCTGACTCCCCCTCTCTCTGCTGGAGGCTCCCAAGGGCCCCACTCCTCCTCAGTAGCCCTCCCTCCTGACCTGACCCTGGAGCCTGGAGGCTCCTTCTAGCGCCAACATTCCAGGAATCCTGCCACCGGAGCTGCTGGGTAGTCACTGCAGTTGTGGAAATGTACTGCGCCCTCAAATCATGAAACAGGCTCAGCTGGTTTGCTTAAAGGGGGATGATTTTTTTACAGTCTTAAAGGGGAGTTTTGCCCTCACCCTGGGCCTCCCCTTTGTTTAGTCTCTCTTCCCCACTACCTCCTCCCTACCCCTCTCCCATGCAGTAAGAAAGCTGGTCCTTTAAAACAAGAAGGAAAAAAGCCGCTCTCGGCCTCCTCTAGCTGCCTTCCCCACCAGCTGCTGTTGCCATGGTAACCCACAGGCATCGGCCTGCCTCTTTCAGCGCAGCCTCCTCCCCTGGGCGCTGTGTGTCTTTCCCCCGCCCTAGGACGCCCCAGAAAGACACATCTAGGGTTCCCCTGTTTGTCCATAAGTTCCGCAGCCAGCCCTCCATCCCTCCTGCTTTCTCTCTCTCTTACACTCAAGGGGTAGAGAGAGGACCATCCCAAACAACCGACCCCAAAGGGGGTGACAGCCTGGATTCCTTCGCCCCACAGATGTCTATGGCTGGCCTGCTGCGCGTGGGCGCTGAGCCCAAGAGGAATCTGCAGGCGCCACAACGGATGCAGACAACCCCTCATTTTACAGATGGGGAAATGGAGGCCCAGAAACGGCAGGAGCCTGCTCAGGTCCTGCAGAGGCACGGAGCCGGTCTCGGGAACTGGTGCCCAGGTGCCAGGTGCGCCCTGCGCTTCTGCTGCCATCCGCCTTTGCCAACCACCCGCCCCACGCAGCCCAA
>NW_005362753.1:72837-74274 GCF_000412655.1 Myotis brandtii | reverse complement strand
CTCCTCACATGCCAGGCGGGGCTGCTCCACTTACCTGCCAGCCATCTGTGGGCTGACGTCACCGAACCGCAGCTATTCCCCCGGCGCCTCTGCTTATTAAACACACAGGCCTCCTCCTCTCCTGCACCGTTAAGGGGTTTGCTCTGCACACAGACTCGGCCACGCGGGAAAAGCAGGGCGGGGAGGCCGCCCACGCGGTAAAGCTACTAAAGCTAACGTGGAAGGAAACGCCAGCCTGGGCCCAGGAGGGGCAGCTTTGAGAGGCAGGAGGACACTCCGAGGCTCTGGTCGCTTCCTGAAGAATCCTGAACAACGAGCCCTCTTTGCCCTGTCAGGGAGGGAATGAGACCGGTCCCAGGTGAAGACCTACTATGGACCAGGCACGGTGCTCGGAATCCATCCTCATCGCCATGGCGGCTGCATGCGGAGCACTTCCTCTGGGCCCGGGTCTTGGCCCAGCTTCTAATTCCGGCTTTTACCTGTTCATGCCCGGCCGCCTCGGCCTCTTCTTCCCTCCCTCACGGCCCTGCCCCTCAGGACAACCGCTTCCCACTCTTTCCACTGATTCTCCTCCTACCCACGTGCACCCGGAGAGGCCATGGGTTTAAGCTGCTTGCGTTGGGGGCATCGCCTTGTCACTTCCACGGTGGGTCTGGGCACTGCCACCACCTCTCGCACCCACACGCGCACTTCCTGCCTTCACCTCCCGACGGGTGATGTTGTCATTCCATTTCCATCAGCAGCCAGACCATGTGACTGTGTTTTGTTTTCCTTGGTGCGGTGGCCGCGAAGACGCACCCCTCAGATCTCCTGCTGCAGAAACGGAACTGACAGCCCCAGCGGCGGCCCCTCCGGATCCAGCTCCTCGCTTGCTCGCGCCAAGACCACGTTCCTGCAGCCGAGGCCTGAGCGCAGGTCCTTCCTGCAGAGCTGGCGCTCCCCCATGGCAGCTCTGGCGGGAGGACGGCCCTCCCCATGGTCCTGGATGCTGCACCCAGATGCTAGCTGCCCCCCTTCTCTCCTCCCCCCGGGCCCACCCTGCATGTGGGCTGAGGCTCCCCGATTCTCTGACCCTCCCCCTGTCACCACAGTCTGCCCCCCTCCCCCCATCAATCTCTTAAGCACCTGATCCCATCTTGGTGTCCTTGTTCAACTTGAACCGTCAATCATTGGTTCTCCCCGACACCCTTTGTTGTTGTTTTTTATGTGCTTGTCACTCATTCCACCCTGGACTCTCCGGGTATGTAAATCTTCTCCCGTGGATCGGAACACACCAGGTGATCTATCACCTTAAAGAGCTCCCTCCTCCCTCCTCCCTCCTCCCCCCAGCCTTCTGCCCTGCCCCATCTGCACTGACCTCCCTCCACCTGCCACCCAGCCGACCTCTCAGACGGCCTTCACCAGCATGTGGAGATTTCGCTCGCCGCTTCCTTCCGC
>NW_005362753.1:56495-72698 GCF_000412655.1 Myotis brandtii | reverse complement strand
TTTCGGACAACATCCTCCAGCCCTCTGCTTTCTCCCTTTCCTTTTCTCGCGGCTGCTGGCATATGGAGCTGCTATGGGACCTCATCAACTCGTCCTGGAATTTGCTGATTTAACTCCCGTCTTTCGGACAACATCCTCCAGCCCTCTGCTTTCTCTCTTTCCTTTTCTCGCTGCTGCTGGCATTTGGAGTTGCTATGGGACCTCATCAACTAGTCCTGGAATTTGCTGATTTAACTCCCGTCTTCCAATCTTCGTCTTCCACTCTAGTTTCCAGGAGGCCTTTCCTCTTCATCCTGCTACCCCCTGTGGGCTGTTTCTTCCTGCTGCCACATCTTCCCGTTTCCCACCGTCCTCTTGGGGTCCCGGAAAGGTCCTGGTTGCAGCCTTTCCCTCGTCTTAAAGCGTTCTTCCTTACAACAGAAGGTGGCCAGGGCGCTCATTGCCACGACCAGCAAGGCGCATTGCGTGGGAGTTCCCTCCTCGCTGCCTGGCCTTCCTTTCTTCCGCGTGGCCTCTTTGTTGGTCTGTTGAACAGCTCGCCGCTGAAGTGGGTCCTCCCTCACCACTTGGCTGATCGGTAGCAGTTACAAGTCCTCGTTCAAAGCTGGTGCAAGTCAGTGGCAGGGAGCTTGCTGGCGGTGTGCCCGCGTGGGGCAGTTTCCTAGGGAAACCCCAGCTCTTTTTTTAAAAAAGTATATTTTTTATTGATTTCAGAAAGGAAGGGAGAGGGATCGAAACTTCAGTGATGAGAGAGAATCTTTGATCAGCTGCCTCCTGCACGCCCCCCACTGGGGATGGAGCCTGCAACCCGGGCCTGTGCCCTGACCGGGAATCTAACCCTGGTTCCTAGGTCCACTCTCAACCACTGAGCCACGCCGGCCGGGCGAAGTCCCAGATCTTAGTGTCTTTAGTTCCTATCTCCTGAGCGGATTACATGTCCCAGGAAGACCCCTCGTTTCTTTCTGGGCTTTTAGCAGAGCCTCGCCCGGAGGCCTTCCGGAAGAGACCAGATTGACAGCCCTTTCTCCAGATGAAAAAACCATCTTCCGTTAGGATCATGGGAGGATCAGTACTAATCATTTTCAATTTCTTCTTTGGTTTGAAAGCCAGCCGTTCATGGTTAAAGAGAAGAATGTGTTTCTATTTCAATGGTGTTATGCAAATTCAGTAAAATATTTTAGTCTGAACTAAACCCCGCCCTGGCCGAGCAAGCCTTTGCGCTCCCGCCCTTCTCCGACCTCCCGACTGGAAGGTGAAGCAGTAATCAGACCCCAAGGGCCACACAGACCACGGAGGCGACGTGCCAAGGCCGTGTCTCTGCCTTGACAAGCACGATGCTCTCGGGCTGATTCCGACTCCCCTTCAAGAGACGCACCCGAGACCCGCCTCCCCTGGGGGGCTGGAGATCGGAAATGCGAGCCACTCACCCTCCCACGACCAGCACTGCTGAGTCCGAAGGCGAGGGGCGTCCTTCTAATCAACGTCCATGGAGAATGAGAGAGTAAAAGGCGGACAACAGAAACGTGCCGGACTCAGGCTTACATCTGTATTAGCCCAATTCAACAGTAATCAGTTTACTTAGAAGCAAATCAAAAAAATACTAAATTTAAAAAATAATCGTTCTAATATGTGTCAGGCAGCATACTAAATTTTTAAGAATATATTTGTATTAATTTGGGAGAGAGTGGGGAGGAGAGGGAGAGAGAGATAGAAACATTGATGAGAGAGGGAAACATTGATCGGCTGCCACCTGCACGCCCCGCCCCCTATTGGGGATCAAGCCCACAACCCAGGCATGTGTCCTGACAAGGAATCAAACCAGTGACCTCGGTTTATGGGTCGACCCTCAGTCACTGAGCCACACCAGCCGGGCAGCAAACCAGCGTTCAGTCAGGTTTATCATGTCTGTGACGTTCTGTACAGACGTGTGCACTTGGCGCTGCCCAAGGCAGACCCTTCTGCTGCTTTCCCTCGGGGTGTGGGGGGCCTCCGGCTGCAAGGCTTGCTGGGTCTCCCTTCCAGCAAGGGCTTTGCCGTCCCAAGTCCAGGACACCTCTCTCTCTCTCTCTCTCTCTTCAATATATTTGTATTGATTTCAGAGAGGAAGGGAGAGGGAGAATCATTGATCGGCTGCCTCCTGCACCCCCCACACTGGGGATTGAGCCTGCAACCTGGACATGTGCCCTGACTAAGACTTGAGCCCTGACCTCCTGGTTCATAGGTGGATGCTCAACCCCTGAGCCACGCCGGCTGGGCCAGGCCACCTCTCTTCACTCTCCCAGGGAACAAGGCTCCTGTCTCCTGCGGGAGGGGGAGGGGCACGCCCAGTGACGTGAGCGGCAGATGCAAGCGGAAAGTCTGCTTCTGAGCGTTTCACCAACCCTCCTGATCCCAGCCCAAGTCACCCCGACTTCCCTGCGCACGGCCCACACTCCCAGAGCCGCCCGGCTCTGCAGTGCTCGCCCTCTGTCTTTCAGGCCCACTCCGGACTCGGAGCCTCCAATCTATTTAGTCATTCACATCTCCACCATTTGCTCTCCCACTTCTAGTTCCAGACGCCAAGCTCGCTGCTCTCTCGTCTCCTTCTGTCTTTGGTCTAGAGGGCCTAACACTTCAAAATCCCTTCACTGCTGTGCTGATGGGATTTCGGAAGGGAGCAGAGCTGCCATCCTTAACAAGCCTTGGATATGCATTATTTAACTGAAACTACTGTGAGAGATGAGGCTCGCGTTCACACGGCAGTAAGTGGTGAGGGTGGGATTCAAAGCCAATCCAGGTGAATGAGACACCCCGTGGCCCCCGGGAGCTGACAGACGCGGGAGACAGGCAGGTAAGCAACAGGGTGGAGGAAACAGGGGTCTGTGAGGGTTCAGGGAGGACCCTCAAGGCAGCCAAGGGGTCATCGAAGGCCCCCCAAGAGGTCACATGTGAACTGAATGGTGAAGGAGGAGTCAGACTTCGGTCCTTATACTAGTACCTGGTGTGTGCCAAGGACCAAGGCATCAAATTTAGGTTTAATTATTGATCATCCATCCAAACTAACAGCTAGCAGCCCCCACCGTGTGCATGCCCAGTGATCCCCAGCACGCCACGGCCCCTTGGGCTCTCGGCTCTCCCAGGCCGCCAGCCAGGAGCCACCAGCTCTGGGCCCAGTCGTCACCTCTCTCTGCTTCCAAACATCGAACCTCCCGGACGCCTCTGATTCTCCGAAGCCTCCAGGGAACAGAAGCACCACAGCCAGGTTCCCATCACGTCGGTCGCTGCAAAGTCCCTCCCTCCTCCCCCAGCCAGGAGGTCACTCAGGGTCACATGGAAGATGCTTTGATGAAAGAGCGAGAGTGTGTGGGATTCGTGGTCGATGACAGCTGAGCCCAGGACGGATCACCCTGCGGGGAGCTCAGGACTGACTTGGAGCTCTGCCCACAGACAGGGGATCTGAAATTCCCTGCGACCTTGAGCAAGGCCTCAGCCCCCTCCCGGACCGAGCGCGGACTCTGCGGTTCCCTGGGAGTGCTGCCTTTGTGACTGACAGGCCGGCAGGAATCCATTAGCTCAGCATCTGCTCCAGGTGCTGAGGCCGTGCAGAGTGACGCGACGTTAGTGGAGGGGTTTTGAAACAGGGACTGACTTGTTCTCGGTCCCCTAACTGTTCGCTAAACGATTCACCATAATGACAGGCAACCTCTTCATATTCCCCAGGCAATACTCGAGTAACGTGGAAGCAAAACTGAAATTCCTGAAGCGCAGGCAGCGTGGAAACTCCAGGAGGCATTGCGTGTGCGGCCTGCCCGTCCGGGCTCCCGGCCTGCAGGCTGCCCTGGACAGCGGCCGCTGGGGAGCTCGGAAGCAGAGATGTCAACACGTGGCCCGAGCCGTGCGTGAGTGTCAGCGCCACCAGGAGTCCTAAACCTGGTGCTGCCCCCCCCCCCTCCCCCCGGTCCCTGGCGGCGGGGGAGGAAGCTGAGACAGTCCACGGAGTCACCATGATGGACCTCCCTGAGGCAGGGAGGTGCTGGAACCCCGGCTTCCTTGCACCAAGAGGAGAACCAATCCTGGCGAGGGAGCCACTCGGCCACTCACCCATCCCGCCCCTGCTGGCCACAGCGGTCAGCGGATTGGGACGGAGAGTGGCGCAGAGCCACTGGTTACTTCCTCGTGTGGCCACATTACATACAAATATGAAACTCCATTATCTTAGCAAAGCAACCAGGCCCGTGTCCAGGGCTCTGCTGATCACGATGGTCGTGTCAACAGTGCTTGTAGTCAATGCCTCTGCCCGTTGCCCACGGCTCTCACTCCTCCTCCGTCAGGCAGGCTCACCTCACCCGCATCATCACCGGATTCACCACTTTAAAGCCCGTGTCCATGGGAGCCGCCTGGCTTGCATCCTCCGGCGGCTGGGCACGTGCAGGGTCTCTGGTTTCCAGGGACTAACCCAGCTGCGTGGATAGGGCAGCGCCTGCCCTCAAGGTGCTAGCTGGCCAGTGCTTGTCTTTAACGACTGAGGAGGGCAGAGGAGAAGGAGGGATGCTGGCACCGACTGCCGCCCATTCGTTCGATCAGGGGCATTGTTTGCGGGACTCACGCAAGCCTCAGAGGTACAGGAAAGGCGGGCGGTTTAGTGCAGGGACAGAGCAGGACAACTAGGAGCCAAGGGAGAGTCCACATATGAGAATGGATGTGTATAAAGGAGAGGACAGTGGGGCTGGGAGGAGAGGGTAGAGGGGGAAGAAAAATTGAGATGGGATGATCTGCAGTAAAATAAACCAGGACTCACCCTGGAATCTGAGAATCGCCTGGGCAGGTGGGGACATGGCGGGGTCTGCGGGGCAGACGAGGAGCGGGCCATGCCTGGCACTCAGGCCGCCCTCCGTCCTCCGGGGCAGAAGGCGTCTCCCAATCGGCTGGCAGTGCCTGGGTGCCGCCCCAGCTTAGCTCTGTACTTCTGCCCACGCTGGGGGCGTTTAACAGACACTCAAAGACCGACCTGGCATTTAGGAACGGCGAGGAACAGCGCATTACACATTTGTCTCCTCCCCCCCGTCCCGGAGCGGGGAAAGCCTGAGGGGACGGTGAGATGCCAGGGCCCCTAACACAACGAGGAGCACTGTTTTCAGGTGCAGCTTGTCCTCCGTTCCCAGGAGGCAACGCCCAGCCCTGCCCCCCGCACCGAAGCCTGGCGCCAGCTTGGACAGCGCCTGCTCCAGCCCCGACCTGGTGGGACCTGAGGCCCGAAGGGGATGGGGGTTGCAGTGGGGTGAATGGTGACCCCTCCTTCAAAGGATTGTCCACTGGAACCTGTGAATGGGACCTTCCGGGGCCCACTGCTGCTCTGGGCACCTCCCGTTAAGACGGCCTCGGGCAGAGAGAAGCTACGGGGCAGCCAGGTCCCTTTCAGCATGTGGCCGTGAGGACCCCGCAGACAGAGTCCAGCCCTCAGCCTGGTGGGCAAGGCCCTCCTGACCTGAGGCTCCAGCCAGCACCCACAGCGCCCCTGGGACCCGGTTAAAAGGGCAAGTGCCGCCAGAGCCAGTTTGGCTCAGTGGATAGGGCATGGCCTGTGGTCTGATTCTGGCCAAGGGCACATACCTCGGTTGCAGGCTCCTCCCTGGCCCAGGCCCTGGTGCAGGAAGCAACCAATCAATGCGTTTCTCTCACGTCAATATTTCTCCCTGTCTTTCCCTCTCTCTTCCACTCTCTCTACAATCAATGGAAAAAATATCCTCCGGTGAGGATTTAAGAAGGAGGAGGGGGGAGTGCCCAGGAAGGCGTCGGCTTGCCTCCAGCGGGGTTGGCCCCGGGGTGATGCTCTGTCCGCCCCCACGAGTGGCCGTGCTGGGGGCTTCATTTCTCTGGGGGAGGCTGCATTCCCAGGACCGCGGGCACCAGGTGAAGGCTCGTATGAATTTTTTATTTTAACAGATGTTGGCAGGTTGCTTTCCTGAAGGGAGCACGAGAGGGCTTTTTTCACACATGCCCTCTGGCAACAATTACCACGCTTGTACGTTTTGCCAGGAGTCAGAGGAGAACGGGATGCATCGTCGAGACTTTAATTTGCATGTTCTTGACTGAGGTGCCTTTCCAGGGCGCCTCTGCCATCTGGGCTTGTCCTTGTGCGCGCTGCGTCTCCCGCGGCCCTTTCTCCACGGCGGCTGCTCTCGTCCAATATACACTGTGTATGTATTGCATATACGTGGGCGGTAGCCTGTGCCACAAGTATTTTTTCCAAATCTACCATTTGTGTGTTTGCTTTTTTCATGAATTTCATTTCATTTCATGCAATTCTTTGAATTTTCATTGCTGGCCTGTATGTTTAAAAGTTTTACACACCCAAATATGCCCACCTTTTCTCTTATAACATCCAGGTTTCTGGTCTTGGTTCAGAAAGATATTCCTCCCATGCCCTAGATCAAGCCTATAGTTAAGCTTGCAAATTTTTAATTTTATCTTTTTTTTAAAAAAGTCTATAATCCGTCTAAATTTTTATATGATCTAAAAACAGAGATTTGTTTTGTTTTCTTATACATGGACGCCCATTGTCCCAGCACCACTTGCTGAGTGACCCATTTCCCCATCACGCGGGACCACCATGGTGTTATATATTAAAGTCTCATATTAGCCCAGCAGGCGTGGCTCAGTGGTTGAGCGTTGACCTATGAACCAGGATTCCCAGTCAGGGCACATGCCCCGGTTTCGGCTCAATCCCAGTGTGGGACATGCAGGAGGCAGCCGATCAATGATTTTCTCTCATCATTGATGTTTCTCTCTCTCTCTCACTCTCCCTTCCTCTCTGAAATCAATAAAAATATACATTCAAACCTGTGCCTTTGGTCTATTTACCTATTCCTGACCCAATAGCAAGCGAATTTGGTTACAATGGCTTTGTAAGGTGTTCTGATACCAGGCAAGGTGAGCCATTCATTCTTCATCCACGACTTTGATGTGTCCGGCAGGTGGTCTCTCCTGGGGCTCACACCTGTTTGGTGTATGTGTGGGGACAATCATCGGGCATTTAGTTTTCCGCATATGTTTATGTATGAGATTATTCAATAGCAACCCCCAGAAATAGCACAGACTTTGAAATTCTTGTTGGAACGTTGCTCCATGCACACGTCTCTGTCAGGTGGACCCCCCTCTTTATGGTGATGTATCTGTTTCTCACGCACTGTGTTCTTTCGTTCGGATCATGTCTTCACATCCCTTGGTGAGATTTTCTGATGTTTTTCACAGGGATCCTGTCCTTCCTGACTCTACTGACTTCTTTTTATTTTTAATATATTTTATTCACTTTTTACAGAGAGAAAGGGAGAGGGATAGAGAGTTAGAAACATCAATGAGAGAGAAACATCGAACAGCTGCCTCCTGCACACCCCCCACTGGGGATGTGCCCGCAACCAAGGCACATGCCCTTGACCAGAATCGAACCTAGGACCCTTCAGTCCGCAGGCCGACGCTCTATCCACTGAGCCAAACTGGTCAGGGCAGTGACTCTACTTACTTCTAAATATTTTAGAGTTTTTATCACTCTTGTAAGTGAAATATTTCATCCTGTTTCCATTTTTAGATGCTTATTGGTGGAAGAGACGAAGCGTATTGATTCCTGTATTTTTAGCTTGTAACCATTCACCATCGCCATTCTCGATAAGCATCGGTTGCTGCCTTAAGCATCGCTCTTTGGACATAGCATACGGTTGGACTTTATTTGTCTGACCCGCCATGAAAGTCTCTGCCTTTGAGTGGCAAAACCCAGTGTGGGACGTGCAGGAGGCAGCTGATCACGTTCAGTGTGACTGCTTAGAGTAGTGATGGCGAACCTTTTGAGCTCGGCGTGTCAGCATTTTGAAAAACTCTAACTTAACTCTGGTGCCGTGTCACATATAGAAATTTTTTGATATTTGCAACCATAGTAAAACAAAGACTTATATTTTTGATATTTATTTTATATATTTAAATGCCATTTAACAAAGAAAAATCAACCAAAAAAAATGAGTTCCCGTGTCACCTCTGACACGCGTGTCATAGGTTTGCCATCACTGGCTTAGAGGCTGTCTCCTACTCCTTAGATTTAGTTCATGTTTGTCGTTTGTCTCGCCTCTTCATTTTCTGTTTCCTAACTTTAAGTCACATGATCAAGAAGCTGCCACTCATTTTATCTCCTCCCTTTGCTCACGTGGAAGCTCTCCATGCCATTCATGCGGCCTCCCTTCCCACGCTCCTCGCCAGATTAGCTACTTCCTCTCCCGTCAAAGAGGCCCTGTGTCCCCACCAGGATGCTCCATGTCGCCCACTCTTCCTCCTCACCCCGCACGGTGGGTCCTGGGGACATTTTCACTTTCCTTTCTCCTTGCCCTCCTCTGGCCCCCGAGAGAAGACTGAGGACGCGCTTACTTTTTCTTCCCACCCCGCACTCCCAGCTCCTAGGTTTCGCTGAGATGGTTTACTATACTCTCAGTTGTGAACTGTGTGGGATCATCTGTTCTTTCTATTCAAGAGTCCTTCCTGAACAAGCATATTACACCGCAGACAGCCTGTCCTTACTCTTCATATTTAATTATTACATACACATACGCACACATTTACTACACAACACTGCCCACCATTGCTCCCCCCCTTCTCCCCCATTTTGCCGGCTCTCTTTGCGTTTACTCATTATTTGATGAGCATCATTGCGATTCACCTTTCAGATGGACCGCGTGGGCCTGGATTTCTGGGAAAGGGTGTCTTTGGTGGAATCTAGGCTCTGGTGTTTCAGTCCTTTTCTTTCGGCCGTAGATGGTGCTCCACTGCCTTCGATCCTAGTTGATGCAAAGAAATCCAATGTCAGTCAAGCTCTTTCTCCTCTGTAGGCATTTCTGCCAGGAAGCTTGTAAGAGCTTCTCTTTATCCTTAGAGTTTGAGGGTGTCCGCAGGATACACTGAAGTCTGTGTTCTTTTCTTAGTCCACTCTGGAACTTGGTGAGGCAAACGAAATGGAGAAAGGAGAGGAGGACCCAGTCAGGCCACATATTTCCAGATTCTCTCTCTTTATTACGATTCCTATTAAATACCAGGAGCCCAGTGCATGAAATTCTGGAGGGGGGGGATCCCTCAGCCTGGCCTGCACCCTCTCACAGTCCAGGAGCCCTTGGGGGATGTCCAGCAGTCGGACATCCTTAGTGCTTCCTCGGAGGTGAGAGAGGCTCCCGCCACCACCGCTACGCTCGCCAGCCGTGAGCCCGGCTTCTGGCTGAGTGGTGCCCCTCTTTGGGAGTGCACGGACCACCAGGGGGCAGCTCCAGCATTCAGCGTCTGCCCCCTGGTGGTCAGTGCGCATCATAGCGACTGGTCATTCTGCCGTTTGGTTGATTTGCATATTAGCCTTTTATTATATAGGATTAGAGCATATAGGGAGCCGAGCAAAAGGGAGAAGCACTTTGCACGTCATGGAGAGGTGAAGAACCTTGGGACTAGTATTCACTGAGCATCTGCTACGTGCCTGCAGGCGGACACGGGTGCTTTTGTACATGATCTCATTTCACCCCATCAGGCTTATAATTAGATGCATTTATCTCCACTCGTCTTAGTCCACTCAGGCTGCTGTAATCAAATGCCACAGACTGAGCGGCTTAAACAACAGACCCATTTCTCACAGTTCTGGATGCTGGGAAGTCCAAAACCAAGCTGCCGGCCGAGTCAGTTCCTGGGGCGGGCTCTCCTCCTGGCTTGCTCGGGGAAGTCTTCCGGCTGTGTCCTCACGCAGTGGAGGGAGAAAGCTCCTGCCTCTTCCTCTTGTCACAGGGCACTAATCCCATCATGGGGCCCCACCCTCATGGGCTATTCTAAACCTAATCACCTCCCACGGCCCTGCTTCCAACGGCCATCACGTTTAGGGTTAGGGCTTCAACATGTGGATTTTGGGGGATAAAACATTCGGTCCCTAACACCAATTACAGATTAAAAAACATGTATAGTTGAGACAGTCAAGTAGAGCGACTACTTTGCTCAAGGTCCAACAGGGAGAGTGGCAGAGACGCTACCGAAACTGAGGTCTCCCTCGTTCCCAAGGTCACCATCTTTGTGCTGCACCCTGTTGAGCACAGACATTCTTCTTAAATTTTTTCTTAAAACCCACACCCTCTCCGGGAGGCCTGGTTATCTTACAAGGCTCTGCAGCACGTGCTTCTCCCGCGGCACACTGCGCGGCGTGAGCTCGCTGTCCTTGCGCAGGAGTGGAATTCATTTTTCTCCTCCGGAATCCGCCGGCACTAACAATAGGCCGGGCCGACCTGTGCATTTAGTAACACTCTAAGCCGGAGAGGCGGCCTGCGGAAGCATCCCCTTGGCTAATGGGATGAGACTGGAGAAGGGAGGCAGAGAGAGGCCTGCAGCCGCTATGCCGAGGCAGGGCTGGGGGTCACCCGGACTTGCCTCTCAGAGATGTTGGACAGGCACACACATACACGTGTGCACACACATGCACATGTGTGCACCGATATTCACTCTCACACATGCACACGCATAGTACACGATGCACAGTTTCATACTTCCTCCAACTTGAATGGATGCTGGGCTCTTTTATAAAACAGCTTGAATGTGGGAATAAAGAAGAAAAACTGCACAGTTATGCCTTTGCATTTAAAAAAAAATGCTAGTCTTTTTTTAACGCCTGACTTCTATTGCACAAGCAGAGCTCTGTTAGCAATAAGGAAGAGAGGAAGGAGGGGAGCATGCGGCTGCACCCCTCTCGCCAGCTACCACGTGGCCCTGGTCCCCCCCACCCCTACCGCCCCGCTCCTCGCCCGATGGAGACGTGTTTCAGAGCTCCGTGCCCCTGGTCTCCCAGAGCTGCAGCCTGCGCTCCCAGGTGCTACTGTGTTCTCAGCCCGCGTTATTTCATCGAGTGGAATTTTCTAATTTACGGGGCTGTGTAAATTTCCCAGCTGCGGCATCTTTCTAGTTGTTTGAATCTTTCTGCCGCCATAAACCACAGCACAGAGCCGTTCATGAAGGGGGTTCTACCGTTTCTGACGCATCTCTAAGGATGGATGGCAGGGCTGGTGGGTGGATGGGAGCGGGAGGGCTAACGCTGTGTCTTATAAGCTCCGTCTCCGTGGGGCGCACAGGGGAAACCCAGAGATGCGCTCTGGCTCACAGGCAAGCGAGAGGCCCGCGGTAGGCTGAGCTGGGGGGGTCCAGGCACACCCACCTACACTTTAGACAGAGCCTTTCCTTCACCTCTTACAGGTCAGCCTCTGCCAACAATGTTTTTCAATGAGGAGGCCACTGCCAAGCGCATGTCTGAAAACCAGAGGCCAACATTGGTCCTCAGCGTAGTCCCCGCAGATTTGCGTCCATCTAGTAATCCAGTGTTTGCATTGATTTCATCCTTTACTCCGCTCTTCTTGAAGCCCCACTATGTGCCAGGCTAGACATCAAAGGTAAAACTACAAACAGCAGGAGCCTGCTTTATAGGGCCCCCAATTCATTGGGAGAGAGATCTGAAAACCAGAGGCCAACATTGGTCCTCAGCGTAGTCCCCGCAGATTTGCGTCCATCTAGTAATCCAGTGTTTGCATTGATTTCATCCTTCACTCCGCTCTTCTTGAAGCCCCACTATGTGCCAGGCTAGACATCAAAGGTAAAACTACAAACAGCAGGAGCCTGCTTTATGGGGCCCCCAATTCATTGGGAGAGAGAGGAGAGACGCCCCAATACTGACCGTGATGGGGAAAGCTCACAGTGGATCATCTCATTTAATCCTCAAAGCACCTCCTGGGGAATGGCCTGGATACCCCCATTTTACAGACGAGGAGACTGAGGCTTAGTCAAAGGTCACGCGGCCAGTAAGTGCCATGCTGGACTCACCGAATCTCGGCCCAGAGTGTGAACGCTCCCTCCACGCAGCCCTGCATCTCTTAGCGGGAACGTGGGTCAAACCGTGTAACAACTATACAGTATCAACCATGGCAGTGAGAGCCTCGCAAAGTAGGGGCGCGGTGGGGCAGCCCAGCGAGGGTCAGTGATTCCAGGAACATTGCACAGCAGAGAGCTGGAGCTGGACCTCAGCTCCCTCGACTCCCAGGCCAGGGCTTCTGCCTCTGAGCACAGAAGGGGCCCTGGCTCTTATGCCTCGGGGCGGGGTGGAGGGGAACAGTGGGGGCTCCTGGACAAGGACAGCAGAAGCCAAAGGAGGGGACATTTCCCTGACAAGGGATGATGGACATGAGGGTGTAGGCACAGCACATTCTCTCGGGCTCCTTGGGAAACCGGCTCAACGCCGGACGCTGAATGGCCTCCTGGCCTGCGGTTTTCTACCTGGAACAGCGTTTCACGCACCGCGGGCACCACTGCTGTGCTCCGGGGGGCCGAGCAGTCTGACAGTGTCCTCGAGTTAATGACCGAAATGATGCCAAAGCTCCAGGAAACGGAGCCAAGGAAAATGTCCCTCGCTCCGCACCGCCCTTCCCTCTGGGCCACAGTTCTGAGACATGAGAACCCATCGCTTCCACAGGAACCCCCGCGCTCTGTGCGTGAGGAAAGGGCTGCACTGACAGGAGATGAAAGGCGGCAGCGCGGGTCCGTGTGCCTCCCACCGCGCCCAGAGAGGGCCTCCTGGGGAGGACGGCGAGGAACCCCACTGTGGGCCAGGATTCCAGATCGAGCCGCCAACTCAGAGCATGACCTTGGCTGTGTCACTTCCCCTCGCTGGCTCTCAGGCCTCCTCAAGGGTCAAATGCAGGCATTAGACCAAGGATATCAGTCAGGGGGCTCAGGAGAAACAAACCAATAAGATAGATAGATGAGAGGTAGATGATAGATAGATAGATAGATAGATAGATAGATAGATAGATGATAGATAGGTAGGTAGGTAGATAGATAGATAGATGATAGATGGATCTCTATTTATATTAAGTATATATATGGTTGTAAGTACAACAGAAATTGAGAGTGGAAAAGATTTTTATTTCTATCTCTATCTATTTCTCTAGATATTAAATATGTATATTACCATAAAGACAACAAATTGAGAGTAGAAATGGAGTTCTGCCATAGCAACACAGCAAAAAACTGTGACCCTTCCTTAGTGGTGGGTGAGGGGCATTGGGGAAAATTGTACCTTAGGAGGGAAATATGTCAATTCATCTTATTATGAAATAGCACAGCATGTGGTGGAACTGTGGTCTGCAGGCACTTGGGCCATGGGCTTACTGAACTGGCGGTGCTAGGGCAGGTGCTGGAAAAATGTCATTCCTGGTGTGTGTTGGTTGCTAGTGGCTGGATTTGATAAAATATAAGAAGAGATGAGCACAAACCAAAAGGCGGGGGAGAAGGAATGGTCCAGAAATGTGAGGCATTTCAAGGATGAAAAAGCCAACTGCTTCTAGATCCAGAACAGGAAGAAACAGGATCAAAAGAGGCTTTAAGGTACAAACTTCCCAGGAAAGACCAAATCCAGCAGCAAAGATCAGAGTGAGGTGTAGGTTGCCCACCTGCTGCTCTAGATACCCTCCATGGGCGGGGCCTGGGTCAAGGGAGCTGAGAACTAATGCAGTTCGGGAACTGGTCTCAACAAGAACTTAAGATGCAGATACTGATGCATGGACCCAGCTGGAAGCAAATATGTCAGAATGTACTGGTTTTGAAGGGCGTGTTACCGAAGGAACCCCACAGCCAGCCTGCGCAAGGGTCTTACTGTTTAGTCTTCAGGCAATCCTTGCCCCAGAACTTCCAGGACACCGGGTGGGCCAAAGAGCCAAGCAGTCCCCAGGGAGAGCTATTCCTCAATGACCACTTCCCAGGCCACCAAGGAGGGTGGGCCCAGGAGAACACAGAACAGGAAGTGTCTCCCAGAGGCACAGCGAGAGCCTAAGCTTGGACAGAGACTGTGGTTTCTCCCATCCTCCCCCTCTCCAGTGGGACTGCTAATTGAGGTCACATTATCCCAATTCCATCGTTATATGTTGGGGGTGGAGTTGGCAGCTGGCTTGATTTTTCAGCTCACAAATCCCTTCCCGATGGGAAAATGGTTGAATAACACCTGGAAACCCTGGGTTTGAAACTGGATGTAACAACTGGAAGAGACTTTGGAAGAAGGTTTACTGAGCTGGACCAAAGAGATGATTGAGCCCAGAAAGCATTCTTGGTAGAGATGGTGCTCACAAGTACTCCGTGTGCTTCCCTACACTGCCCAGCCTCCCTTGCAGCTAGGGTGGGGCAATGGCCTGTGAATGAGCTGACGTGTCTTTCTGTCTTGCAGAGGCAGCATGCACCACATAGCTACGAGGCAGAGGAGTGAGCTGAACTTTACACAGCAAAGAAATAAACCCCTATTGCATTAAGTCATGGAGAATCTGGGTTGATGTGTCTCTACCGCAGAGCCCAGCCTGGCTGCCATTGTTCCATTCTCAGTAGCTTCCCTCTGATTACTGAGGTTCCCATCCCAGACTCTCAATGGCTAGCACAGTAGTGCCTGGTACATGGTAGGCAATGTTGGTGAGTAGGGAAACTGGAACAGCCAGAGTTGACTTTAACAGGGAAGGAACAAAGTAGCAGGTGCAAAGCTGAACTAGAGGTAGAAAGAGCATAAGCTTTGAAATCCAACAAACCCAGGTTCAAATCCCAGCTCTGCTCTTTGACATGGACCTTGGGCCAGTCACTAAACCTGCGACAAACAGCAAGACCAGCTTCCTGAAACTTGCACCATGCACACTGCCAAGGCAGGTCTCAGTCAAATGTGAGACAAAGGCCCAGAGGCCCAAGTCCCCTTCCCCCTTCAGCTCCCACTCTCCTTGGCAGCCTTCCCTGGCCTGTCCTCTGGCTCCACAGGGCTCCCTGCCAGTGCAGCCGCCCATAGAGCCCCGGGGCGGCACTGACCGTGGTATTTCGGGTCCCTGGGAGGCCACTGGGGACATTTCTGGAGCCTCTGTCTAAGCCCTTTCTGCAGCAGGAAATGCATTGCTTAGGACAGTGGTTGGCAAACTGCAGCTTGTGAGCCACATGCGGCTCTTTGGCCCCTTGAGTGTGGCTCTTCAACAAAATACCACGTGCGGGCGTGCATGTACAGTGCAATTGAAACTTCGTGGCCCATACGCAGAAGCCGGTATTTTGTGGAAGAGCCACACTCAAGGGGCCAAAGAGCCGCATGTGGCTCGTGAGCCGCAGTTTGCCGACCACTGGCTTAGGAGACAGACTGCTCTGTGTGGGGTGCTCAGAGCAGAGCACCCTCTCCTCCGCCAGCCCCCGGAGGCCCAGGTCCCTGCACCATGCACAGCAGAGAGAGGCTCAGTCCATAACACATCATCTGTATATTGTATTGTGTGTTCACCACCCAAAGTCAAGTCTCCTTCCATCACCATTTGTCCCCCCTCTGCCCTCTTCTACCTCATTATTTTTATTTTAAGTAAGAAAATTGAGGCTTAAAAGAATAACGTAGATAGTAAATGGTAAAGCCTGGATTTGAGATAAGACTTGCCTGATGCTCTTCCCAGCAAGCCCCATTTTCTCCCAAGAAGCAGGTGCACACAAGAGGAGAGAGAAACTGATCTCGTTATGAGCGTGGATAACTCAGCACATCTTCATGTGTATTTAAGTGCACGTAATTAGTGCTCTTTTCTGTTTGCTCGCTAGGAAAGAACGTACATTTGGGAACATGGTCACCTGAAAACCTAGGAGCTGTGTTAGAGTGAAGATCTATGAACCACCCGGTCTCCTTTGCATCCAGACCACCTGGCGGCCGGGAAGCCTTCAGTGAAATCTGTTGTTGCATTTGCTTACAATACACCCCCGTTCCTCCAAACGAATGAATGAACAAGCAAGCATAGCACAGAGAATCTTTAGGATGCTTATTCCACTGCACTCTGAGCAATAAAACGATAGAGCTAACAAATTTAAACTGAATAATTTCGAATTTTACCTTTGAATAGGTAATATGTTCACTAATGTATTAAAAAGATAAACCATTACAAGGTAAAAAGTCTTAGTCACATCTCTCTTTCTACTTATCCTATTTTTTTTTAGCTTTTTATAGATATATATTTTATTGATTTCAGAGAGGAAGGGAGAGGGAGAGAGAGAAACAGCAATGATGAGAGAGACTCATTGATGGGCTGCCTCCTGCACGCCCCCTACTGGGGATCAAGCCCACAACCCAGGCATGTGCTCTGACTGGGAATCAAACCCGGGACCTCTTGGTTCACAGATCGATGCTCAATCCACTGAGCCACA
>NW_005362753.1:54704-55668 GCF_000412655.1 Myotis brandtii | reverse complement strand
GAACACCCAGCACCGGCTTTGGGAGGCGCCTAGTGAGACCGCATCGCGCACCGCCCTCCCCTCCCCTCCGCCTCGGTGGCTCCCTCTGGATGAGGAGGAAGCGCACAGCACGGGGCCTCTGAGGCCGGCTTATCTGCTCCTGTTGGGTGTCTGATGTGGTGGCCCAGGGGGGTTTGCCAATGCCAGCGTGAGCTAGTCCGGCTCAGCCAGGGCGATCCTAGCGGCGCCATCTCAGCACCCAGGCCCCTCCCCACCAGGCCGGCGTCCCTCTCCTCTGAGCCAGGTCCCGTGGGCGGCCAGCCAGGCTGTGAAGACCCTGGAGCCTTTGTGTGGCCCCAACCTCAGCCCCTGTGCTCACAACCACCTTTGTCGCAATCACTGGCCCCTGGTCTCCTCAGGGGTGACCTTGCCCAGGGCGGAGGCTGCCTCCACTGGCGGAAGCCGGTTGCTGAGGGTTGGAAATACACAGATATTTTTAATGGAAGCAAAATGGGGCAACGGCGTCACCCCATCAGGGATTGAGCTCAGGTGAGGCAGGGCGGGCACTGTGCCCGTGTATTGGCAGCCACAGCAGCCTGGCGGCGGAGGGGGGAGTGGTGCGTGGGGGCCTGGCCATGAGGGGCCTGCGAGGAGCCCAGGCTGCCAGCTTCATCCCTGGGCAGGTGCGAAGGCTCTGGCCCAGCTGGTTCTGCAAACACCCTGAGTGCGGGCACCTGGGGGCTACCAGAGGGGGTGAGGCCTGGCGAGCGTGGGGGTGAGGCCTGGCAAGCGTGGGCGTGAGCCAATTCTGATGTGGGCAGAGCTAGGCTTCAGGAGAAAGCCAACCATTTAGTGGAGGAACTTAGCCCATTTCTTATGCAGCAGAGCCCCCTGCTGGCTACATGATGGTTCTATAGCCTCCTTTGGACCTAAATTGGAAAAATCCCAAACTAAGATGTTCTGACATTTTTGTTGCTGTTGACAG
>NW_005362753.1:50927-54288 GCF_000412655.1 Myotis brandtii | reverse complement strand
GGCCTCTGGACATATTTTATTCATCAGTTTCTTTTTGTTCATTAGATTCCACATATGAGTGAGATCATGTGATACTTGTCTTTCTCTGACTGGGTTATTTCACTCAGCTAATACTGTCAAGACATTCAGACTTTTTTACTTGTGAAATCAAATCACACGCCATTCAAATTCCATGGAGAAGAAGGCGGCTCACCCAGGAGTGCTGGGGGGCAGCTGCCTGGAGGGAGCTTTAATTAGACTCCACTGCACACATTGCCCCGGTGTGACCCCCAGATGGGTTAGAGTTACACATAGAATATGGGTTCCTAAAAGAACGAGGAGAAAGCATGGGTGCGCGTGATTCTGATGCGCGGTGGCGGATTCATGATAAATGCAGAACCAGAGCAAGATCTCGTAAAGGACAAGGTCGGTAGACTTGGCGAGGGGAAACGTGGTCACTTCCTCACGGCAGTCGCCTAGGGTTGAAGCCGACGCGGGCAGAAATATTGACTGGGAAGGGTTCTCACGGTGACACCTGTCGGGGAGGGGGTCAGAGGGGCAAGACCGGCGAGGGCGTCCTTGAACTGCCACAGCGCTCGCCGCCCAGGGAATTCTGGGACCAGAGCAGCCCCTCCCGCTGTCCTGAACCAGCCATATGTTTTTTGTATTGATTTTTAGAGAGAAAGGAAGGGAGAGGTATGGAGAGATAGAAACATGGATGAGAGAGAAACATCATCGGTCAGCTGCCTCCTGCACACCCCCTACTGGGGATCAAGCCCAAAATCCAGGCATGTGCCCTGACCAGGAGTCGAACCAGTGACCTTCTGATTCCTGGGTTGATGCTCAACTGCTGAGCCACACCAGTGTCGTGGGTAAATAATTGACTGCTGTTTTAATTCGTTCAGGCATCTTTTGTTCACCAATTTTCACATACGGTATTTTGTGACACACCTGTCAATTCCTTGCTCCCTTTTCTACTAAACTTGGCTTCTCTGTAAAGTAGGAGTTCAGATAACAACCAATTTACAAAGGTGCCTTGAGAGCAAATTATGAGTTGAAAGCTTGTCTTCATCCATAATCATCATTATAATGATTTAAATGTATTCTTAAGAGCTTGATAACTTTACACCCTAATTTACTCCTACCCTCCATTCCATCCAGCTCTACTCCATGCAGATTCCATTTCTCTTCCTTTTTCTTCCAAGCCCAAAGGCAACAGCTTTGATGAATGCTGGCTGTATGTCAACCACTAAAATGATCATCAAGTTCTTTTGAGAGAAAGTTATCTTCTAGCAAAAACACACTTAGCATGTTCATAGCAGCACAATGTACAATAGCTAAGATTTGGAAACAGCCTAAGAGCCCCACTTAGCAGATGAGTGGATTAGGAAACTGTGGTACATCTATACAGTGGAATACTACACTGCCATAAAAGAGAAGGAACTTTTACCATTTGCAGCAGCATGAATGGACCTGGGGAACATTATGCTAAGCAAAATAAGCCAGTCGGAGAAAGACAAATATCACGTGAGCTCACTCATTTGTGGAAAATAATGAACAACATAAACTGATGCACAAAAATAGAGCCAGAGCCAGAGAAACATCGAACAGACAGTCCAACCTCAGAGGGAAGGCAGTGGGGGGAGGACGGTAAGAGATCAACCAAAGGACTTATATGCATGCATTGAAGCATAGCCCATGGACACAGACAGTAGCGGACCAAAGAACTTGCATGCATGCATATGAGCATAATGAATGGACACAGACAGTAGGGGGGCAGTGGCTGGGGAGAGGTCAATGAGGGAAAAAGGAGACATATGTAATACTCTAAATAATAAAGAATTTTCTTAAAAGAAGACACTTAGCTCCATTTTCGGGTTTCTGAAATCCACATTTGATTATTGAATCTTTTGTATCCAAAAGAAGTGTCCATGTGTGCTAACCTCTAAGAGAAGATGTATTTTTTTAAGGATCATCTTCTTAAAAGAAGAAAATCATCACACTGTCAAGACATGAGACGTGTCATGTCATGAATATGAACTCCAGGCTGCGGTGGTTCACGCCCATGTTCTTCAACACAGCATTCCAAGTCCTTCGTGCGCCTGCTCAACCCGCCTCCCTAGACCCTTCTCCCGCCTTCCCCCCAGGCCCCTTCGGGCCCCCAGATGGTCCCAGAACCTGCCTCCCTGCCTCCCGGCCTCCCGCCCCTGTGGGTGGTGCCACCCCCTCCCCTGTGGTCTGCTGCCGAGACCGCAGTCGGCCTGGGTAGGCTGTTGACTGCCCTGTCCCCCAGGCCCCCTTCCTTCTCTCGATCCCACAGCACTTTGTGTATCACCCACCTGTTCTTTCTGTGGGTCCGACAGTCCTTTTTCCACCACAATCGAGGTCACGTGCTCTCTGAGGGCATGAGCTGTGTCCTCCAAGGGTGTGACGTGCGCTGGTGGCTTGTCCGTGTCTGTGAGTGAGCGGACGGCAGGTCCCGAAAGCAGCGCGTTGCGAAGTGTTGTCAGAGACGGGGGGCGGGGCGGGCAATTCGAGCCTCGCAGCAGTTCTGCAGACTTGATGCTTTTTCACCCCATTTTGTGGTTGTTGGAAATAAAGAAGGAGAGAGGGAGAGTTACATGCGTTCCTGTCCTGGAGGGGTCTGCGAGCTGGTGGGACTTGACAGGAGCAGAGACTAAATGAGACCCGCAGGGCCAGTCTCGGAGAGAAGGAGGTCACTAGATGGATTCCCCCTCAAGGGGGAGTTTTGTGTGATTCAGAAAAGCCCGGCAGTGGCTGAAGCTCGCCACACAGGGGCAGACGAAGCCCGTTCCAACGTGGGTTTAATATTCCCCGTGAATCTGCGCTGTTCAGAGTTCCATGCTGGGTGCAGAATGGAAGGAAAGGAGTGAAATCTGAACAAGTTCTATGGATTAAATAGTATTATCTCGATGTTAAATAGTCTGATTTTGGTGACTGTATTCTCAGATGAATATTCTTGTTCTGAAAAATCCATAATAATTATGTCTGGGTAGAGAATCGTGATATGTGCAACTTTACTCTCAATAGTTCAGAAAAATTGATAATTTGGAGAGGGGATGGTGAAGCAAAAGTTTAGCAAAATAGTAATAACTATGAACCTGGGTGAAGGATATACAGCAGTGATGGCGAACCTATGACACGCATGTCAGAGGTGACACGCGAACTCATTTTTTTGGTTGATTTTTCTTTGTTAAATGGCATTTAAGTATATAAAATAAATATCAAAAATATAAGTCTTTGTTTTACTATGGTTGCAAATATCAAAAAATTTCTATATGTGACACGGCACCAGAGTTAAGTTAGGGTTTTGCAAAATGCTGACACGCCGAGCTCAAAAGGTTCGCCATCACTGACCTAG
>NW_005362753.1:49109-50667 GCF_000412655.1 Myotis brandtii | reverse complement strand
AAAAAATCAATAAAATATATTTTTTTAAAAGAAAAAGCTGCCCCCAGCAGCTTCCCTCCAGCGCCATGGCCTCAGGGCAGGAGCCTCTCCCCTCCTGGTGGCACCGGAGGAAGCATTTGCTCGACTCCTGTGGGAATCGCACGTCCCTCCTGCTGGAATGAGGGACGCGGGCACTGATGGCCCAGGTTTGGGTCCTGGGGGAGCCCCAGGCTGAGGAGTTGGGAGGTGGAGGGGCCACCGGGTCAGCCACTGCACATGGAGCGGTTGGGAAGGTCTGCTCCCCAGGGAAGAAGGGTGCTGGGAGCAGGCGAGGCAAGGAGGGGTGTCAGGTAGACGCCCTGGATGTCCACTACATCCTGCACTTCCACTGCCAACAAGTCAGACCGGGCTCCCCAGGCCTTTAAAGTGCCTCTACCGGGCCCCGGCTGGTTTGGCTCAGTGAATAGAGCATCCGCCTGCGAACTGAAGGGTCCCAGGCTCAATTCCCAGTCAAGGGCACATGCTAGGTCTCAGGCTCAGTCCCTGGCACTGGTCAGGGCAAGTACAGAAGGCAACCAATCTAAGTGTCACCCTCACATCAATGTTTCTCTCTCTCTCTCTCTCTCTCTCTCTCTTTCTCTCTCTCTCTCTCTCTCTCTCTGTGTGTGTGTCTCCCCTCCCCTCCCACTCTCTCAAAAACTCAATGGGAAATATCCCCGGGTGAGGATTAACAACAACAAATGCTCACCTGCCGTGCAACGTGGCTCATTGGCTGAGCATCGTCCAGTGTCCTGAGAGGTTGCCGTCCTGGTCAGGCACCTGCCTGGGATGCGGGCTGGATCCTCGGTCGGGGCCTACAGGAGGCAGCCAGTGGATGTTTTGCTCTCACATCTGTGTTTTACTCTCTCCCTCACCCTTTGTCTCTCTCTTAAAAAAAAATTATTAAAATAAAACCTTTTAAAAAATGCCTCCACCTAACATATTGCAACTAAACCACGTGCAAACACTGCCCTCTCCCGCACCCCGAATAAAGGCCTCCTAAAGGCATGTCCATAGACAGCCCACGGCCCTCGGTGAATTTCATGCCCTCGCTGAGGTCGGGGTACAGTGTCCAGAGGCCCAGCAGCATACGACTGAAGGATGAATTAACCCCCTCTCTTTACATATGAAGAAACAGTGAAGAAAGAAAAAGAAAAAATGCAACAAAAATCCCTCTGAGAAAAAACCATCGGGGGAAACTGTGTAAGAACTGCCCCTTGTCCGTAGTATTTAGCTTATGAATGAGAGCGAGGACTCGCTCCCCGTGACGGACGGGCCCCTTGGCCGGCACCTGGGGCTGTCCCTGCTCCACCTGAGAGACCCCTCACCTGCTGCCCTTCACACGGCGTCATGAAGGTCGCCCCTTAGGGAGCTGCATGCCCTGGGCCACCCGATTCCTGCGGGTGTGGGCTCAGGGCCTTGCGGGTGTGGGCTCAGGGCCTCGCGGCTGCCTCCAGGGTGAGCGCCCAGGCCTTCGGTTTCCCAGGAGGGGGATCCTGGACATCTAGTGACCGTAGTGAAGACGCTGGTCCTCGGTCCA
>NW_005362753.1:40056-49064 GCF_000412655.1 Myotis brandtii | reverse complement strand
AAATTCCACAGATTAGACACAGGGCTTCCTTTGTCCTCCCGTCCAACTCTCAGCACAGGCGGGACAGGGCTCTGTTAGGAGAGCCAGCGTTCACCCTCATCCGAGGGGCAGCTTCCCTCAACGCTCATATCCTTCCCGTAAGGACGCACCAAGCCCACGGGGCACGTCCGGTGGTCCTTTCTCCTGCGGCGCCTCTTAAAGTCCAGCACCAGCGAGTGACTCTCTGCCCCCAGAACTGGGCCGGCCCACTTCCTCGCTGCAGAGGGGGAGTTTCTCATTGCTCCCCCCCATTTGCCACTCGGCTGATTCCTCATTTGAGGTTCTGTCATTTGCAACACCCCACTTCTGCTACCAGTTTCAACATTGAATCAGATCTTTGCGTTTCAGGAGACAAAACTCGCATTTATTCTCTCCAGTAACTGACAAGTCCAGAGGTAGATGCACCTTCAGGCACGATAGGATCCAGGCGCTCAAATGATGGCATGGAGAGCCCTCCTCCTCTCTCAGCCCTGCCTGCCTGTGGGCTGGCTCTGGTGGGAAGACGGCTGCTAGCAGCTTAGCAGCCTCCCAGAAAGACAGCTTCTCCTCCCAGTGGGAACACCCAGGCTGTCGCTCACTGCACCAACAGGGTTTCCATGTCCATCCCTGAACCAAGTTCCCGAACCTCGAACCGGTGGCTTAAGCAATAGATTCCTTCTCTCGTAATGGGAGGTGGGGTCATCCATGGCTGAGCCACATGATCAGAGAACTGAGGATGGGGGTTACCCGAGGAAAAGTGGGGTGCTGTCACCAGAAGAGGGAGGATGGATGCTGGGAAGGCACAAACAACACCCATCCACTAGTTTCCAGACTCCGACGCAGCTGCTGAAGACAAAGGAAAGGGAAGCAGCCGGTTCTGGAACGCCTTTCATCTGTTTACATTTTAATACAAATTTTTGAGCATCAATTATCCTATATAATAAAAGGGTAATATGCAAATTGACCTTAACAGCAGAACAACTGGGAATGACTGGTCACTATGACACACACTGACCACCAGGGGGCAGATGCTCAATGCAGGAGCTACCCCCTAGTGGTCAGTGCGCTCCCACAGGGGGAGCTCTGCTCAGCCACAAGCCAGGCTGATGGCTGCCAGTACAGCGGTGGTGGTGGGAGCCTATCCCGCCTCCTCAGCAGCACTAAGGATGTCTGACTGCAGCTTAGGCCTGCTCCCCGCTGGCAAGTGGACATCCCCCGAGGGCTGCCGGGCTGCCAGAGGGATGTCTGACTGCCAGCTTAGGCCCAATCCCCCGGGGAGCAGGCCTAAGCCAGCAAGCAGGTTGTCATCCCCCGAGGGGTCCCAGACTGCGAGAGGGCACAGGCCAGGCTGAGGGATTCCCCCCACCCCCTGCTGAGTGCACAAATTTTTGTGCACCGGGCTTCTAGTTATAAATAATAACACATCCTTATATAGTATGTATTGTTTATTAGGCTTCACACCATTAACTCATTCAGTCCTCACAACCCTAGCAGGTCAGTACCAGTTTTGATGCCGATTTTACAAGAAACTGAAGTGCAAGCAGGCGGTTCGTCAGCTGGGGAGCTGGGCACCGCCTGAGTCCATGGGGCCACTGTAACCAAGACCTGTGACCCGGGGCTTAAACAACAGAGATTCGTTCTCTCTCGGCATGGAGGCTGGACGTCTGAAGTTGAGGTGTCGGCGGGGCCACCCTCCCCCTGAGACGCTGGGCAGCGCCCTCCTCGTTTCTCCCGTGGTGGCTGTGGCCATCCTCCATCCTCGGAGCGCCTGGCCCGGCAGGTGTACCACTCCAGGCTCTGCCCCCATCATCCCTGACCACCGCTCCCTCCACGTCCTCTCCTTAGGAGGACACCTCGTCCTGGGCCAGGGCCCACCCTGAGGATCTTAGTTTAAGGGACTACAGACTGTACTTTCAAGGAAGCTCACATTCCCAGGACGGGGACCTCGGCGTGGCCTTTAGGGGACACGATTCAGCCCACACAGCATCCCAGCCAGGCCTGGTTCCCTAGTGCTGCTCACCTTCAGCCTCAGGGTGGGGAGACGCCAGGTGGGTGACATTGGTGAGAAGGCGGTGGCATTGCCGACACAGTTAGGGAGACGCGTTCCGTGTGGGAAGCAGTGAGCGCTCCGTTGAGGGTGGGCACGAAAACGGGGCACTCCCCCAGCCCCGGGCCCTCCAGGAGGAGGGGCGCCTGCACGGAGCCCCAGGGGTGAGCAGATGCAGGCGGGAGGGGCTTCCGGTGGCAGGGAAACCGTGGGAGCCTGAGGCAGCGGGAACACAGCTCCTTAGATGCAGGCAATAGGGCAGCAGGCCCAGAGCAGAGAAGTTAAAGACGGGATGCGGAAGAGGGACCAGGAGGCTAGGGGGCTGCAGGGGCTGTGCTGGGAGGGTGGGGGCCGTGTCCAGAGCTCACACTCGGTCCTGGACACACAAGGGGCAGGGGGGTGGGGATGGGGGCCCTGCCGGGCTCCGATGGAGTGCCATGTTAACCAAACCCCCTCAGTGGTACCAGCCCCATTCGACACAGAGAAATTGGGGCTCCCAGAGCCCCAGTCAGCTGGTGTGGCCAGGCTCTGACCTGGGAGTCCCCAGCCACGCATTCCTCCCGGGACTTGGGATGTGAGGCCACGCCATGGGCACATCTCAGGCCAGATGCTGAGCTCAATCCTGCCCTTTGGCTCATTAGACATGAGGGGGGCTGTTTCTGTTCTCGGAATGGCACTCTAGCAGACACCTCGCCCTGCGGGCTGTGATGAGGAGGAACCAGTAGTGGTGGTGCACAGGGGCTTGGCCATGGGCATGTGGAACCCCCAGCAGCCTGGTGACCCCATGGCTGCGAGCCCCGCCCTCCTTGCTGCTGTTACTGGGAAAAGCTGGCCTGTGGCCTGGGAGGGAGGGGGTGCGGAGGAAGAGCATCCTCCTTCGTCATGGCCGCTGCCTCCCGCAGACCTGGCACCCCTCCCCCACCCCATTTCCACCCAGGCAATCAGCGCTCTAATTAAAATGAGCTCATCCGTGTCTGGAGGCTCTGGAGGCGCAGGGAACAAAGGAAGCCAAAGCAGCAATTACCTTCGGGCCAGTGGGGCCTGGGCTCCGGAAGTTTCCCAGGAGTGGAGCCGATGTGGGAGGCAGGGAAGGGCCCGGCTGGGTTTGGGGAGGGGACCACCTCCCTCTCTGTGTCCGCATTTCCGAGGGGGGCTGCCACCCCCCACCCCCCGGGTCAGGTCCCTGGCCTGGGCCTGGGGTGCCAGGCTGAGGGGCTGTTATCTACCCCCCTAGAGGGAATGAGTGCGGCGAAACTGGAAAGGCCCGGGTCGTCTAGGTGGGAAACTGGGGCCTGGTTTGGGTTAAAATGGCTCCCTGGCAGGAGGCAGCTGGTCTGTCGCCCTCTCTGCTCACCTGCCCCAAACCGGGGTATCCTTCAAGGCCACAGAGCAAGCGGGGAGACTCGCCCCAGCCTCCTGCATCCCACCCCGCCCCACACAGGAGCTGTGTGCTCCGGACCATCTCGGCCACTGCTCTGCATCCGCAGCGTGAAGTTTTCTAGCAGCCACACTGAAAAAGGCAGAAAGGGACAGGCGAGGTTGACGTCCAGAATGTCCTCTATTTAGTCCAATACATCCCAAATATCGCCATGTCCACATGTCATCAACATGAAAAAGCATTACTTTCTACATCAAGTCCCCAGAATCCTGTGTGTATTCTACACATCTTTCAGGCTGGCCGTCTTTCCGGTGCTCAGTGGCACAGGGGGCCCGCGGCTACCCTAGCGAACCACGCAGGCCTGTACCGCATGAACGTGGGGTGGTGGCCTAGTCTCCACCGCTCACCTGGTACATCTCCCTCCTGTGGACCATGGCCCAGCCCAGTGAGGTGTACTCACCCCTCCGGGAGCCTGGCACCATGCCTGGCTCTTGGTAGGAGCTTAGTGGTTGTTGTGGAGGGAATGAGTAATTTCTCAGGGGCCCTTTGCCCTCCTGTTAAGAAATGGGGCTCGGAGATGTGGGTCTCTAACCCTCTGGGTGGGGCAGAGCCCGAAGTCAGCACCCCTGCCGCATGAGGAGGGACTCTGGGATCACGGGAGCTCTAGCTCACTCACCTGCAGTATCGGTCCTGCTGTGTGTGCGGGACAGGAAAACGGGGCAGGCCATGGAGGGGACGGAGGGAGACGTGTTACTTCCTCTATCCACCTACTTCATTCCGTCCATCCATGCATCCAACCGTAACTGCTGAGTAGCTTGATGGTTTGTTCACTGGTGCCAGAGTCCATTCATTGTCTTCACTAGCTGAGTTTAGACAGAGACCCCCAAAAGCTAGTAATCTTGGAAGTCCTAGCAAAGGTCAGAACTGTGCACCACCCAGTTAATCTAGGAACCACCCAGTTAATTTAGGTAATAATAGTTGAAGCATCCCCACCTTAGTTCCCTTAATTCCTTAGATACTTGTGTAGATCCTTGTTGATTATTGTTGATCAGATACTCTGCCTATTCCTGGAAATTGTCTGCTAATCCGTGTGTCATTGAAACCTCCTTACCCTAAGGGCTACTCCAGATCAATAAAAGATTGGAGCGGCCTGAGCATCGGTGGAAGTCCTTCGGGACTTGCCCGCCTGGTCCCCCAATATTACAAAATTATCTCGTGTCTTTTTCTCTCATTTGTTGTGCGGCTCCTCTTTCAGATACCGAACCCTACTCCACGCAGAATGTGGAGGGAGTGTTACTCGACACACTGGGAAACGTCCTCAGAGCACGTCATTCAAGTCCAGCCTTTGCTGGGTGCTGGTGCACTTCATGGGCAAATGAGAACCATCCTGTGCCCGCTCTGTAGCCCTCTGGGCACTTACTCTAGAACAGCGGTTCTCAACCTGTGGGTCGCCAACCTGTGGGTTGTGACCCCTTTGGGGGTCGAATGACCCTTTCACAGGGGTTGCCTAAGACCATCGGAAAACATATATAATTACGTATTGTTTTTGTGATTAATCGCTATGCTTTAATTATGTTCAATTTGTAACAATGAAAATACATCCTGCATATCAGATATTTACATTACGATTCATAACAGTAGCAAAATTACAGTTATGAAGTAGCAACAAAAATAATTTTATGGTTGGGGGTCACCACAACATGAGGAACTGTATTAAAGGGTCGTGGCATGAGGAAGGTTAAGAACCACTGCTCTAGAAGGACGTGGCTATGTTACCAGGAAACCCCAGGGTGGGCTTAGGCTGCCTGTCGCTGTGTCCAATCAGGCGTTTATTGAGGAGGCCAGCCAACCAAGAAGACAGGGCGCTTACCAGCATTCAAATCCTGCCTTCCAGCAGGTGCAGGGGACAGGATTATAAAGGGGCAGGGGCTAGGGTGAGGCTGGGAACAGAATGCAGCTACGTGCAGCCCTGGAGGTCCACAGATGTCAGCTATTGTCCTTCGATGAGATGGTGTTTTGACTCCTGGTGGGTCGGCCTGACCCTGCTTATTGGTTCTGCTTGCTGGATTCACAGCTGAGTCACCTCCTCAATTGCATCGCACAGCCTTGAAAAGAAAACTTTAAAAAAACATAACCCCCTATGTAAATATATAGAAGCCTAAGTGACCATTACAACCAGTTGCTCCAACCACCAGTCGACCGGTTGCTATGACGCACACTGACCACCTGGGGGAAGACGCTCAATGCAGGAGCTGCCCCCTAGTGGTCAGTGCATTCCCACAGCCAACCTCCAGCGGCTGGCCAACCTCCTGCAGTCCCTCCCCCCTGCCACTTGCCCCCCCGCATTGGCCCCGATCTCCAGCCAGGCGAGGGACCCCACCCATGCACAAATTCGTGCACCAGGCCTCTAGTTCACATATAAGAAACTTAACCCCCTATTCACATAAGTGCATGTGTTCTAAGATTTAAAATAATACTATATATGATTGTTTTTTCTGATTAATTCAGGTGATCCATCAGATTATAAGCCCCCCATCGGATAGACTAGAATAAGCACAGCCCATGAGCAATTGCCATGTAAAACTAACACCTTTCTTCTCCCACAGACTTGGACTTCCCTACCTTCTCCCCTTCCTTTGGCTGTATTCCCACTATGTGCCAGGTACAGAGGTAGGCATGCTTTTCATCATCTCATTCAACCCCCACTTCTAGAGATGAAAAAACTCTGGCTCAGAAAGGTTAAGCAACTTGCCTGATGTCACCCAGCCAGCAGGTGGCAGAGCCAACATGCACCCGCTATTCTTCAGCCTCCCGAGGCGGGGAGCTGTGGGCCATATATTCGGGCTCATCGCTGTTGAAGTTTCACACGGTTCTCCACCCTTCCAGGCTCAGTGCTCAGAACCCAGTAGGTGCTCTGGAAATACGTTGCGAATGGATGGATGGAATGCCTGCTGAATGAAAGAATGGATGAATGAATGAATTCTTCCTCAATTTATAATGATTTGTTTTTGCATTGATTTGACTAACGTATAGGTTCCTCATGGGCAGGGACCCTAGGGTAGAAGACATGTGGACTCTGAGGTCATCGGATCTGGGTTCAAATCCTGGCTTGGCCCTTATTTGCTGAGTGACCTGAGTGGGTTTCTGAACCTCTTGGAACCTGTGTTTTCTGAGGTCTGGAGGCAACGCGTGCGAGATGCTACGTCTGTGTGTGGTGTCGCCCCGCTGCTCAGTAAAGACCTCTTAAGTGGAGTGGAATTGGGTCAGAATCTCACCACAGAGTCCCAGGGAGCCTGGAGAGGGGGGTTAGTGTAGGCTGGGAGGAGCGGGGCTGCTTCGGAATTACCTGGGAGCCTGTACCGTCCTGTGTGCATAGTCCGCGTCCAGAAAACCTGACTCAGGGGGGCTCTACCTGCCTTTAGCAGGGTCCCTGGGGAATGGATGCTGACTGAGGGATCGCTTTTTGAAAAACCCTGGGGAGACCGTGTGCTGAATAGACAGGAAAACACATGTCTTACTGAGACAGTGACCGGGAAGGGGGTGTCGGGGCCAGGCCTCAGAGGACAGCAGGATTTCCGGTGCCTTTTGCTGTCCCTCAGTTTTGTCTGCCTGATAAAAAGAGGAGGGGTCCTGGGCCGTCCCCACCCCAGCGATGGGCCCTGAGTAATGTACCCAGTCCCTCAGGAGGACCTCCGGGATTCTTAAGCCCTTCCTAGGGCCTCCGCCGCTGGGTCTCTGTGGCCCCCTGCCCTCCCCATCTGCCTCCCACATGAGGCTGAAAGGACAAGGCCAGGCCCCCTGCTGGGACCTTCCTGTGAGAACCTTTGAAGGAATGGAATGTCCTCCTCGCAGGACCCAGAGCTCTCTGCGCACATGAATTATGTATCAAGGACTTGGCCTCCCAGCAGCCCGGAGTCTGTCCCTGGAACCGTATCCTCCAAGTGTATTATGCAAAGAGGACCCCTGCCCGTCCCTCACTGGATCATGACCCGCCTGGATGAGGCCACCCAGGCACCGTTATAGAGAAGAGAGTGATGTTTCTATACAGATCTGCTGGTGCTTACCTGTCAGTGGGCGGGGCCAGCAAGGTGCCTAGGCATCAAATGTTAAGGAAACAGGCACGCTCAGGGTTGCACAAGTGCAGGGTTGCCACCTTAAATGTTGTGTCTCCTTAAATCTGGTCTTAGTCCTGGCTAATTCCATGGAGAAAGGAGAAGTCATTACAGTAAATGGTGCTGGCACAATTGGACATCCTTTTGGGAAAGACCAAAAAAAAAAAAAGCACCTCAAGCTTTAGTTCCCATCACATATAAAACCAAAAATAGGTCACAGACGCAAACATAAACCTTGTAACTATAGAACTTCTGGGGGCGAGGGGGGAGGGAGAACATCTGACACTGAGGTGGGCAAAGATTTCTTAGGTCACAAAACTCACTCATAAAAGAAAAAAAAGAACCATTGGATTTTATCAAAAGTGAGAGCTTTTCTGTGGAAAATACCATTAAGACTACGGAAAAAGCCAAAACCGGTTTGGCTCAGTGGATAGAGCGTCGGCCTGCGGACTGAGGGGTCCCGGGTTCGATTCCGGTCAAGGGCATGTACCTGGGTTGCGGGCACATCCCCAGTAGGAGATGTGCAAGAGGCAGCTGATCGATGTTTCTCTCTCATCGATGTTTCTAACTCTCTATCTCTCTCCCTTCCTCTCTGTAAAAAATCAATAAAATATATTAAAAAAAAAAAGACTACGGAAAAAGCCACAGATGGAGAGAAAACATTTGCAGTGCATACACCTGACAGAGACTTTGTATCCAAAGCACACGAAGAACGCTTACATCTCAATAATTAAGTGACGAGTGATCCAATTTGTAAAAATGGGTGAAAGATTGGAACAGGCTCTCACAACAGAAATCAGCATACAATGGCCGATAATGAGCACATGGGAGACACGCTCCGCACCCCCTCCCCGGAACCCTACCCCCCAATCCGGGAAAGGCAGGTGTGGGCTGTAACTGAGCACCGCTTCACACCCACCAGAACAGCTAAGCTGAAAACAATGAGCACACCCAGTGCTGGTGAGAAGGAGGAGGAATGGAGTTCTCACATCCTGTTGGTGGGAATGAAGAGAGTCCAAACGCTTGGTAAACAGTTTAGCAATTTCTTATCAACGGAAAACCCAGCGATTCCACTCCTACGTTACCATCCAAGACAATGAACACAACATGCCTATGCAAAGACGTGTACATAGATGTTCACCGGCGCTTTATTCACCACAGCCACAAACTTGGACACAATCCAAACGTCCATGGACAGGAGAACGGGCAACGCACCTGCGGACCATCCGCACATCAGCGCGCCATTCGGGAGTAACGCGGGAGCTACCGATACATGCGGCAACGTGGGTGAGTCCCAACCCCGTCAGGCTGCGCGGAAGAAGCCAGACAAAGGAAGGAGCCCGTTCCCCGTGATTCCATAACCCCGGAACGACACAGCTGATCTGGAGTGAGGGGCACCTGCCGCTCAGTGTTTGGATCACCTGGAGAACAGAACCTGGGGCTGGAGGGGGCG
>NW_005362753.1:38663-40045 GCF_000412655.1 Myotis brandtii | reverse complement strand
GGAGCTTGTGGGGGTGAGTGGAAGGTCCCCGCACTTGATTGTAGTTCTGGTTACATGGGTGTGCGTGCCTGGCCGGCACGACCATGGGTGAACCTGTCTGTACTCAGCCCCACGTTGGGCACCATATGTGCTGCACCAGGACAGCCAGGATCGGGGAGCCTGAGAGGGGGCGGTGAAGGATTAAGAAAAGACAGACCAGAGAATAAAAGCTGGGTCTGGGTGGGACGCTGCCCTCTCTGATGGAGAGACAGCGCCACGGCCGGCAAGCTGAGTATTTTATAGCCAGATTCCAGGAGGCACAGTAAGGGCGTGGTTACAACGTTCTCTCCGGTTTCGAATCTACTCAATTACATGCACCGGGTCAAGCTTTGTTTCCTTGCTGCACCTCCCGCAGCCCACATCACTCAGCCACGTGGGACCACAGGTTCGGACCATAAGGTCAAGCTCACAACCATAGCCTTTGGCTATAACTGTGCTGAGACTTGCACGTACCCTCTCATTAGTCCCAGGCTTGAACCTGTCCAGACGCTGTAGCCGCTCTCCACAGGTGTGTACCGGACTCTTTAACCTGTATCTGTAATATGGGTACATGCATGAAAAGCATATATCAATAGAATGGTTTACCAGTAAAAGTACTTCCATTCAAGCTTTTGTTGGCAACTTTTTTTAAATATCTATTTTTATTGATTTCAGAGAGGAAGGGAGAGGGAGAGAGAGATGACAATATACATGATGAGGGAATCATTGATCGGCTGCCTAATGCACACCCCCTACTGGGGATCGAGCCCACAACGCAGGCATGTGCCTTGGCTGGGAATCGAACAGTGACCTCCTGGTTCATAGTTCGAAGCTCAACCACTGAGCCACGCCGGCCGGGCAGAGCTCACATTTCTTGAAGATACTACGTGTCAGGTACATTCTGTCCTTTAATTCTCAGGTTCTGTTGTCTTCATTCTGCAGACGACGAGGCCCAGGCTCAGAAAGACAGTATCTGGGCCGGAGCGCACGAAAGAGCGGGGCTGGGATCCAAACTTCCTTCTGCCCAGTTCCAGGGCCCAGCGCGCTGGACCCTGTGGCGGAGTTGGCAGCCCAAGATGGGTCACCCAGACCCTGGTCTTCCAGTCTGGGAAGGCATGCCAGGCCCAGGAAAGCCCTGCTCGCCACCGTGACGGGCTGGGCTCAACGGCCCGGGCCGGGGGTGGGGGTGGGGGGCTAAGAGCCCTGGACTGGGGTTCAAGGCTGGTTCCAGCACCAACCAGCTCGGTAACCTCAGGCCTCAGTTTCTCCTTCGGGCCCACGCGGAGAAAAGATTGTGAATGTTCAGGGGTTCCGCCGCCCCGCCCTCGGGGGTGGGTCTGGACGTGGTCACGTGCAGGGGCACC
>NW_005362753.1:32831-37897 GCF_000412655.1 Myotis brandtii | reverse complement strand
GGCGGGGGAGGGACCCTGGAGCCCTTCAAGGCCGAGCAGCCCAGATGGAGCAGCCCAGATGTGTGCCTCTGGGGGGCGAGCAACCTCGCTCTTCCCCATTGTGTATCTTCCGGAGGCGCCAGGCAGTCTGTCCGTTGCCACCACCCCCACCTCCTTTTCTCCCCTTTAAGCCGAGACCAGAGCGAGCCCGGAACCGCTTTGTGACCCGCCAGGCGCCACGCACAGCGATGGTTTTATCCTGTTGGTTTTGTGCCGAGTCTGTAGCCAGCAGAGCCCACGCGACCATAACTCTCCCCTGATGCAGAACAGGTTGCGGGGCAGGGAACGCAGGCGACTTCCCATAGCTTGCTCTCTGCTCCCAGAGAACCCCTGGAGCCCTGAGGTCATGGATCTTTTGTCTGTGCCTTCAGGCTCCACCCCAGAGCAACCCCCCACACACACACACACACACACACACACACACACACACTTCAGCTGAGTGACCTTTCTGAGCCCAGGGAAGGGCCTCCATTGGCCTGGGAAAATAGGTCCCGACGTTCCAAATTCAGACCCTGCGCCTTGGTAAGGTTGGTTAGGCTGGGAGCTCAGAGGCAGGAGGCTACCGAGGCTCCCGCTGTGAGGCTCCCGCTGTGCCCTGGGCCTGTGGCAGGGGCCCACTTGCTGCTGTTTCATTTTGCAGGGATGGAGTTTGAGGGGACACTTTTCTTTCCCCCCAAACTTGGCTGTGGTGGAAGCCTGTTTAAAAAGTAACGGTAAAGCCCGGCCAGTGTGGCTCAGTGGTTGAGTGTCAACCTATGAACCTGGAGGTCATGGTTTGATTCCCCGTCAGGGCACATGCCTGGGTTGTGGGCTCGATCCCCAGTGTGGGGCGTGCAGGAGGCAGGCGATCCGTGGTTCTCTCTCATCATTGATGCTTCTATCTCTCTCTCCCTCTCCCCTCCCCTCTGAAATCCATAAAGGTATATATTTTTAGAAGTAACAGTAAAATCCAGGCTGAAGGGACAGAGAGTCCCCAGATGCAGGCATGAAAGGAGGCAGAACCCCCAAATTGGCTCCAGAGAACCCAGAGCCAGTTCCCAGCAGCCTCTGGACAAGTTTTCCCTGATGCTGATTGCTCCACGAGCGACGCTGGCCTTTTCCCTGCTGACTTCTCTGTCTCCTATTTCTAAACCCACGTTTAAAATATTGTCGTGTGGACACCATCTTACAGTGGTGACTTTGGCTACCTGGTGACAGGCGGCATCCGTGGATTTATTTCCAGAGGGGCCAGGAGTTCCCCTCTGGGTCCCCCTGAACAGCTGGCATTTCTCTGATTAAAAAAATAAATCGATCTCTGCAAACCCTGGGGCTGGCTGGAGCATCATGAGTTGCTATGGTAACAGGACAAACTAAACAGAGGGCTGTTTAGCTCCCATAGGCTGAGCCTGCACAGAGGTTGGGTTCTTTTTTGTTTACGCTCCCGGTTTCATGTGGCGCATTTATTCCATGCTCAGCCCTGCGCGTGGGGCAAGGAGCAGTTCCACCCAAGGGGGGCGGGGAGACCCTGGGGTTTGTGACAGACCCGCACCCGTGCACGCTTCCTCACAGCGAACCCTTATGAGTCTGACCCAGGCGCGGCCGCCCGTTTTACAGGTCAGGAGATCAAACTTCAACACGACCGGATCGTTTTCTGCGGGGAAGGGAAGAGCTGGGTTTCCAGCCTGGGCCTGGAGCTAGGCTGGTGCTCACCCAGGTTTCCACCGAGTGGCTTCTCCCTGAGGACAGTGTCAGGCACAGGGAGACATGCTTAAGGATGTCTCGTCTCGCCTTCCCCCCCGGAAGTGGTCTGACCACAGTGCCGTGTAGTCTACGGGGTGGCGTTCTGGAGCTGCCCTGTCCCACGGGGCAGGAGCTCTTACTCCTTTATCTGTAGCATTAACCGCGCTTGGCCAACGTGCTCTGGGTGTGCAGTGACCACCAGGTGTGGGTGACTGAGGCCTGTCCCCACACATCAGCAGCGAGCCGTTTGGCGGAGAGGTGGTTGTGCCTCCATCCACGTGCTCAACAGGTGTTGAGTACCTGCCTTGGGCCAAGCTCTGTGTCAGGCACAGGGATGGGATGCTGGGGGCAGAGTTGCATTCTGGGTACTCCCAGGTAGTGGAGAAATGATGAGCCAGGCTATCCCCAGCAGGGGTGACCAGGGTGGCTGGCACATAGTAGGTCCTCTACAGGTATCTGTTAGATGCTTGGATGAGGGCCAGACAAGATGCGTGAGCATGAAAAGCCATTCTCAGGAAAAGACAGTGAACTTGAGGTGCCGAAGGCTCTCCTCCCACATACCTGCCTCATCGGGACTGTGAGGGTGCAGGCTCTGATGGAGGAGAGCAGGTAAGGTTCCCCGTGGGCCCGGGAAAGAGGGCGTTCTAGGCCGAGGCCGGCAGGAGGGAGGCCCAGCAGGCACTCAGGGTAGGGGCGCAGGAGCTGGAAGAGAGGGCCAGGGCCGGGTCACCGAGGCGCGGACAGGTGGGGTGAGGCAGCGGTTGGGGAAAACCTTAGTCCCTTAGAGCAGTGGTCGCCAACCGGTGGTCCGAAAGGTTGGTGACTGCTGCCATCGAGGACCAAGCGGAAGGGCTGGGTGGAGTCAGGAGCGCACACCAGTTTGACTGACTGATTGAGCCAAAGAACCCAGACCCGAGTGAACCCCAACCCAAGCCTCCTCCCCTTCAGAATGTTGTGTGATTCTTGTCTGTATCCTTTAAAAGGCCCAGGGGCCCAGCTGGCATGGCTCAGTGGTTGAGCATTGACCTGTGAACCGGGAGGTCATGGTTCGATTCCCGGTCAGGGCACATGCCTGGATTGCGGGCTCGATCCCCAGTGGGGGGTGTGCATGAGGCAGCCGATGAATGATTCTCTCTCATCATTGATGTTTCTATCTCTCTCTCTCCATCTCCCTTACTCTCTGAAATTAGTAAAAAATTATGTGTTGTTTTTTTAAAGGCCCAGGGGATATAAGCTATTTCAGAAAGATTTCCCTCTCAAAAGCCAGGATTACAGAGACACCCCTCTTGGATGTGCAGGGCGCACATCCGTCGTCCGGCTAATCCTCTTAGGCCGTGCGTCCTCCGTGCGGCAGGCACTAGGGGGACAGGTCCAGCTGTGTCCGGCTCAGAGGCGGCCGTGGCACTGGAGCTGTGGAGACTCGGCTCACGGACCCCACTCACCCTGAGCCCTGGAGGTGCCCAGCCACCTCCTCCAGGCTGGACACACCCACCCACCCACACAGGCCCGGGGCCCTGGAGACTCCAGAGGGTCGGGCAGTGAACAGGAATGTCTGTGTTTCTGTGGCCAGCGGTGGTCGGGGGGCAGCTAGCCAGGCCCCAGCGGGCTGGAGAACCACAGACTCTGAGGACTGTAGCCCCTCTCCACAGATGGCCCCCTTCATTCCGTGCGGCAGGCACTAGGGGGACAGGTCCAGCTGTGTCCAGCTCAGAGGCGGCCATGGCACTGGAGCTGTGGAGACTCGGCTCATGGACCCCACTCACCGGGGGGGGCGGCGATCTCATCCTTTCCCCCTAAATCCGGGCTGGCCTCGGTGGCTTCCTTGACCAGGAGAAGGCCGTGGGAGTGATGGGGGACCCCCGGGGGTAGCTGGTAGGAAGCCTGTAGCTCCCTCCGGGGACTCTGGGGACGCTCGCTCTGAAGGAGTCCATCATCACGCAAGGAATGCGACCTCCACGCTGCAGGAAGGGGATGAACACATAAGGAGCCTACTGTGTGCTGGGCCAGCGCCGGGGACAGACCCAGGGGCCAGGAGTGCCGCTCACATTTTCCTGGAAGCCACCCCAGCATCGATTCAGCTACTTCAGGGCCAGGATAACAGAATCTGGGAACTCGCTCCAGAATGAAGGCCCTCCCTCCCTCCCTCCCTCCCTCCACACCTGCCGCAGGTGGGAAACCTGTGTCGGAGTGGGTACCGTTACTGCCCCCCCCTCCCCCCCCCGGCACAGGCAGGAGGAGATGCAGAGCCAGGGGGGCTCGGCCGAGAGGCAGAGGGGCCAGGAGGGGAGCCCCCATCTGCTAACCACTGGGCCATCCTTTCGTGTCACCTACCACCTCGAGGAGCAGTCCAGATGCGGGGAGCGGGGGCGGGGGGGTGAGCAGTGAGGTAACCAGGGACCCCCACGGGTCAGCTTCCCGACTTATGGATCCTGCTAGGTACACACAGCGTTGGGCTTGTGTGCATTTTAAACAAGTCGTTAAAGAGGTCTGCTGAAGCAGGGGTCACAGCTGAGTGGCTTAAAACGACAGACGTTTAATCTCTCCAAGTTCTGCCGGCTGGAAGGTGGAATTCAGGTCCACGGCCGAGGTCTCTGTGGGCTGCAGGGAGCACGCACTCCATGCCTCTCTCCTAGCTCCATAGCGCTGCCGGCAGCCCTCGGCCTTCCTGCTCATAGACACATCCCTCCATCGTCACTCAGCGCTCTGCCTGTGTGGACACCAGCCCTGCTGGGTGAGAGCCACCCTCGTGACTCCTCTCAGCTGGGTGATGTCTGAGATCCCATTTTCAATGTTCCCAGGTACCAGGAGTTAGGAGCCGCATGTCTTTCTGGGAGACACAGTTCAACCCATAACAGGGTCTGGCCACTGATCTTAAGCAGTAGACAGATCACTCGTCTCAGCCTCAGTTTCATCACCTGTGAAATGGGGACAAAACTCAGAAAATGTCTCCCGGGAGCCAGGCCCTCCCCGCTTGGAGCGCTGGGAACCAGGGGGTCACAGGCCCTGCTGTGGCCCGATCCATGGCAAGGTGGACGTCAACCCAGGTGCCCGGGGAGCCCGGAGGGGGCACCAGCCCAGCTCCTGGTCAGGGAAGGCTCCTGGACGTGTGAACTGAGCTGAGTTTGCAGGAGGCACAGCCATTAAATACACAAAGGAAGGCGTTCCATGTGGAGGGAACGCATGCGCAGAGGCTCGGGCAGAGGCTCGAAGTGGGCCTGGGCTGGGAATAGTGTCTCCTGTTGGGGGTGGGGGTTGGAGGTACCCATGTGGTTGGGCCAAGGGTGAGGAAGGGGCGGAGATGAAACCAA
>NW_005362753.1:8665-32453 GCF_000412655.1 Myotis brandtii | reverse complement strand
GGGGGGGGTAGGGGGTATGGGGGGGGGCAGGCAGGTGACTCCATGGGCTGGAGCAAGGGGTGAGGGGCTGGGGGACTCGCAGAGCAGGGCCTGGCCTGGAGGGGCCGCACAGCCCTGAGCCCAGCTCTGCCCTGCAGACACACAGGCTGGCCGCGGCTTCTTCCGGGATTTCCAGAAAACGGAAAGTTGGATTTGTGCGCACTGTCTGGATTTTCACATCCTGGCAACCAATTAATTTCTTTTAACAAACCAGCCAGCCGTGATGTGAGCTGTTTCAGTTACTGTATCAGTTGGGTGACTTAGCGGCTTACAGCAATAATCTGTATTTTGTGGGACCCGAACTGGGGGGGACACCGTGCTCACCACTTGGTTTCGTCCTGCGACTGTCGCAGAGGTGGCTTCGGGGTCTCTGCACTCCTGTGGCCCTGCCCCCTCCCTAAAGCATTCCCAGGTGGATGCTGCCAAACTCCTAGGACCCGGCCTTGGCTGACTTCGCTTTCTTTTGGTCAAGGGAGCGCTGAGGCCTGGGGTGGGGGGGGCGGTGAGGGTAGGGGGCAGATCAGATCTCACCCTTGATGTGGGAGCAGCGTGGGGTCCAGGAGGGAGGGAATGGTGGCAGCCGGCTTTGGGGCCTGGCTGCTCCGTGGCCCCAGCCGAGCAGGTGTGTGGGCTGGGGCTGCGGTGTCATCTCTAGAGACTGGACAGCGGTAGATGGAGCCGGACAGAACCTGTCGTGAACAGCCAGGTCTGGAGAGAAGAAGGAGGTGGCCGCACCTTTGTTAGGCTGCACGTGGGAAGCTGCTGCTCGCTGACCATTTTGACCTCCACAGTGGCAGGTCCATGTAGTCAGCCTGCTGTGCGCCCCCTGGTGAGGCGGTCCCTGCGCTATGGAGGAGGAAGCGCTGTGGGACACGGTGGAGGAGGAGGCAGGAGGGAGGGAGGAGGCAGGTGGGAGTGGCGGGATCACAACCTGCAGGAGACATGGGAGGAGGCTTGCTGGATTTGCAGAGCGGGCACCCCTCCCCGCCTCTCCCCACCCCTTCCCTCGGCCCCGCTCTTAGAACCCTGGCCCTGCTGGTGGGAGGACACGGTCAGCCCAGGAGCGTTATGTGGACACTGGGTGGGTCTTTCTGAAAGACAACATGTGTGGTCTCAGCATAGCTGACACCTCCTTCCCCTTCAGCCCCCCTTTCTCCATCTCTCCCTCCCTCTGGCTCTTGGGAAGCTCACAGCTAATTTGCATTTTAATCATTTTCACGGAGGGAAGAAAAACACAGGAGACATCTGCCGGTGCTGAAGAAGGGATTGTACTATCTCTTGGAGCGGTCCTGCCTCCACTCGGGGCTGTGGGATCATTCCAGGATTTCTGTGAGAAAGCAGCGGGCGGTGTCTCCTCCCAGAGGGACCGGCACTGCCCAGAGAACAGATCCTAAGGAGTCCAGAGAATGTCTCCCCAGCCCGGACTGCTCCTTTCTCTTAGAGCAAGCATTATCACTACAATACTAATTGTCTGTCCTCTCAAATGTTCTTAACGGAAGTGCAACCGTTGAAGATATTTAAATATTTTATCATTCTAATTAGCCCGGCCTCGGGAGAGAATAGAGGGCTACATGTTTGCAGGGCTGTGATGAGCAGTTAAGGAAAAAGTACAACTGTAGTGCAGCGGTTCTCAACCTGTGGGCCACGACCCCCGAACGACCCTTTCACAGGGGTCGCCTAAGACCATCGGAAAACACATATATAATTACATATTGTTTTTGTGATTAATCACTATGCTTTAATTATGTTCAATTTGTAACAATGAAAATACATCCTGCATATCAGATATTTACATGACGATTCATCACAGTAGCAACATTACAGTTATGAAGTAGCAACGAAAATAATTTTATGGTTGGGGTCACCACAACATGAAGTGTATTAAAGGGTCGCGGCATTAGGAAGGTTGAGAACCGCTGCTGTAGTGCCTTTTTGGACCAGATTTTCAGATGGGGTTTTAAGAGCCAAGGCTTTCCGTCTGACTTGAAATAATTGTATCCCACGGAGCTACGAAAACTGGGGCGTCTGGAGGCGGATTGCCAGTCTCCAATTAAAAACTTGCGTGTGTTTTAGAGCAGCGGTCGCCAATCGGGGGTCCGCGGACCGCTGGTGGTCCATGAGGTCTGAAAGGTTGGCGACCGCTGTTTTAGAGCGCCCACTGTGTGCTCAGCCCTGCTTTTCGGGGGGAGGGGTCTGAACCCACCCCCACCTCCTCCTACTCTGAGATGATGGAAACCCACCCCTGTTCGCTCTCGCTCCGTTCTATCCCCTCAAGATGTACCTTCTTATCATAGCTGCCATGTATCAAATACTCAGGGGTACCAGGCAGGCTCTCTGTTGAACAGTGCACCGAATCTCACTAAATCCTTGAGAGCTCCATGGAATAGACAATTTTAAGACCCGTTTTACAGATGAGGAAACTGAGGCTCAGAGAGGCAGAGGCACTTGCCCAAGGCACTCAACTAAAATTCAAACCCAGATCTCTGTGCCACTTCAGCTTATTTTTAAAATCTAATCTGACCATCTCCACCTCCTGATTGGAATATTTAACCCATTTACATTTAATGTGATGTGTTTCTGTAATTGGGTTTAAATCTACTTTCTCATTGTTTGCTTGCTTTATTGGTCCCATTTGTTCTTTGTTTTCTTTTTTTCTCTTTCTCTGCCTTTTGGGTTGAGAAATTTTTATTTCATGCTATATCCTCTTTTGACTTATTAGCTATAGCTCTTTGTTTTGTTATTTTAGTGGATGCTTTAGAATTTATGTCTTTACTTTATCATAACCTATCACAAATGATGTTGTTTCTCTTCACACATATAGTGCAAGGACATTACACTAGAGGCCTGATGCATGAAATTCGTGCAAGAGTAGGCCTTCGAAGCCACAGTGGCTGCCTGGATCCCTCCCTCACAGCCACCAGCAGCTGCCTCCATCCCACAGCTGCAGCCCTGGCTTCGTCCTGAAGGATGTCCAGTCTAATTAGCATATTACGCTTTTATTATTATAGATGTGTCTATTTCTCCTCTCCCAGCTTTTGTGCTAGTATTGTTACAAGTTTCACTTCTACATATATTATTAACCTTACATTACATTATTACGCTTATTAAAAGTCAATGATCTTTTAAAGAGATTTAAATAGTAAGAAATAAATCTTATATATTTTCCCCTATGGTTATTATTTCCAATGTTCTTTACTCCATTGTATAGATTCATATTTCCACATGGTAGTATGTTTTTCCTGCCTAACAGACGTTAGCATTTCTAGTGATGCGGAAGTGCTGGTGATGGATTCTTTCGGCTTTTATATCTCTGGGGAAAAACCTTTTTTGGCTTTCATTTTTGAAAGGTTTTTTGGGGGGGAGGGGTTGGTCTTTTTTGTTTTTTGTTTTTTTACTGGGCATCAAATTCTAGGTTGACAGTTTGGTTTTCGGTACTTTGAATATATTACTCCACCGTCTTCCCGCTTGCATTGTTGCCAGTGAGAAATCTGCTGTCATCCGTATTTTATTCCTCTGGACACAATGTGTCTTTTTTTCCTTTGGCTGCTCTTACAGCTGTCTCTTTAGGGACTTGGAGCATGCTGACTACATGTGCCTTCTATCCTTTTCTCCATGTTTCTTATGCTTAGGGTCTGGGAGCTTCCTGTACTTTTGGAAATTTTTCTGTCTTTCTCCCCCTCCCCCTCCCCAGGTTTATTGAGCTATAGTTGACATTTAACGTTGTATAAGTTTAAGGTATTCAATATAATGATATATTGACATATTGCAAGGCTCTGTGCTGCGACCACTCTGCGAGGGCAGTGCTGTCTATCACACGCCCATTTCACAGAGGAGGAAACTGAGGGTCTGGCCCAAGGTCCCCCAGGTGGGAGCAATAAGACCAGGCTGGGTCCGCGCCGAGGGCCCAGGTGCCAGAGCTGGGCAGTAGCGGATGGGTCATGGCTAGTTGAAGTGAGCGTGGCGGTCAGGGTGTGGGAAGCAGCCTGCTGGGGGCTGGCGGAGGGACTGTCCTGAGGACAGTGAGACAGATGCCGGGCCCTCTGGGGACGAACCCCTCCAGGGCTGGGGAGCGAAGGTGCCCAGACCACAGAATGACCAGGCTGATCCACAAGGGCCTTTGTGCCAAACTCCGTCTTCATTCTTTGATCCACTTACTTCATTCAGTAGCTCACACTGGAGCTGGAAGGAAAATATCGAGCTCATGAGCCCACAGTGTGAGCCTGTTTCTCCCAGAGCGGGCACATTGGGAAGGAGTGACAATACAGACACCGCCACCGGCGACTGCTACCTCTGCCGATCGTGGCGACGCTGGGAAATGTGGCAGCTTGTTCAATTCTTATCCACCGGGTGCAGGGCCCCGTGCCAAGCCTTGAGCTCAAGTTTTTACATCTGTCGGCTCCTGAGTCCTCATAGCATCCCGATGCGGGAGGTGATATCAGCCCATTTTTTTGTTTTTAATATATTTTTTATTGATTTTTTACAGAGAGGAAGGGAGAGGGAGAGGGATACAGAGTTAGAAACATCGATGAGAGAAATATCGATTCAGCTGCCTCTTGCACGCCCCCTACTGGGATGTGCCCCCAACCCAGGTACATGCCCTTGACCAGAATCGAACCTGGGACCCTTCAGTTCGCAGACCCACGCTCTATCCGCTCAGCCAAATCGGTTAGGGCGATATCAGCCCATTTTACAGATGAGAAAAGCAAGGCTCAGAGAGGGTGATGGATTGGTCCACAGTCACACAGCTCCTTGGGAGCCAAATCACATGTGGAACACAGACGGCCTAGTAACTCGCCCTACACTTCCTCTCTGCTGGATTCATGGGGTTTGGTTTTATTTGTCACCATTGAGCATGTGTGAGGTTGCCCCATATTTCAGGCCATAAGTTCACCTGAGGAGCTGTTTGCTTTAAGTCTTTGACAAATAGCAAATTGGTAGGGCCGGGCATCACAGACATCTGGGCTCAGTGATAGATGTGTGTGTGTGTGTGTGTGTGTGTGTGTGTGTGTGTGTGTGTGACACTGTGTTTTCTTCTAAGTAGAACTCATTAGCCACCGTGTAACCAGTACATAACAGATGGTGGGTGAGCAGGGTGCGTAGAAAGAAACGCCTCAGCATAATGCCACGCGTTCTCACTAATCCTCCGCGGGGCAATTATTCTAATACTTCATCTCTATCTCGGAAGCACATCCCTCCTCGCTCCCCAGAGGTGAATCCTCTACCCAGCTGCCCTGGGCCTTCAGCGTGGTGTGAAGTCAAAAGCCCTCACAGGCAGCTTTCATCTGCTCCCGCTCTCTCCAGCAAGTCACCCACTGCCCCCTGTGCCCACATCATCTCTGACCTCCCCTGCCCACTGCAGGGCAGGCGGGGTGCTGGCCCAGGTCAGGGGAGGACGCGGGCGTGGGTGAGCTAGCACGTCTGTGGGGACTGACCCTGCCTTAGCACCTGGCTGAACCCCAGCCCCCTCTTGTCCCCTCCCACCCTGTAACGAGCATCATAGTCTTGGATTGTTCCCAGTGAATCAGGAAAGAAAAACAGCCCAAAAGACCAATGGATCTTGGTATCGCCCTTTGTCTGTCTTCTCTTCTTTCTCCCCTGCTGCTGCAAAAGCAGGCAGTGCGACCCCCGCCGCTACGGGCAGCGGGCAGCGTGCACCCTCTGAGACACCAGGGCTGTCCTTTCCGATGGGAGAGGAGGTCTTTCAACCTCCTCTTAGGAAACTCCCATTTCTGGCTCCCTCCAGCTGCTGGGGAGCGTTGGGGGCCTCTCAGGGCCCGCTCTGGGGGCGCCCCCTTGCCAGGCCCCTTGGGGACAGGCCCAGATCCCTTTTCCAGGCTGGAATGGACCAGGGTTTCCACAGAGGATTGCAGTGCGCTCTCCTCTCTGCTGCTGGGCTGTCAGCACGACCCCCTGGTGCCCTGGGCCGGTTAGCCTCCAGGCCCTCGCATCTCTTTGCTTCTGAGATGATTTCTCTCCAACAGGCAGGGTTCCTGCGGAGCACGGTGCAGACTTGATTTAAAAATCCTATATAATAAAAGAGTAATATGCAAATTGACCCTAATGGCAGAACAACCACTGGACCAGTCACTATGAGTCGCACTGACCATCTCTTGGTTCCTTTTTCCGCCGGCAGGCTCCAATTGCCTGATGGCCACCCACTGCGGGGGGGCGTGGTGGGGGGGGGAGCGGACCGGTGTGCAGCTCGTCGTTTGGGCAGCTTCACTGGGAAGCTGCAACTTCGCACTCCCCAGAGAACCACGGCCTATGCCCCGCAGAAAACTGGGATCCAACAAAGGGGAGACAGACACATGCCCAGTAATGTTGGGGTGACAGAGAGAAGGCACCATCTGTCACTTATACCTGGGAACAAAGATCATTGGCCAGATTCGGCATGGCCATGACAAGCTCAGGAAAATTTGGGAATACATAAGCTCCTAAACAAAGGAGCGCCCTCTCTCTCTCTCTCTCTCTCTCTCTCTCTCGTGCTCGGCTTCCTTGCATTCACCCGTGTTTCCTCCACAGTCATGTGGGCCTGTGGACCCCTCGTGCAATGGACCGATAGATGGCAGGGGGAGCACTAATTAAGCGAGCCTGGTGCGGATTGGACCGTGCAGACACGGAAAGGAAATGCGGGACCCTGGCTCTGATCTTAGCCCCGATGGAGGCTAAATGGGACTTCTTCCTCGGCCAGACGGAGGGAAAAGAAACCTTGGAAACCCAGGGGTTCGATTCCACAGAAATAAAAATCACTCCTCTCCTAAGCAAGTCTCGGAAAATTCTTTTTCTGGGGATATCGCAAGAATCCCACTGCCAGGAGCAGCAGGTGGGGACGTGGGCCTCTCCCCTCGTTCACACTGACCTTTGGGGCTGGGTAATTCTGTGTTGTTAGGAGCTGTCCCGTGCTCTGTGGGATGGAGAGCAGTATCTCAGGCCTCCAACCACAATTTAAAAAAAAAAATCAATTGGCCCTGGCCAGTGTGGCTCAGTGGACAGAGCGTTGGCCCATGGACTGAAGGGTCTCGAGTTCGATTCTGGTCAAGGGCCCGTACCTTGGTTGCAGGTTCCTGGGCCCTTGTTGGGGTGCATGCAGGAGGCAACCAATCGATGTGTCTCTCTCACATCGATGTTTCTCTTTGTCTCTCCCTCTCTCTTCCACTCTTCCTAAAAATCAATAGAAAAATATCCTCTAGTGAGGATTAGCAACAACAAAAAATAAAAACAAAAAATAAATCAATTGACCATATTTAGCTGACTCTATTTCTGGGCCCTTTTCTCCGTTCCACTGATGTGTACCTTCTACTGCTGGGATAACGTGGCTCTATAGTAGATTAAATAAAGTCCTCTGAGTTCATCTACTTTGCTGTTCTTTTTCTAACCATTTTGGCTAGACTTGCGTATATACGTTGGAACAATCTTGTCTATATGTATAAAAATTCCTGCTAGGGTTTTGATTAGGGTGGTATTGAATCCAGACACCAACGGGGGAAGCATTCACATCTTAACATCAAATCTTCCAGCTTATGACCACGGTATTTCTCTGCATTTATTTAGCTATTCTTAGATTTATTTCATCAATATTTTATTATTTTTAGGATACAGATCACATACATATTTTGTTAGGTTTATACTTACTGTTTTATATGTTGGTGCTCTTGTAATTAGGACTTTTTATGAATTCCAATTGTTTATTGCTTGCGTATAGAAATACCATTCATTTTTTAATATATTTTAAGTCTGATGTTAGCTCTGGGCTGTTTGTTTGTTGTTTTTGTAGATGTTCTTCATCAGATTTGGGGAGCGCCCTTCCAGGTATAGTTTGCTAAGAGTTTTTACCAGGAATGTGTGTTTAGTTCTCTTAAATGCGTTTTCTGCATCTATCGATGTGACCATGCGTGGCTCCCTCTGACTTCTGCTAGTGTGGTGGGTGAATCACAGCAATTGATTTTTAATGTGGAGGCAGCCTGCATCCTTTTTATTTATTTTAAAAATATTGGATTCTCTTTGCCAATATCTGTGTCTACTTTTCGTCTGTGTGTCATCGGGACAGTGATCTGCCGTTTCCTGTCATATCTTGGACTTCGGGGCGGGTGATGCCGGCATCATCAGCGCGATCTGGGAAGTGTTCCGTAAAATGAGGTGGAAAGTGCCTTCTTCTTCTTTCCGGGAGAGACTGTGTAGAATCGGTATGACCCTTCCTTACATTTCTGGTGGAATTTGCCAGTGAAACCACTTGGAGATTCCTTTTTTCAGGATATTTTTGCCTCAGTCCTGCCCACCATGGTCCCAGGGACAGTTCCGACTAGCAGCCTGGACACTGGCTCGGGTGTGTGGGTGCGTCTGGGCCTGGGCAGGTGTGTCTTAGCTCCGTTCTCGGAGCCTTTATTACGCCCGTCTTTGGGGGCTCCCCTGCACACGTGGCTTGGAGCGAGCCCAGACCCTGTGCAGGTTCATACACCCAGCAGGGTCCCCTTTGCCAGCTTCCCTGCCCCACCCCCTTCCCGGGCACTGCTCCCAGGGGCCTTCTGTCCCGGGGCTCCGGCTAGAAAGTCCGTGTTTCTGTCAACTCCATTCTCCCTCACTGCCTGCCTCAGGGCTCTGTCCTGCCACATGCCCACGGGGCAAACAGAGAAAAGAGAAAAGGCAGGGGAACTCCCCCACTCTTCCAGCGATGGGGCCCTTTCCTCCGTTTCTCTTGCATTTTAGGGTCCCAGGACCCGCCACCATCGCTGCCACAGAAGCGCAGCCCCGCGGCTGAGGCTAACCTTGGGGAGGGGCTGGAGAGAGAAAAGAGAAAAAGGAAAGAAATTGGAGATTCCCCCGAAACTCTCCACCCCAGGAGCCCGTCCTCTCAGTCCTCTGTGGAGAAAGAGGGGGTCCTCTAGGGCTTTGGCTGTGGGAGCTGGGGGATAAGGAGGGAGGCCCAGGATGCCCGCTGGCCCATCTCTCGTCAGGGTTTCTGCTCCCTCCAGCCCACTCCGCTGGCTGCCCACGCGAGGCTCAGCCCCAGTGCCTTGTGCAGGGGTCCTAGCTGCTCTCTCCTATGCTCCATCCGCCCCTGGCAGGCGCCAAAGGCCTTTTCAGTGCGTTTTCACTTCTTCCTGAGGATCCCCTGGGTCTGGGCTGAAATCCTCACTGTTTAGACAGGAAGCAGACCCAGCAGTGGCCCATCCAGCAGGCACAGCAGGGCCTGGAGCCAGGACTGCCTGTTCTCCTGTGGGGGGGCATCTGCCCCTCCCCGCCCTGTGGTCCCTCCCTCCTGGGTCCAGAGCCCAGAGGCCTCACCAGCGGGCTGCAGGGTGGTCCACGCCCCCTCCTCACTCCAGGAGCCTGTGCTGACCAGTGAGGCAGGAATGGAAGCCGGTGCCTGCCTCTCCCCTGAGGCTCCGCCCTCACCTGCAGACCGGGTCAGGGGATCGCCCTGGATTGCCCTTTATCTTCTGGGGAACTTCCACTTCTTTCCTCTTGTTCCCAACGGAATTCATTTAAAATTAACCAGATCCAGCCTGGCCGGTGTGGCTCAGTGGTTGAGCGGCAACCTATGAACCTGGAGGTCACAGTTCAATCCCCGGTCAGGGCACGTGCCCAGGTTGTGGGTTCAATTCCCAGTGTGGTGTGTGCAGGAGGCAGCTGGTCAATGATTCTCTCATCGTTGATGTTTCTCTCTCTCTCTCCCCCTCTCCCTTCTTCTCTGAAATCAACAAAAATAAATTTTTAAAAATAAAAATTGAATTAAATTAACAAGGTCCAAAAGTGGGAAATGGAGAAAATCAAAAGAGCTCCACAAGGGGGAGGCCCCGAGTGGCCAGCAGGTCGGGAGGCCCCGAGTGGACAGCAGGTCGGGAGGCCCCGAGTGGGCAGCAGGCCGGGCTCTGTGCCTGGGCGCCTGGTCACCTGCCAGGACAGCGAGGCTGGTACTTAGAGCTGCGGCTCAGCCCTGGGCATTACCCTCGGCCCAGTTTTCAGACTCGGGAGCACGTTTCGTCCCTGCAGCACCTCCGGGGTGGTCCCCACTATCACCCTCTTTATAGACAGGGAAATCGGGGCCCAGAGAGGGTCAGTCCCTTGGCCATGTCACACAGCCCGAACGGACAGCACAGGGCCCAGCCTCCTGCCTGGCTCTTCAAGCCCAAGGAATTATCCCCTACTCACACTGCTGTGTGCGTGAGCCCCCTTCCTCCTCCTTATCTCTTCAAGTGCACGGGGTGCCATTTTATGACGTGTTTAAGTCTGCATTCCTTTTCAAGGTGGAGGCCTTCAAGGTCAGAGGTCAGGGGTTGCCCTTGGCATCCCTAGTGTCTGTGGGATGAGTACTGAGTGGGCGGATGGCACTCGGGTCTCTCCGCCTGTAGGTGTGGGTCATGGAGACCTCGCGAGAATTTAGCGATACAGGAATTACCTGGCCACGTCTGTGGGCTGGCTCGAGGCAGCCCTGGTGGTTCCTGATGAATGAGGTCACCCAGAGAGCCCGGGCCCCGGCTGGTGTGGTCTGACCAGACAAACTGAGGGCGTAGTCCCTGCAACAGATTCTGAAGTTGCAGCTGGTTCTCAGGTCAGCCACCTAGGGCTGCCGCCTTTCGTTGCAAATAACAACACAGGACACCCAGTTACACCTGAGTGGCAGAGCATTGATTAAAGATAAGTATAAATTTTTAAAAGTATATTTTTATTGCTTTCAGAGAGGAAGGGAGAGGAGAGATAGAAACATCAATGATAAGAGAGAATCCTTGATCGGCTGCCTCCTGCATGCCCCTTATGGGGATCGAGCCCACAGCCCAGGCATGTGATCTGATCTGTAATGGAACCAGTGGCCTCCTGGTTCATGGGCCTGACGCCCAACCACTGAGCCACACTGGCTGGGCAAGTATCAATTTTTACCAAATTTGGGATATATTTGTACTAAAAAAATATTTTGTTGTTTATCTGAGTTCAGATTTCACTGGGTGTCCAGCTTTTTCTCTGAGGCTTCATCTCAGGGTTTATCTAACGGTCCTCGCCCTCCAGGCTCCCCCCTTTGGGCCATCTGTGACCGACAGCTGCCGTCTCATGGCCTGGCAAGGACTTCTGAGCACTGGCCTTCACCCTGGGGTCACTCCCTAGAGGGCGAGGCTCGGAGAAGGGGGCAAGGCTCCGGTGGGGCCAGAACCCTGGTCTCCTGGCTCCTAGGAGGCCAGGAACAAGACGCATGTTTTCACTCCCGTACAAATTTAACTTTATAACCCACAGTCCAGGAGCACACGGGCCCGTCCCGTTGTGGCCGGGCTGCAGCCGTGCCAGGGCCTGCGGGTGGCTCCTCAGGGAGGAGGGGGACCCAGGGTGTGGCCCGAAGCCCACCACCCACCGAGGCCCACTCTCTCTCGCTTCGCCCTCTGAAGGCTGGTCTGGCTTTGTGCTTTGAAGATTTCCCTTTGAAAGGCCTTTCTGTCCTTTCTCAGGAGGCGCCAGCTTCGGGGAGGTTTATGTAACCTCCGTGTCCTCGTCTCCTCTGCAGGAACAGATGGGGACCAAAGGCCGCCTCCTTCTGCTGAGCAGCCCCTCTGGGGGGGGGCAGGGGGGACTGCACGGGCGGCCTGACAGGCCATGTCCCCGGGTTGGGCTGCCCTCCCCGAGCCCCGAGGCCCCCAGTGACTCTCTCTCTTCTCCACAGCTGCCCATGATGGGAGGAGCCTTCATGGACTCGCCCAACGAGGACTTCAGCACCGAGTACTCCCTCTTCAACTCCTCCACCAACATCCACGCGGCCTCCGGAGGCCAGGGCCCGCCCGAGGAGCCCGCGCGCTCCTCCAACGACGCCGTCCTGCTGTGGATCGCCATCATAGCGACGCTGGGCAACATCGTGGTGGTGGGGGTGGTGTACGCCTTCACCTTCTGAGCGGCACCCCGCGCGGCTCACTGCGGCGAGGCTGGGGCGGAGCACCCACGTTCCAGAACCAGGAGTTCCCCCCAGGGCAGGGCCCCTCCAGGGGCAGCGACCGAGCGTCTGGAACTGCCCCCCGCGGCCCTCGTTTCAAATAGCCCCGCTGTGGTCAAGCCGATCCAGAAGCCCCCGGGGACACGATGGGGCAAGGCCGCCGAGGAGCAGGTGGGGGACGTCTTGTAACTGCTTCCCAAGAACAAGAGACTCCAGGGGACCGCCCGTTAGGCTCCCAACGCAGACATAGTGGGGCGATTGCTCCCCGGCAGCAAAAAACCGCCTAATTGTCTTGTTTCCATGCCGACTGGGGTGGGGTGCCGGGCAAGAGCCCCCTCAGGGCCTGAGTGTCCCCACCCCCATCTCAGCCCCCGGGGATGTGGGTGGGGCCACGTGAAGGGCCTTGGAACATTCCTCCTGTGACTTGCAGTTGACCCCTCCGTCACCAGACACCCGGCCCCTGAGGAGACCCCAAAGCGGCAGGAACCCCAAGGATGGGGGGTCGCTGGTGACACGTGGAGTCCAGGTGGTGGTTTCCGCCTGCTGGTGGGCTTCCTCTCTTTGAAAAGAGGAGAAGGCACCTTTCCAAGGGAGATCTGCCGTCGGTTCCAGGCCCCACATGAAGATGCGGGTCGTTCTCCGAGAAACCGCAGAACGTGAGGTGAACAGGGCTGTGTCCGCGCAAGCACGTGGGGGGCGGCGGGAGCCGGTGCAGTGTGCCTGGTCCCCCGGCCGGTCCTGGAGGGGACAGGTCCGAGTGACGTGTCCTGACTCAGCTCAGGGCTCTCGCTGAGCCCTGCCTCCAGCTGGCTCCTGCCTTCTCAGCCGCCCTCCGCAACAGTATCCAGGGGGCCGTGCCAGGTGGGCAGGGCGTTCAGACACCCGCGCTGTCAGGTTGGTTCGCCTGTGTGTGCTCTGCTGCCGGGGAGGGTCCTCTGCCCACGTCGGTTCCCTGCATCCTTAGACGTCAGTGGCGCCCTAGCCGGTGTGGCTCAGGGGATACAGCCACTCACCTCTGGGAGGTGAGCATGGAGCTGCCGCGGCAACAAGATGACCAGCCCGACCTCCAGACGGCGCCGGCCCATGACCGCCAGCCCTTATTGGTTCCATCCGTCACTGCGGCCACACGGCTACCCTCAATGCTTAGCTCCGCGGAGGTCAGGGGTGCGGAGAGCTGGTGTGACATTGGAGAGGGATGTCTGGAGCCACTGACAGGGCCCTGTTCTCTGTAACACCAGAGGGGCCTGGAGCCCCGAGCCTGGAGCCTGGGCTGGCTGTCAGCCACAGTGTGCCCGCTGTCAAGCCCCAGGGCTGCCCATGAGGAAGGCCTTTCTTAGACGGAGGGCCCGAGGCGGGGGTCCCACCTGGGATGGGGAGACCAGGTGGTGCCACCTTCAGTGGCTGGTGGCACATCCAGGGCACACTTACACCAGCCCTGAGTGTGCAGAGGTCGTTTCCCAAGGTGTGGCCTGGACCGGCTCTAGCTGCCACAGGCAGAAGTTTCCGGCTCCTGGGAATGGGGCACGCGCATGCCCCTGCCCGGGGCCCTCTCTCTGCCAGGCTGCACGGGGAGATCGGGAGCCTGCCCCCCCTTTAGAGCTGAGCACAGCCTCTTTGTGTGGCCAGAGTCCGGCTTTCCCAGGATGCATGCAGAGGGGAGCCCCGAGGGCCCCCAAGGGTGAGACTCAAGCAGCCGGAATCGTGTGAAGGGTGCGGGACGGTCTGGGTGGCGTGCTGGGTCCGGCCAGGCTTCAGGCCTCCTGCTGCCCCCCGGGCCCCCCGAGCAGGGGGCAGGTGCTCTCTCAGACCCCAGCCTGCGGCTCCCTTTTGGGCTTCTGGGTGAGGGGCCAGAGCCCCCCTGGACTCCAGGAGCCAGTGCTGAGAAGGAGGGGCCGGCCTCTGCAGCGGCTGCTCCTTGGAGAAAGGGCCCTGCGTTTTCTGGAATGTTCTCTGCACACTTTAACCCCGCGTCCCTTTTGCGAGCTTTAGGTGTCCCACACGGGCGACGTTTGTGTGAAGGGCACCCCGGTGAGCGAGCAGCGCCTGCTGTGCGAGGCCGTGAGTCCGGTCGGAGGACACATTAGCCTGGCGTGTCCTAAGGGGACGCCACCCCTGTGGGGGCCTGGGCACGGTGACCGCTCTGCCGGCTCCTGCTCTGTCACGCTGCCCCTCCCCCTTTCCATGAGGTCAAGGTCAAGAGGCAAATGAGACCCCTGACCCTCCCCACCCCCTTTGGCATCAGCACTGTCGGGATCCGAGGGAGGGCCAATGTGCCCCTCGGCTGGAGCGGCGACAGGCCACGTGCCGCCCGTTCTAAATGGACGGCCTGGGCACCCGCCAGCGCCAGCGTAGGTTGCCTCCCTCCCGATGCCTCCTGGCTCCTGCCTGGCCATGGTTCTCCACCGGCAGGCCCCCCCCCGCCCCCCCGCCAGTGTTTTTAGCCCCCCTCCCCGCCGTCGTCCACATCTCCCTGTGCTGCGTGCCGCGTGCAGCTCGTCCACTCCTCCAGCCTCGCCCGGGGCAGGCGTGCGGTGCGGAGAAAGGCCTGGTCATCGTGACTGTCCACTTTGCTGCGAAGCTGAGGCTGGCCTCTGTGCCCTGAACCCTCAGCTCAGGATGCGCTTGCCCCCCCTCTGCGGGCGGTACAGGCTGGGGGCCCTGGCGTCGCCCTGCATCCACACCCTCCTGAGTGAGCCCCCGGAATGGCCTATCCCAGGCCGGCCTCCGGCTGGGCCGCATCACCCCCGAGGAGGGACCTCGTGTCCACCCCGGGGAGGCGGTTCGGTGGGCATGTTGGCCAGTCCCCAGCCGGGAGGCCTCCGAGCACCTGCGGGCACCTGTAATTCCGGGAACGGCAGCTGGGGCCACGCAGTAGGTTAGTGGGGAGCTGTCAGGCCGGACACCTGGCCAGGCACCCCCTCCCGCATGCTGGGTGACCCTGGGTTACCAGCCCAGCCCTGGGACCGGCATCCTGTTCTCTGCCACCTTCAGCTGCCCCTTCGCCAAGTCCTGGCAAAGGCCCTTTGTCCCCAGAGCAGGTGGGCTGGGCTGACAGGACAGGACGGCCAAGGAGCAGCGCTCAGGCCAAACGGAGCAGCCAGAGCCAGGTGGCCCAGCTCTCACCCCGCTCGATCCAGGGCCCCTGCCCCAGTGGTGCAGCGAGAGGGACAGATGGAGGAGGGGATGGGTCAGCGGGGCCCCAGAGCCTAGGGACGGGGTCGCTCATCTCCAAGCAGAAAAGGAGCCGGGGAGCAGGGTAAGCAAGGCCAGGGGGTCCCCGTGAAGCGCTCCCGAGGTTCCACCTTCTGCACGTCCTTTCCCTTCGGGAGGAGGGCCCGGGAGGGTGGGGTGCAGGGGACCCCCTCCTCCTGACCCGAGAGACCGAGGAGAGGACGGATTGCCCCGCGTGAGGAAACCTGGCTCCCAGGAGCGAGGTGGCTGGAGGAGGGGATGGGTCAGCGGGGCCCCAGAGCCTAGGGACGGGGTCGCTCATCTCCAAGCAGAAAAGGAGCCGGGGAGCAGGGTAAGCAAGGCCAGGGGGTCCCCGTGAAGCGCTCCCGAGGTTCCACCTTCTGCACGTCCTGTCCTTTCCCTTCGGGAGGAGGGCCCGGGAGGGTGGGGTGCAGGGGACCCCCTCCTCCTGACCCGAGAGACCGAGGAGAGGACGGATTGCCCCGCGTGAGGAAACCTGGCTCCCAGGAGCGAGGTGGCGTGGCCGGGGGTACGCACAGCCCACCACATGCGTTTTGGACGGTGAGTTTGCGTTGTTTGTTCCGATTCCCTGTAACGTTAGCATTTTTGTCAGGAAACCTAATAAAGGCAGAGGGAGCCCTGGGACAGCGGTGCAGGCGAGGAGGCGGGTCTGCTGGGGTCCAGTGGGCAGGCGCCGGCGACACAGCTGACCAGTCCCACGACGGAATTCTCTGGCCCCCCAACGCCCCTGGTGCCAGGGCTGGGAAACCCGCAGGAGACCCTCCTGTCTGATCCCCAAACTGGTATTTCCCTAAGGTCCCCTCTCGCCCTCTGAGTGTGAGCTCTTCATTGTAAAGCAGCTGCCAGGGCCGCTGCCTCCAGTTCAGACGGTCACAGCCTGGGGGGAGGAAACCCCGCGGTAGGGGGGGGGCTGAGGCCGTCCTGCGCCCCCACCTATCAGCGACCCCGAGGGACCTGGCCTCCGCCAAGGCCTCTGGACGCAGGGCGGATGGGAGAGCCTCGAAGGGGTGGAATGGGGTGCCTGGCCGCCTCTGGGCAAACCCACGTCTCTCTGGTTTCTGACCCTCTGCCCGCGCCCCGCCCTCCTTCCCCAATCACAGGCTTACCACCTTGTCTCTGCCCCCTGGCTTTACAGAAAACGTGTTCTTGTAACTAGCCGCCCTCCAGTACCAGTTCCTCCCCAGAACCGGAAACGTTGCTGTGTGTTGTTAATGTTTTCATAATCAGCTTGTAAATGTAAGCCGCCTCCTGAATAAAGAGGATTTTAACTATTACTCTCACGGCCCTTTGCTCCCCAGTCCCTGCGTCAGAGGAGCTCGCCAGCGTTCCCTGCGGCGAAGAGGCTCTTTCTCGCGCAGGGTTCCCACGTGCTCTTTGGATTCGGAAGGTCTGGCCGCCTGGGTGTGAGGCCGGGGCTGGGGCTCCCTGTCCCCCGGCTGCCGGCGCCGGTCCTGTCCGGTGGTTGTCTGTGTGATCATTAATGGAAGGGACGTGTGTGAGTGCGCCCTGTGCTTTACCCCAGGAGGCGCCCGCCTGCCCTTCTCTACAGACTCAGCCCTCCTCTGTCCCACCCCCGGGCGGTCCCCTGCACCCCTGAGCCTTCCCATCAGCCTGGAGTAAATCCCAGGAGCGCTACTCACCTGCCCATCTCCCGATCCCCCCTCCCTTCTGAGTCATCTGAGAGCCAGGCCCTGTGCCCAGCCCCGCGCCTGGCTCACAGCAAACACCGAGTGGGCATTCAGGGAATGAATGAATGAATGAATGAATGAATGGCAGCTGTAAGACCCGCCCAGTACCTGTCCACCCAGGCCGGGACAGTGAGTGTGCAGCCCTCATGGGTGGTCGGTGCCCTCCCGCGCTCATCACACACACAGTGACCCCCTTGCTCACAGCGCTGTGTCAGGCAGGCGTGCTGTTAGCCGCACGTACAGATGAGGAAACCGAGGCACGGAGAGGGTTCCCACCAAGACCATGTCGCTGGGGAGTGGCAAGACCAGGACTGGAGTCCAGGATTGACTCTGTGTCCACACTACGGTGGCTGTAAATGCCCCCTCAGCCTTTGTGGGGCATGGACTGTCGGGGGCCGTGCCAGGAGCCGGACGCTGGGCCAGTGAGCAGCCCCCACCCCGGAACACATTGTGGAGAGGGGCACGAATAATGTCATCGTCAGGTGTTCCATGCGCAACAGATAGGGACGCACGTAGTGGGTTCTGCCCCAGGGTCCCTTCCGAAGAATCCACACCAGGCCCCAAAGGAGGTCGGCCATGGAGCCAGGACCCACTGGAGCAGGAGCGAGGGGGCCAAGGGTCGCCTGATCAGGGGCATAGGCAGGAGCAGCTAATGGAGCTTGGACCCAAAGCTCTGGGTCCCAGCTCAGACTGGGCATCCTAAATGGGAGGAGGGGCCGCCTCTGGGGCAGGGCAGGAGGGGTGTGCCAGTCCCGAGATTCGTGGGCCAAGGGTCAAGGGTGTGATGACCAAGGAGCCTTGGGCTGCAGATGTGCCCCCACCCCCCAGCCTTGGACTGGCAGGGGGAAGGGGGCAGGAAGCCAGGCTGGCACCTGGAGGCCAAGGCAGTGATTAGAACAGCCTGAAGGGTCCCGAAGGCCCGTGTGGGGAGCCGTGGTGCGATGGGCTGCCAGCAGATATGCCCGTGCACTGTGCCTGGAGCAGGGAGGCAGCAGGCAGCTGAGCAGTGACTCCCGATTTTGCCTCTCAAACCTTCTGGGCACCTGTCCCTCCCTCTCCACACCCCCCACCCCATCCCTCCTTACCCCTGCTTGAGCTCACAGCCCCAGGTCCCTCTGCCCAGCACACAGCTCTCGGAGAAGCAGCGGTACCCACAGTCCATCTTCTGAAGACGGAGGCGCATCGTTTTGAAAGAACGAAGAGGGAAGATTTTTCCGGAGAATAAGGCGGCAGCCACAGTCCAGTGCTGCCGTGTTTACATTTTCAGAGGCGACAGCGAGGCCGGTCCATACCAATCGCCCCTGGTCCCCCGGCACCCTCCCTGCTGGCATTCATAGTAAACCTGTGGCTTTACAGAGGCTTGGGGTCACTCTATCTGCTCCTGCCAGTGAGTTAATGGTGTGAGGTGGGGTTCCCGAGGCAGACTGTAGGCATGCAACACTGGACCCATAAATTTCTAAATAACCTGTCAGACAACCGGCTCTTCCCTCTGGACCAGGAGCCGCTTGAGGGGGTGGGGCAGATGTGCTCCCCTCTCCTGGACAAGCCTGCCTGTCCCACAAGGGGGCACAGACCCCACGATGCCCAGCCCAGGCATGGCACAGCCTCATCCTTCACACAGTGGGTGAATCTATAGACAGGAGGAGCTGGGATGGCACATGCAGCCAGGCCTGGCAGAATGCCACTCCCCATCACCTCTGGGAGCCGCCAGAGCCTGGAGGGGCTCAGGAAGAGCAGGGGAGGGGCAGTTCCTGGGACAGTGACAGCCCCCAGCGATCTGGAGCCCAGCCCGAGGGGAATTTTCCATTGGGCCTCATCAGATTCCAACTACTCCGGCTCCCTGCAGGAGCAGAGATGGCCTGGTGATTAATATTTATAGAAGCCCGGCTGCGGGGCCTTTTCTGCAAACCACACAAATAACATTAACTACCACAGTAACGGCGGCCAGCACCGGCGGGGGTGCTGCGCTCCGGGCTTGCAAAGCCCTTCCCAACCCAGCTTTGATCCTCTGGACAGCGGCTCTCCCAGCAACACCTGCCCCCCTACCACCACCTGTCTGGGCGGGGCGCTGGGACGCTCAGGGAACCAGGCAGGGCCCCTACTCATTGTCTTGGAGGCCGGCCGTGTACAGGTCAGCTGGAGACAATGTGGTGTGAGTGTGGACGGTGGGAACCTGAGGAAGGCCTCCCTAGCGGGCAGGCAGCCCAGGCCAGGGGCCACGTCTCCAGCTTTTAGAAAAGAAAACTGAAGTGCAAGTACTCTCCTCTTCCATAATTACGGATTGAGCGCCGACTGCGTGCCGGGCGCGATTCTGGGGTACATTCGTGAGCAAAAGTAAGTGCATCCACCACCTTCTGATGATAAACACAGACAAGAGGCAAATAAAGAAATAATTAAATAATGCCATATTTATGACATAATAAGAAATAGAGTGTCTATTACAGCACGGCATTGCATACCTAAAATTTGCTCAGAGAGTAGATCTTATATGTTCAGTGTTCTTTCAACAAAAGAATAAGCAAAACACAAAGGGGCCCATGGATTCAGAGAACAGACTGTCTAGAAGCCCGTTCACAACCCCGCCTGGTCCAGAACGCATCGTGCATTTCATTCATGCCTAAAAATTGCCCCCAGAGGACACCCTCTCACCCGACCTAGAAACACGGGCCGCAGCCAGCAGGGGGCAGTGTGGCGTTAGAAACGTGGACAGGCCAAGCACCTACTGGGCTGGGCTGGGTGCAGGCCTTCGCGCAGCTCTCTGGGTGAGCAGTGCCGGCCACGGGAGGCACCAGCACACGCTCTGGAAGGCGCCCTTCAATGGCGGTGTTCCCACCCGGGGACGGGCCCCAAAGGGCAGAGGCGACGGATCAAAACTTCCTCGCGTGCATCCAGACGCTGCCCCACAAAGTCACAGGGGGTCCCCTCCTCTCTGTGGGCCTGGGCATGACTGCTTTGTTTCAATACAGCGCTTTATTCAAGTATGACAGACAGACAGACAGAAAATGGCCCCACCGGCCCCTGGCGCCTCTTCTTTCTCAGGCTCCCAGCAGCCCTGCCTCCGGGCCCGGGCACAGCTGCCGCGGCTCAGCCCTAAGTCAGGCAGCTCCATTTCCCGGTGGAATCACGGGGAGCCGGGACCCTTCGTCCCTCACCAGCAGCGCTCACTCAGCTAGGGCAGCGCGGGAATGCATCCCTCCTTGCGGACTGACAGTGAAGAAAAGAGAAACAGGAAGACGGCTTCACTTCATCTCCGCGGACAGGCGCCCAGCAGTCCCGGGATCGCGGCTGCAGAGGGCGGGCCGCGCCCCTTGACCATCCTGGTAAACAGCAATTTCCGACCTCTTTGGAGAGTAGACACATTGCGGCTGCGCAGTTCTCTATGCCGCAGCCTCCCGCCAGCAGGGGTCGCACCCCCCACTCGCAGCGCTGTGCTCTCTGCACGAAAGTCCCGCCTCTCCAGGAAGTCCCGCCCTTTCCGGAAGTTAGCGGGTGCGACTGTAGACCGCAGCGTCCGGACGCTCAGGACTGTTTGTCCTGAGTGGCTGCTGGCATCGCGGGGCAGGGCGAGGCTCGAAGCGGACGTGGGTATGGGGGCGGCTGAGTCCGCGGGGAGGAGCCCGCGCAGGCGGCCTCGGAGGGCAGCCACGCGGGGATAAGTGCTCACTCCGGGGAGTCACTCAACTTCTGCGGGAAAGATGGCGAGTGGGGGCCACGGGGCCCAGGACGAGGAAGACGCCCCCTCATCGGGGTTTGTGTCTGAGGAAGATGCCCCCGCATCGGGTTTGTGTCTGAGGAAGACACCCCCTCACCGGCCAGGCGGCCGCCCTGCAGAGGGCGCTGGACCGGCGCCGCCCCTGCCCTGTGTGGCCCCGGCTCTGGGCACCGCTCCAGTGCTTCCCGAGCCCAAGGCCTGCAGTGTCGGACCCGGATCCTCCTCAGCCACAGGGTTCGGCTCAGACTGAAAGTCCCGACGGGGAGTGAGAGCCACGGACCCCGACCTCCCGCAGCCGGTCCGGCGTCTACGGGTCGTGGCCCAGGGGGTCACTGTGCACTTGGCGCTGCAGCCTTCCCCGTGGCAGGACAGAAACCGGCCATGACGCGCTCAGGGACGGCCTTCAGCTCCAGGCCTGTGGCGACAGGGGCGTCCTCGTGGGGCCCAGAGTGTGTCCCGAGCCCGTGGGCCGCCCCCGAGCTGCTCTCGGTCCTGGATTCATCAGACAGCAGGACTGCAGACCTGTGTGCACGTCCCGTCGGAGTCACTGCAGGTGCTCGGGTAACTCCAGCCACATGAATGCTATTGCTCCTTTTAAAGGCTTTACTAAGCTCTATTTTATTTATTTTCATTTTTTATTTATTTTGCATTTTTTTCTTTTTTCAAGAAAAACGATTTAAAATATAATAATGTTACATGCAGTAAACAATATTTCAAGAAAAATTTTTTAAAATATAACTAGAGGCCTGGTGCCCAGATTTGTGCACCAGTGGGGTCCCTGGGCCTGGCCTGCACCCTGTCACCATCTGGGACCCCTCAGGGCATATCCGAGCCCCACAGGCCAGGTGAGGGACCCCACAGGGCCTCTAGTATGCATATAAGATCTTTAGTGAATCTCTTCCCGCCCTCCCCCATCCCCTTCCCTCTGAGATTCTTCAGTCTGTTCCATGTTTCCAGGCCTGTGTATTGAGCGTCTGCCCCCTGGTGCTCACTGCGCATCATAGCACTGGTCCAACTTTCGCTTAGGCTTTTATATATTTAGACTAGGGCAGTGGTCGGCAAACTGCGGCCCCTTGAGCGTGGCTCTTCCACAAAATACCACGCGTGGGTGTGCACGTACAGTGCGATTGAAACTTCGTGGCCATACACAAGGGGCCAAAGAGCAGCATGAGGCTTGCTAGCGGCAGTTTGCCCACCACTGGACTAGGGGCCCAGTGCACAAAATTTGTGCACTGGAGGGGGGGGGCTCCCTCAGCCCAGCCTGCCACCTCTTTTTTTTAAAATACATATTTTTTAATTGTTTTATAGAGAGGAAGGGAGGGATAGTTAGAAACATTGATGAGAAACATCAATCAGCTGCCTCCTGTACACCCCCCACTGGGGATGTGCCCACAACTAAGGTACATGTCCTTGACTGGAATCGAACCTGGGACCCTTCAGTCCGCAGTCCGACGCTCTATCCACTGAGCCAAACCGGTTAGGGCAGGCTGCTACCTCTTACAGACTGGGAGCCCTCAGGGGATGTCCTAAGCCACAGTCTGGCCTCCCTCTGCGGGAGGTGACCGGGCTGATCAGGGGAAGGTGCAGCCCCATCACCCCGCTGCTGCAGCCACTGCCATCCACTGCAGCTGCCAAGGTGATTTCATCAACGCAGATTCCAGTCCACCATGAAAAAACGACAACTTTCTTTAGGCATTTTCAAGATGTGTCTTTCATAGGATATGACATTTCTTTCTTTTTTTTATCCTCACCTGAGGATATGTTTCCATTGATTTTTAGAGAATGTGGAAGAGAGAGGGAGAGACAGAGAGAAACATCAATGTGAGAGGGACACTTTGATTGGTTGCCTCCTGCATAAGTCCTGACCTGGGCCCTGGCCAGAGAGGAGCCTGTAATCTAGGTACATGCCCTTGATGAGAATCGAACCTGGACTCTGTGGTTGACAGGCCGAGGCTCTATCCACTGAGACAAACCAGCTAGGGCAGGATATGACATTTCTTAGCCAATCCAGCAGCAGACCTTTGTTTTTTCCTCCAGGAGTGTGGTGGAAAAACCCTAGATCACCTTGGATTCATATAACCCAAGTTACCAAGAACACTGCAAGTGGCAGCGTACAGGGAGCTTAGCCAATGCGCGGTCAGAAAAGGTGTTTACGTTTACGCTCGAACTGGTTTGGCTCAGTGGATAGAGCATCGGCCTGCAGACTGAAGGGTCCCAGATTTGATTCCTGTTAAGGGCATGTACCTTGGTTAGGGGCACATCCCCAGTGGGGAGTGTGCAGGAGGCAGCTAATCAATGTTTCTCTCTCATCAATATTTCTGACAGTCTATCCCTCTCCCCTCTTCTTTGTAAAATACCAATAAAATATATTTAAAAAAAAAAAAAAAGGTGTCATGGGCTGCAGAGGATCCTTTGCGTTGTGTCCACTGGGCTAAGGGTGTGTCCAACCCCCCCCCCCCCCCCACAAGCCTGGCGTCCCCACGTTCACTGTATCTGCGGGATGGGGGACATGGATTCCATAGACAGCACACAGCGGCCACCGGGGCACACCCCAAGCCCAGTGGCCCCGCGATCACTGGGGGGGGGGGGCGTGAACCCGGGCCACTTGGTGCAGGCGCACGCACAAGCGGCTGTGGGGCAGGAACCTATCGTTGTGTTCATGGGCTGGGGGACGTAGACACAGGCCGGTTGGCACGGCCGCTTGCTCTTGGCACCCCAGCCCGCTTGGTGCCCCCAGCTGCTTGTCCCGGGACCCAGCCCGCTTTGTGTCCCGGGACCTGGGCCACTTGGTGAGGGGGCGCACTCAAGCGGCCGTGGGGTGGGAACTTGCAGCAGAAGTTCCCGCCCCGCCCCGTGGCCGCTTGTGCTTGGCGCCCCCGGCCGCTTGTCCTGGGACCTGGGCCGCTTGGCGCTGGTGCCCGTAGGCCACTCCTGGCCCGGGAATTCTGGGACCCCGGTCACTCAGGGCCTACACGTAGGCCTACGGGCTTGGAGCGGCCTGGGTCCCGAGGATGTTCCCAGGGCCCAGGCCACTCGGCCCCTGCATATGAAAATTAACACACCATCTTTGGTTAATTTGCATACTCCTGATTGGCTGATGGGTTTGGCAGAGGGATGGTCAATTTGCATTTTTCTCTTTTATTATATAGGACTAGAGGCCTGGTGCACAAAAATTTGTGCACTCGCGGTGGTGGGGTCCCTCAACCCGGCCTGTGCCCTCTCGCAGTA
>NW_005362753.1:6860-7624 GCF_000412655.1 Myotis brandtii | reverse complement strand
CAGCTGTGTACTTAGGGTGAGGGTAGGTTATCTTTTAACTCCAGGCTAAACCACAAGGCTTAATTGGTTCCCAGGAGCTGGCTTGGGGGGACCAGAAACCTATTGTGTTGTAAGCTGAAGATGTATATGTAATTTCTAATGGCTCCCGACATTCATCAGTTTATGTTTTTTATTATATCCCACAAATGAGTGACCTCACGTGACATTTGTCTTTCTCTGACTGGCTTATTTTGCTTAGCATAATGCTCAGGTCCATCCATGCTGTTGCAAATGGTAAAAGTTCTTCTCTTTTACAGCAGTGTAGTATTCCACTGTATAGATGTACCACAGTTTTCTAATCCACTCATCTGCTAAGTGGGTCACTTAGGCTATTTCCAAATCTTAGCTATTGTACATTGTGCTGCTATGAACAGAGGGGTGCATATGTCCTTTCTGATTGGTGTTTCTGATTTCTTAGGACATAGTCCTAGAAGTGGGTTTACTGGGTCAAATGGGAGTTCCATTTTTAATTTTTTGAGGAAACTCCACACTGTCTTCCACAGTGGTTACACCAGTCTGCATTCCCACCAGCAGTGCAAGAGGGTTCCTTATTGCCCCCATCCTCGCCAGCACTTGTGTTTGTTGATTTGTTGATGATAACCATTCTGACAGGTGTGAGATGGTATGTCCTTGTCGTTTTGATTTGCATCTCTCTGATGATTATTGCTATGACATATGTCTGATATTTTGCTGCCTATGGATTCTTCTAAGATTTTTATGGTTTC